>NC_027750.1:42481558-42482032 GCF_000695525.1 Brassica oleracea var. oleracea
CTCTCTCTCTCTCTCCCTCTCGCCGGCGCCGTGAAGTGGTGGTGGTGACCAGATCTCAACCTTCTTAAATCCGTGTTTACAGATCCAGATCCAGATCTAGACTAAGGTGGAGTGTCTCGAACCCAACCTTCTTTCATGATTCTGTATACTCCTATATGTTGGAGTTAGGTTTGATTAGACCCTGATTGGGAGTTAGGTTGATAGGACATGGTATTGCTAGGATGATAGATGAATGGATCATGATGCATAAGAACCCTCATACTGATAAATGGGACTCGATGAACTGAATTGAATTGTTGTGGTGATGATTGATTGGTAGTTGATTCTAGTATGTTTGGATGTGTTGTCCCATGTGTTGTTGTGATTGAAGTTAGGATGCTAGAGAGAAATAAATGCTAGGACGATAGACGAGTAATGATTATAAATGTTATTGAAGTAGAACTTGAATGCGATGTGTATTGTGTGTGACACCGA
>NC_027750.1:42482132-42542930 GCF_000695525.1 Brassica oleracea var. oleracea
TCCCTTCCCCTTTCCTATAAAAAGAGATGCAGCCTCCCTTTTTGCCTTATCACAAATCTGAAGCGAAGCTCTGCAGAGAATTCTCGGAGGCCGAAAACCCTAGCCGTCGAACTCTCTCCCCTTCTATCCTGCGCCGCCTCTCTCTCTTCTCTCTTTCTCCCGCGCGTCGCTCTCTCTCTCTCTCCTCGCCGTCGCACGCTCTCTCTCTCTCTCCCTCTCGCCGGCGCCGTGAAGTGGTGGTGGTGACCAGATCTCAACCTTCTTAAATCCGTGTTTACAGATCCAGATCCAGATCTAGACTAAGGTGGAGTGTCTCGAACCCAACCTTCTTTCATGATTCTGTATACTCCTATATGTTGGAGTTAGGTTTGATTAGACCCTGATTGGGAGTTAGGTTGATAGGACATGGTATTGCTAGGATGATAGATGAATGGATCATGATGCATAAGAACCCTCATACTGATAAATGGGACTCGATGAACTGAATTGAATTGTTGTGGTGATGATTGATTGGTAGTTGATTCTAGTATGTTTGGATGTGTTGTCCCATGTGTTGTTGTGATTGAAGTTAGGATGCTAGAGAGAAATAAATGCTAGGACGATAGACGAGTAATGATTATAAAAGTTATTGAAGTAGAACTTGAATGCGATGTGTATTGTGTGTGACACCGATAGCGGGTGGCGTCTAGTGAATTGAGTCCCAAGTACAAGTATGAATGAAAAAGGAAGGTAAATGAGAATGGGAAGGGATAAGTGAAAATGATAAGGAAGTGAAAGGATAAGTAAAAGTATGAGAGAATGATGTTAAGGTTAAGCATGGGTGGGAAAGCATATAGAGGGTCTAAGGAAAGTATGTGGGGTAGTAGTCCACGCTAGGTATCCATAGGAGATGTGGCCAATCCACAAGAATATGGAAGCACCCATAGGAGATGTGGCCAATCTACAAGAATGTGGGGTAGAAGCCTAGTTGGGGCTACCCACTGTTGAAAAGGACGAAAAGATGAAAAGGATGTGCATTGTAGGGTTTTTAGCTCATGGTCGGGTAACAGGGAGTTAAAGGTGTCATAGGATCGAGTCGGACTGGTATGATGAGTCGGTTAAGCCTAGGGTTTGACGTGTGTGGCAATGAGTGAGATCATTGTATTGATTGATCACTAGGTTGTTAGAAATGAATGGAAGTGAATGTGGAAAATCAATAGATGACGTTAGGAAATGATAAAATGCATTAACTGATTGTAGTGGCTAGTCAGTCCTAGTTCCCGCATAGAGTAGTATAGAGTGTCATGCGGGCAGGCTGGGCTAGAACCACTTCACTGAGTAACTTGTTACTCACCCCTCCATTTCCATTTTTCCCTGTGCGCAGGACTGTAAGTAGAAGTATATGGATGTGGGTGTGACGGTATTTCAAAGAAGGTTATGCGCTCGTCTCTCGGGACCAGTAACGGGACACGTAGGGTTGGCTAAATGAGTAGACACGTGTCCATAACGCCCCTTCGATAACCCCGGTCGGACGCCGGGGAATCGGGCTGTTACACTATTGGTGGCTTCGCATCAGACGTGTCAGCTAGGTTTTTCGGTATGAGAGGGAGGTTATGGACCCTTTGGATCTTACAAACTTCTGGTGGTCTTTTCTGTGTTTGCTCGGCCGTGACACTTCACTTCCTATAGCTATTTTAGCCATGATGCTTTTCTCCTTCGGTGTACAAGCTGCTTGTTGGGCCATCTTCGGCATCGTTCCTTTTGTCTCGCGCCGCTCTCTAGGAATAATATCAGGACTGACCGGCGCAGGAGGAAACTTTGGGTCGGGTCTAACTCAACTGGCCTTTTTCTCGTCATCAAGATTCCATACTGCTAATGGTTTGTCGCTGATGGGAATTACAGCGATGATTTTTACGCTTTTGGTTGCATTTATACATTTTCCACAGTGGGGAAGTATGTTCTTAGGACCAAAAAAGTGACGGTAGAACATCAAAGGAAGAGCATTATTATGCGGCGGAGTGGACTGAGGAAGAGAAGCTGCAAGGATTGCATGAAGGCAGCCTAAAGTTCGCAGAGAATAGTAGATCTGAAAGAGGCAAAAAGGCAGCTCCGGACGGCACCTCCACACCGCTAGAAAATGAAAATCCGGCTAATGTTTAGTCATGGGATATTATTTTCATCTCCTACATCTACACACGTACACATAAAATAAGTGTTCTATATATATCCAAGGAGCACAATTTTATTTGAATCTACATGAGGCGATATATTCAAACTGAATTAAATTTACTTTGTGTGGCTTGTTTCTTGTTTTATATGAAGTTGTTTTTCAAACTAATACATTCATTTCATCAACTTGACATGTTTCTTAGTTTGTTTCTTGATATTACTTATTGATCATTTTTTTCAACTCTTATTGATCATTTCATACAATTAACATTTTAGTTTTATTTAACAAACCTCCATATGTTTAGTCCAACATCAAAATTACATTGGGAACACGGTTTCTTTATTTATATAAATCTGTATGTCACACAATTGACAAAAGATAGTGCGTACCTTGATTTCTTCATGGCAAGGTATAAGAATCAGTGTTTTTTACAATTTTTTTTTATCTTTCTTTGTACTAGGTGTATCCACGGGTATTTTTTTGTCAGAATTTTTCATACGGTTTTAAATTGTGTTTCATTTTTATGTTTCCGAAAAAAAATTGAATTGTGTAGAATGAATAATTTAGATTTTTTCAAAAGCAAGATAAGAAACTAGTTTTGTCTAAGTATCTACAAAAACTAATGTAATAACAGCTCAAACAAGAAATATTTGTAGATGATCAGTAACAAAAAAGTGCCTCACTCCACATTGGAAAATTACAAGATTCTGTTACAAACTTGAGTGCCCAATCTTCAGTAAAGAAGGCAGCATGTCTTTTGTAGCCGACGCTGGTGGCCACTTAGCTCCATTAAAAACGTGGGAGATGACGATGATCTGTACGGTCCATTAAATAAATAAAGTATTGATCGGTTGATATAACTATATAAGACCAAGTGGTTATCTTTTTATTGTGGTCATAATTTGGTGTGTACTTTGTCCCGCGTATCTTACGCGTTTGGAAGGTCATCAAACGTGGTTTGATTGCTCCACTTATCGCGTTGCCCCCCACGACTCCTTTATTTAAAAGAGAAATTCTTGGGTTCACCCCCTAAGGTGAACCTCTAGATTCACCAACCAATAGTGTTTGAGTATTTGATATTTGATATCCTTTAAAAAAGGAAACAAAATTGAATTTCCAAATAAGATTATATTTTTAAAATAAAACAATAAAATACATAAAAATAAAAATAGTTACAAAAAATAAATAAATAAATATTGATAAACTTTTAGCAAAATATTAAATCCTATACCCTAAATCCTAAACTCCAAATCCTAAATTATAAACCTTAAATCTTGAATAAACCGTAAACCATTGGAAAATTTTAAACCCTAAATCATACATTAAAAACCAAATCTTAATAACACTAAACCCTAAACCCTAATCACTAAACCCTAAACCCATGGATAAACAAGATAAATCATAAACTTTAAATCAAAAATATTTAAAATTAAACCCTAGAGTTTATGATTTATCCAAGGGTTCAGAGTTTACCCAAGGGTTTAGGGTTTAGTGATTAGGATTTAGGGTTTAGTGTTAGTAAAATTTAGTTTATAAAGTATGATTTAGGGTTTAAGATTTTCCAACGGTTTAGAGTTTATCCAAAGTTTAAGGTTTAACGTTTAGGGTTTAGGGTTTAGAATTTAGTATTTTGCTGAATATTTAACAGTATTAATTTATTTATTTTTTGTAACTATTTTTATGTATTTTTATTATTTTATTTTAAAAATATAATCTAATTTGGATATTCAATTTTATTTCCTTTTTTAAAAGATATCAAATATCAAATACTCAAACACTATTGGTTGGTGAACCTAGAGGTTCACCCTAGGGGTGAACCCAAGAATTTCTCTATTTAAAACCACAGAAAAAATATATTAGCTCCATTTATCGCGTCCGGTGATTATAATAAGAGAAAATTTGGAAAAAATATCTTCCAATAAGATTATATTTTGAAAACTACACCATTAATTATTATTTTTGAAAATTACACTTATTTATAAGTGAAATGACTAAATTAACCTAATTAGAATTTACACTAGTTTTAATATTAATATCGAAATTAATATTTAAATTCGAATTATTGTTTGTAAAAATAAAAAATAAACAAAGGTTTAGGTATGAATGATATTTAAATATAACTAAATTAATTATGTGTATATTCACGTGTACCCTCCAGTCCTCCATAACTAAAACTTAACACAAAACTCTATCTATCTCTTCCCCAATCCAGAGAAGTTTAGGGGTTCCATTTCTCTTTGCATCTATATGCTCTGATTGATTTCCAGTGGACATATTTACCTATCGTGTTACCATATATACTGCATGGTTGTCATTTTTAGTATTCTCGAGATTCAATGGTTTGATTCGGGTTAGCGTTTTTCTTAGGTAGTAGTTATATGGTCATCTTATTTTTTCTAAGTTTTTTTAAGAAAAAAAAAATCTATATGAATCCATATCTTACTTTTCCATGTTATGCAGCTTTTGAAGTGAATGTCGCATACAACTGTTGTGTATCGTGTACAGTAACATGGGACAAGAGCATATCTATACTCACTTGAAGGAGACTCTCAAAGCGGATCCATATACT
Source organism: Brassica oleracea var. oleracea (assembly GCF_000695525.1). Lineage (NCBI taxonomy): Eukaryota > Viridiplantae > Streptophyta > Magnoliopsida > Brassicales > Brassicaceae > Brassica > Brassica oleracea. The sequence continues at coordinate 42,486,851 of NC_027750.1, forward strand.
TTTGGAGAATCAAAATTGATGGATATAGGATCAAACGATCCTCTTATTCAGCAAGTATATTATTTTTATCTCAAATAAATTAATAAGAGTATTAATAATTTCGAATTTTATTTTTATTTATTAAAATGTGGGTTAAAATAGTCTTATGACATATGTACGAGTGTAGTTTTCAAATTTATTTAAATACAATACATTCTTCAAATTTCAAATTTTAAATAAGGTATTTTGCAAATTATCCCTTATAATAATACTAACGTGCACCAGATATTTTGTTAATAAGACTGTAAAGAGAGGAGAAAGTCATTTCTCTTCTTGTCCACCATCTTCTTCCTCTCGCCACAACCTTCATTGTCGCCGGTCCGGTGGCCGACAGAGGTCTCTACCCGTCGGTCGCCACCCCAGATCTCCCTTGTGTCCAGCCTTTTCCCTTCTCTAGCTTCGATTTCACTGATTCCTCCTTTCTTCATCTACTATGTTCTTCGTAGAGTTGCAGCCGGATCCGGTGATCTATTCCGGAGTCTTCGGGTGTCCATAGTCTCCCTGGAGTGATGGTGCGGACGTGGTTACTCGGATCTGAGAAGGAGGTGTCGGCTTGGTGGCAGATCTAGGGTTCGACATTGAGCGGATCTGGGTCAGATCTCTCGGAGGGTTTGCTAGAGTGGTGAAGCATCGTTGCCTTCGCCATTCTGGTCAGTTCGCTGCCTCCACCATCAACCCTGTCTCCTCATCTGGCTGCTTTGGTAAGAAGTTCCCTCACTTTTTCCAAGTTGAAAACGCGATATCTAGGCTTATCGTCGGGAGCTTTTTCTCGGCTATGAATTCTCAACAACGACCATTGTGATTAGTTAGGCTTAGAATTGTCTGGGGTCTCGGGTTTGATCGGAGTTCGTGCAATTCCTCCGATATTTCCCTGCTTCAATCGGCGGGTCTTTTCACCACCCTCTTGCCTGCTGATAGGAGCTTTATGTTCCTCCGTTTTCAAGCTTCAGAAGGAAGATGCATGCTGTCCCATGCCTCTCTTGATGCTCTGTCACAGGATCCTTTGTGCTCTGCTTGTGTGATGGGACCAGAATTGAGCCATTAAAACCTCCGCTTCCATCAGCCAGTACTCCACCTATCATTCATCTGCTCGTTTCTCATTGTCGGGTTAGGATTCTCAGAGTGTGATTTGGCTTCTTCTTGATATTGCACGTCTGGAGTGGACTTCACCGTTATGATGGCTGGACCAGGACTTGCCAACCCTGCTTCACCTGTCTTCCTCTCAGATTCGCCTTAGGGACAGTTCGCGGTCCCTCTAACTGTTCTCTGGTTGTATTCTCTAATGGCTCCTCTGATTTTGATGCAGGTCCCGTCTTCAATATATACGCATTGGTTTCCTGAAATCTAAGTGATGTCTATGAAATTGTAATGTTAGCTAAGCTTCAATCACTTCCTTATGGTTGTGCTTGATCCTTCATTGTCTTATTGAGCTTTTTAACTTTTTTGGTTGCTCTATAAGGCACCATTGCTTTGTCAATTGACCTAGCGACCTAGATACATTAGGATTTGATTCGTGAAAGGCAAATGTATCTTCCTGCTTCATCATTCGTTAATGAGGTTCACATACTTACCAAAAAAAAAGCGTTGATTATCAGGATTCAAAAATTTAATAGTATGGGTTCGCTCGATTATGTAATTTTGAATTGCGAAAATTTCATAAAAATATTCCAAATAAATTTCGTTAAGCTTTTTAATACCCAAACTTTTTTTGCTATCATGTTTAATACATTAAACAATTATTTTTGTCATTTTAACACAAAAAATTCTAAAATTGTGCCCATTTTAATACCCGAACTTTGTTTATCTTAATCAAGAATATTAATAAGTTTCAAACAAAATTTAAAAAATCTCCAAAATCTATGAAAAATCTTTTAAATCTTTTAAATTTATTTTAAGTTAACAGAAATAAAGTAACAAAATTATGGAAAATTAAATTTAGAAGAACTTAGTTTTGAAGGAAAAAAATAATTAGTTTTCTATTTCCAAAAAAAAATAAAAAAAATTTGACATTAAAACTTAAAACCTTTAATGCACAATTTAAAATTATAAACAATTTATTTACTCCTATTTCTAAGGCTTAAAATAAAATTAGAATTTTTAAGATTATTTTGTGAATTTTAGAGAATTTTTTAAATTTTATTTTAAATTTATTAATGTTTTGATTAAAATAAATTCAGTTGGGTATTAAAATGAACACCGTTTTAAAAGTTTAAGTACTAAAATGGACAAAATAATTAATTTAGGTATTAAAGTGAGTAGCTAAAAAATATAGGTATTAAAAATCTTAACAAAATTTTGTTGGAATATTTTAATGGATTTTTCCTTTTTGAATTTTGATTTTGTTGTTATAATGGTGTACATTTAGAAACGAAAACAATGTAGACACATATCATAGAAATCTTGTTTGATGGAATTAAACTACCAATCTAACAAAACTAAACTTTGGAATTATATCCCCTTATTATTAATCAAGAAGCAATTTGAGAAAATAACCTTCATTGAGTAAACTAATCACAGTGTAGCCATTTTGATGATGTGTTGGACTCTCATGCATCCTCAACCTTCTATTATAACTAACCTTAAAAGACTATATTAATTACGGTGAGTGCCATTGGTACTACTATGAAATATTGCATTCTATTTCATATAACTAAATAAGGTTGTACATGGCGTAAGTTATACAACGTTTTTTGGAGTCTGATTATTTGTTGTATGATGTTGTAAGTAAATGCGACACTTAAATGCAATATTCGATGGGAACTATAGGAAAAGTTAAATCTCCATAACATATGTGGTTTCATAGAATATTACGTGATACATTCTGCCTATATTCATATATTATAATTTATATGTAATATTGAACATTCGTATAATATTAAAAATGTGATACATTCTGCATAAATTGTTATATTAATATGTGTTATATTTCACATACTTATACATTGAGATTTGTATTGTTTTTGAGTTCCAGTATTCAAACATCAAACCGATAGTTGGATAACCTGATGGGTTATGTTAGGGGTGTCAAAATGGTTCAAATGAGTCAACCCAACTCATATCCCAAATGGGCTGACTGTTAATGGATCATATGGGTTAATGGTTGACCCATCAACCTTACATCTTTATAATCAAACCAAGACATTAATTATCAAAAACTAAACCGACCAATGGTCATAAACCGAATGAAATAGGCTTTCAATGAAAGAATTTAAACTTTAGCCAAAACGAGGATTTGAATCAAAGCGCAACACTACCTATTTACATCCAAAGGTGGAAAACAAATTGGTAGCAGACACAGCATTAGATAAAATATAGTTAGAAAGTTGGGAACTTGAAGAAAAACATATGGTTTCAACATTGCTTATGTAATGTTTTGATCTCTTCTAATCTTCATCGTCTGCATTTGTGAAGTCTTCAAACTTGAGCATTGGATCACAAACCAGCTATATCAAGCTGCACCATAACTACAACACAATACACATAACTTAAACGAGTTATAGCTACATCAAGCTGCAACACAATACACATAACTAAAACGAGTTATACACATCAAGCTGCCAATATCTATTTAACAGATCCGCAAGGAAGAAAAATAACATGATCTTGCAGAGTTATACAACTAGACCAGATAAAAGAAAATCACAGACCAAACTGACGCCAAATCACAGACCAAACTGACACTTAAAAGACTCTCTCAAAACACTTAAGATACAGAGAAGCAAAGTACTTATTATTATGTTGATGTGAGGCATGAGACCACTACCAGCTATAGTTCCATGGTACTAACATGGTCTTGATTTGGAGTTGTTAGTGCTTGACTTGGAGCCTCTCGGATAATGACTATCTCATCTTCATCATCTACATCTACAGTTCATAAGAAACCGAAGATTAATAGATATATAAACTTAATTGAGCAAAGAATATACATTTTATATAAGATTGTACCTTCACCATCAACTTTATAGCCATGAATCCAAGACCGAGTACACAATAAAGCTTGCACATTTCTAGGGATAAGGCGAGTTCTGTACTTGCTTATTACGTGAGCTCCAATACTGAAAGAAGATTCAGAAGCCACAGTGGTAATAGGAATGCTGAGAATGTCCATTGCCATGAATGCTAGTGCGCCAAAACGATGTATGTTCTCTTTCCAATATCGCAACACATTCAAATCAGGATGAGCTCTCATTTCTAGTTTTGGTTCCTCTAAATATATATCCAATGCTGACTTTCCTGGTTCCGCAGTCTCTGGAATATCATCTAACTCAAACAAATCCTGTTCTCAGTAAACATAATAAGAAGTTTAGAATGAATATTAGAAAAAGTTTCAAATGAGTTAGATAGATAAACATAAGAAACTTACATCCAACACACCAAAGTTCTCGGTCTCTGTTCCTTGCTCAGAAGCACGAGAATATGGTCTTGTAAAGCTCACAACAGGGGTCAAAGAGAGCTGTCTTCTATTCTCATCAAAGATCTTCCTAAGCTGATCCTCAAGATGATCAACTTTTTCTTGGGAGGTGAATGGATCAAGCTCACCATAATAACGCTTCAAAAGCTTTAACTTCATCCTAGGATCCAAGACAGCCCCCATTGCATGAATCACGCTATACTCCTCCCAGTATTTATCAAACTTCTCCCTCATGTTAGAAATCATTGTCTGGATGACGATATCCTCATTGCTCTTATGCACTTCCAACAAGCATTGAATCTTTCAAATATGAGCAAAATACAAGTTTGAAGTAGAGTAGCTTCTGCCAGACATTAAAGTCGTAATGCTATAAAAGGGCTTCAAGAGCTCAAAGATAGTGCTAGCTCTTCTCCATTCTTCATTGGAAGGGCAATGCTTGTAGTGTTTATCACCTAATTTATACCTCTTTAAACCACGTTGATACTTCAGAGCCTTCTTCAGCATTAGATAGGTCGAATTCCACATGTTCTTGACATCTATTGACAACGCGACATCCTCAACACCATCACAGTCTGCAAGTGCAATCCTTCTAGATAATGAACCTTTAAAATACTTCGCTGTTTCTCTGATCTTACACAAAGCAAGACTAAGAACTTCCAAACCAGCTTGTACAATCAGGTTCAAGATGTGTGCAGAACACCAGACATGAAAAAATTCTCCTTTGCACACCAAATTATCATCTAGATTAAGCCGATCCCTCAATACGTCTTGCATGTTGTCATTAGCCGTGGCATTATCCAGAGTCAAAGTGAACACCTTTCTCTCTATTCCCCACTCTCTCAAACATTCGTGGACTTTACTAGCTAAGACTTCACCACTATGGGGAGGAAGAACTTCACAAAACGATAAAATCTTGCTATGTAGCACCCACTTTGCATCAACATAATGTGCCGTGACAGCTATGTATCCATCTCCAGCTAGTGAAGTCCAACAATCTGAGGTCAAGCATATCCTACTAGGAATTTTTTCCAGCTCAGACTTCAAAATCTGTTTTTCTTTCTCCCAAGTTTTCATAACATCGCTAGCAGCAGTGCTCCTAGAGTAACACTTGTAATATGGATTCAAGTAGCTAAAATAATCCCTCAGCTCTTCATATTCAACCGAAATGAAAGGAAGATTATGTCTAATAATGACTCGACTATACTTCTCCCTAGCAACTCTCTCATCAAAATTCACTACCCTTCTTTCAGCCTCCAAAATTCCTAAGCATTTCTCGTTATGATGCTTCAGATTTGAGGTTCCACTAGTTGATGTATACGCATAGCTCTTTGAGCATTTCAGACAATATGCTCTCTCTTCCTCATTCTCATCCTTTTCTACTCTAAAATATTTCCACATATTCGATGTTTTTCTTCTCTTTGCAGCATTAGAAGATGTACCTGTTGATTCTCGATATTCTTCTTCATTTTCCATATCCAAGATCACTCCCAATATGATGATGAGTTATCATGTAACCAAAGACAACCCAGTAAGTCAAATAAGATGAGCTATCAACCAAAGACAACTATATAAAGCTATTCAATTGAAACAAAAAGGAGGAGGAGGATGGATTACGGGAGAAAGAGATTGAGAGATTCAGAGCTTCAAACGGTTGAGAGAGTGAGAGACAAGAGACGATTCAATACAAGATCACTGCCAATACAAGATCACTGCCAAGTCAGAGACAACACAAATGCAGACAACAAAGTATCAACAAAGTTGTATTAACATTCATATCTCAAATCGCCAACGACTTGACCCACTTGAGAAGATCCTCTTCAGCAGCTTGCTTGAGACGCGCTACTCCTAAGCAGGTCACGCTTCTTCTCAAACTGAAAAGCTTTGGCTGAGAAACATATCATGTTATGAGATACTGTATCAGAGCTGTGTTGGTGAAAGCAAATTAAAAAACTTCTGCTCAACGATGTCAACAAACGCAGAAACGCACACAATAAAGCTCAATTAACCCATCAACATTCATACCTCAAAATCGAGCTTCAGAGCTTCAAAGGGTTGAGAGAGTGAGAGGCAAGAGACGAGATTGAGAGCTTCAGAGCTTCAGAGCTTCAGAGTTGAATCGAGAGTGAGGAAGACACGAGATGAGCAACCCAATAAAACCCAAACCCTAATCACTGAACATCAAAGAACTTTAGAGAAACCCATGATTCTCCAATTCTATCAAACCCTAGAAAGCTAATGATTGAATGAAATCAGATCTTTAGTGCAATTGAATCGTGTGTTTGGAAGAGACGACGATGACGTTTTCTGTTTTCATTCTTTTTTTTTTTCTGAAACACAAGTTTTTTGTTTTCATTAAAATGGGTTTTCTTAATTAAAAACTAAATGGGTCAGAGTTGACCCAACCTAATGACCTATTTAACATGTTAACCCATTAACTTGTTAACACATTAACCTATTAATTCATCAACTTGTTAACACATTAACCCATTAGATCAAAAATAAACAGTACATTTGGGTTAATAGGTCAATTTGGGTTGGGTCATTCCATGGGTCATGACCTATTTTGACACCCCTAGTTATGTATTAATTTTTTTTTCCACATAATACATTCTGCATAAATTAGTATATTATAATTTATTGTAATACTGAACATTCTTATCAATTTTTTTTGTTTGTGAGTTGTTATGGGATTGATCGATCCACAATTTTAAAAATCAAATGTGTAGTCATTATTATTTACGACGGACACGGTTATGTAATTCAAAAAAGATTGACTAACATAGTGTGCTATTCAAATTTGGGAATAGCTGATCTTTATGTTTCCTGAAATTGCCCTTCAAATGTAAATCATGTCATTATGATTGATTTTAACAATATTCTGCACACCTACGATATACTATTTTTGTTCCCTAAATACATATGTTTCTATATATGCATAGATATAAAATTTATGGCGCTATACTTGATAGATCATGGATTTGATCCACTTTTGCCCATGGTTTATAAGTGTTTTAACTACTATTTATTATATTATAGAGTCTATTTAGTATATTTATAGTATCATGAGTGATTTGGAAGAAAGTGACGATATTTGGAGTAAGCACCCAAGATGACCATCGAGTACGACCATCGGTCGACATTGAAGAGGAATGATCGATCGATTTTTACATCTTGACATTGATCGACAGCGAAGCGCGCAGAAAGCCCGTTTGGTCTCAGCCAACTTAGAGCTCAAGTCTTCACTAATTTACAAAATTACCCCTGACGAGTTTTAACCTAATTATATAAGTTTTGCCAACATGTTAGAGGCAAAATGTGCTTTCTTGTTTTACTATTTTCACAGCTAAAGGTTTTCTAGGATTTTTAGTAGATTAAAGAAAAGATCCAAAGAGATTTGTGATTGGAACTCCATTGATATCTATCTATTTATCTATGCATTTTTTATATCTTATTGATGTTATGATTGCTTAGCCATGTCTGAGTAGTTCTCTTTGTTAGATTTAGGGTTTAAACAGGTTATGAGGGATTAGCCTCAACTATAGATTGCTAAGTTGTGATATTCATCTTTAGGATTGTCATTAATGCCTGATTCTAGACTAGCTACCTTGAACTTGCCCTAGGAGTTGTAGACATAAGCGATAGCTTGCATCTCACCCTAAATCCATCCTAACTGAGCTAAGATTGCTAGAGTAAGACGATAGCTGGTCTAGGAAGCTTAGTGAGCATCGATCGGTATTCCAATCGAATAATCGGTCGACGTTTCAACAAGTGTATCGATCGATATTCCTATAGAATCATCGATCGACACTGGTCAATAGACAAACCTAGAAAGCGAGATCCTACTGGTTTGTTACTAAGTGTTGAGTTCTATAATATCATGCATACAACTTATTAGGCATCTGTAGGATTATAATCCTAATTACCTGAATAAAAACCCTAAGTCTAGCTACTTTCATCTAAGTACCAAAACCCCAATCAATCGATCAAGCAATTAATTTGCTCACAAACCTGTCTTTTACATTAAATCACATTCAACCTAGCTTAATCAACTTAATTAGATTTATTAGGTACTCTAGCTCCATGAGAATTTGATCCCTAAGTACTACAACCGAACCTCTTATTTAAGAGAGTAATTCACTACTTAAGGTAATTTGAGTGAGATCAATACTTGGGTGACAAATTTTGTAATTAATTACTATCTAATTAGTGCATAATTAAATCCAATTTCAAAGACTTTGCGTGACTATAGCTCTAATTTGGTGCGAATTTGCCACATTTGGTATACTCTTATTTTGCAACTATTATAACATACAACTTTCTTTTTAGTATTAGGAATTAATGTGAGGGCACCTTATGTTTGCTAAATATATCACCCTACATCCTAACCGGAAAAATCATTCTGCTCTAATTGTTTGATTTATTCAATAGTTTCAAATTAAATTTTAGACTGCATATTCGTTGCTAAAGTCTATTTGGAAATTTTTGGAAAGATTTTTATTTTATAGGTACTACAATTAAGCAGAGTTTATGATTTCCCATTTGTGCACCGCTATTTTTTTCATGTAATGCTTTACTATATGAATATGATAAATTTTTTAAATATTTTTTCAACTCTCACTCCACGCAAGAGCGCGGATCCGTTCCTAGTTGTTAACTATAAGTGTATCATCTGCTTTCCGATTCGTTGCTGTTTTGTATTTTTAGTTCAAGTCTCGAATTATTTTAAATGTGATTCTTTTTTAACAGACTAAAAAATTTGGGTATAAAAATCCGTATATTTCTCACGATGTTCAAGCAATGTTAAATTCAATCTGATTTGGAAAGCAGATTCTTTCCAATAAGAATCGGACCTGCGATGTATTAGATTACTGCTAGCTGATCCAAAGTTTTGGCCACCAAGTAAACTTATTGTTCGTATTTCAAATATGATTTATTTAAAGACAGATTTACTTCTACATAACATTGACACTATTACGGTATATGGTTTATACTGGTTAATATTAAACCGATGTTATAAGTTTTCTTTAGCTTATTTCATGATATATATATATATATATATAATGAACCATGTACAGACTTTATGATTCATGAAATATAATTGATACATTTCAATATGATATCAGAGCACTAACAAACTTATTCCGCTTCACTCTTCCATGGCATTTTGAGCTTTCTTGAATTAATGGCGATGAGTGTTTCTCAGCTCCGATTCATCTTCGCATTCAATAATTTGGTAATCTCACTCGAAATCGAGGTCATCTCTTTCATTTTGCGAGTTCTGGTTCTTCTTATTTTCTTTATTGATTCAAACTCGGAGATTTTCGTCGTCTTGTCTCACTGTGTCGATTTGTTATCCTGATTCGATTTCCGATTCATTTCTTAGCTTGATCTTGGATCTATACATCTGGACTCTACTTCAATCATAGGATCCAATACAAACAATCTTCTGTTTTTGGATCAGTATGAGAGTCCATACTTTCTCCATAGCTCGGACCACCCTGGATTTGTTCTTGTCACCAATCAATTGACTTCAGGTGCAGAGTTTCATTCTTGGCGTCGTTCTGTTCGTCTCACCTTGACTGTCAGGAACAAACTCGTTCTCATCGATGCTACGATTCCAAAACCTCCACTTAATCATCGTGATTGTGGATCATGGTATCGATATAACGACATGGTATCAACTTGGTTAATGAACTCAGTTTCAAAGAATGTTGCGCAAAGTCTTCTCTTTATGTCCACTAAAGAAGATTTCTCAAAGTCTTCTCTTTATGTCCACCGCTGAATCTATCTGGAGGAATTTTATTGCTAGATTCAAACATGATTATGCTCCTAGGGTCCATGAGATAGAACAGCGTCTAAGTAGCATTCAACAGGGTCTATGGAAGTTACCACTCATTATACGGAACTGGTAACTCTTTGCGAAGATTACCAGAACTACGTTGCCGGTTTGCACTTATGGACATTGTGAGTGTAATGCAGCATTACTTTGGGAAAAACTTCGGCAAAGGAGTCGTGTTACCAAATTCTTGATGGGTCTTAATGAGTTCTATGAGTCCAGCATACGTCACATACTCAAGCAGAGGCCGAAGCCATCGATTGATGATGAGTTCCATATGATCACTCAATATGAAAGACAGAAGTCTATTCGGCCAAGTACTGCGGTTGACACACCGGTCTTCTAGACTTTAGCTCCACAAATATCATCTTATGTTGATGATCAAACTGAGAACAAGTGTTTGCTCCACAACATCAAAACAAATTTTGTGGTAAACAACGGCCATTTTGCACACATTGTGGACAGCTTGGACATATCATTCAGAAAGCTTTAAAATTCATGGCTATCCGCCAGGACACAAACTGCATAACACCTCTGGTCAGTCAAAGGGATAATCTCAATCTGGTTTTGTTCCTAAACAACAACATCAAGCCTCTAGAGGTTCATTCCCTAAGACAAACGCTGTGGCCAATTTCAAGAGTGAATTGCAGTCTGTTCCAGTAACAAGTGAAATCAATCTGGATCTGAGTCAGATCAATATGGCTCAACTGCAGTCTATTATCCAGTAACTTCAACAACCAGTTCAACTTTCATAGCCTGCAGTTCATTCTCGTGCTACTATAACTGAGACTGGTCATATGGCTTCCTAATTTACGTCTGGTATTTTATCATTTTTGCACTTTATTCTCTCGTTTGATCATCATACGTTTTCACACTACCTGACCTGCTTCCTAATGGTTGTTGGACAATTGACGGTAGTGCTACTAAGCACGTTTGTTCTGATCTGTCATTTTTAGTCCGGTATTTTTTGTGACAGAAGTAACAGTTTCACTTCCAAATGGCATTAGAGAGAATATTAGTCATATTGGAACTGTTTGCATATCATCATCGTTAACTGTTCATAATGGTTTACATGTACCCTCAATTAGGTTCAATCTCATAAGTGTTAGTAGTTTGCTTTCTCAAACATCAATATTCTGCTCACTTTTATCCATCTTATTGTGTTATGCAGGAATCTATTCAGGGGTTGATGATTGGTAGAGGGACCATTCAGCATAATCACTATATGTTTGATCTATCAGTTCAATCTGAATATGCTGCATTTTGTGGATCCTTTCATGTTGATGGCAGCCTTTGGCAGTAACGCATGGGTCATCCATTAGAGGACAAGTTACAACAACTTTGGGGTATTATTCCTTTGTTAAAATCTACTTCTCTTGAGTCCAACCATTGTACTGTCTGTCCATTAGCTAAATGATATGTGGTGTTTTTGACATCATTGTGTATATGATTTCTAACTTGTTTTCAATGTTTTATCGAGTTAGTCTTGTCCTTTATAGTCATTTCAGGTCTGGAGTAGATTGAAGAACTGAAAGAAGAAGCGTGAAGAAAGGAGAAAGAATTGGAGTCTTTCTCGACATTTATGGAAGTTTCCATATCTTTCAAAGATTTTCCTTAATCACCTATTCTCTTCTCTGAAGTCAATGGCGCCTCCATATAAAAAGCCATCCTTATCTTTATTTTGTTTGGACGCTAGTTTTACAAGAAGACTAAAACTGATTATTGATTTGCTATTGTAAGGTAGACGGCTCCTCTTCTTCACCGAGAAGATTATCCTGAACCCTATTGATTTATATGCAATATTATTCAGTTATCATGTCTTCTTCATCTTGTGTTATGGCTGAGTAGTTGCCTAGCTCACAACTACTCAGCCAGGGTTCTAGGGTGTTGATCGCCTAGCTAAACATAAATAAGCGACTAAATTGTGTCTTCGTTCACCTCTGTTCTTAATGCTAGTTATAACCTGATCACATACTGCTAGATCTTAGGTTGAATCTGCTAAATTAACCGTGTAGGAGATTACTTGATATTGGGTGAATGAGCCGCGCATCTTTAGTCAGCGAAAGTAGATACTAGAGTGCTTGGTGAACCTATCGGATTTGATCTCTATTGCTTGTGGTCGATCCTTGATCCAAATGACAGTTTAGGCATCAAGGTCGAACCGCAAAGAGATCAGCACCACGATAGTGGGCTGTGCTACTGGAGTGATCCGTGTTCTAGATTGTACTTCAAAGCACTTGAATAAATGTTTGGTTAAGCATTGACACCCGATGAGAAACTCTAGATTGGCTTCTTTTTAATATTGAATTTACTCTTTGCAATAATTTACTTGCACGTTACCACCAAAATTCAAACCCCACTTTTAGTTTTAGCCAAGTAGAAAACTCATAAGAATAAAGTGTAAACTAGTCCTATGGATTGAATCTCAAATACTACAATTACCACTGTTAACTTGACAGTAGGAAAGGTTCAGTTTTAGTGTATCAAGTTTTGGCGCCGTTGCTACGGGGACCAGATACTTACCTCTATTTTTCAGTTCTATACTTAGTCTAAAATATCTAACTTGCTTTCCTCTCTTTGTTGGAGCAAATGATCCAGGTGAATGACCAGTAGACATACTCGGAGCAACGCACAAGGACCATTATTCACGCTAACCAACGAAGAGCTCGCAAGATTAGAAAGACATAACCGTTAACAACCGTGGCCTACTAACACAACAATGGGTGATCACGGAGGCCACGATGATCTCACTGCTGCAATGGCGCTCATGCAACAACAGATGCAGCAGATGCAACAGACCATCAACGCACAAGAAGCTGCTCGCCAAGCAGCGGCTGAACTCGCTGCTCAGCAAGTTGAGCAACAAGGCGCTCCAATCGGAGAGCGGAACCTTCCGCGGAACTTCCCTACCACTCGCTCTGCCATCAACCCCCCTCCCTGCACTCGACAGGATTATGAGATCAAGCCTGCTTTGATTAGCCTGGTGCAGAAAAAAATGTTCAATGGCCTCGCAGCTGAAATTCCTTTGGATCACATCGAAAACTTTGAGAGAATCTACAACTTCTCTCGCTCAAATGGAGTGCCTCCAGACTACGTCAAATGCACCATGTTCCCATTCTCTCTTGATGGGAAAGCAGCTCGCTGGCTTGCCTCGCTCCCAACCGGTACACTCACTACATGGGAACAAGTAAGAACAGCGTTCCTAAGTCATTTCTACACGAAGTCCAAAACCGCAGCTCTGAGGCATAAGATCTCAAATTTCAAGCAAAAGTCTGACGAGCCTTTCTATGATGCTTGGGAGCGGGTTTGAAGATGATTACATACTGGAGGTATTCTATGATGGAGTGAACTATGAGTTTTGCAATGCTCTTGATTCCTCGAGCAATGGAGATTTCATGACCCAAACAACACCAGGCGCATTCGCACTGATCAAAAATATGGCGTCAAGCTCACTCAACAAGAACAAGGAGAATGATCGCTCCAAGAGTGTTAACAACATAGACGATCTCGCGGCAAAGGTTGATCAGCTGTTAAAGGGCAATCAGAGCCAAGTGTTCATCATGGAGAAAGCTGCTTCAGAGAACAATTTTTCAGACGCCACACCTGAAGGGGACATTACCGTGGATGATCAGAAAGAAGTGAGCTACGTCAATGGACAAGGATGGCAGTACAAGAACTACCACCCAAACCCCAACGTTTGGAACAATCCCCACCTCTTTGCGTATCCTAAGACGGACAAACCGGTTGACAACACGCAGAACAGTCAAGGACAGAACAGTGGCTATCAGAAACCGTACCAAGGAAGAACATATGTCCTCATCCAGGCGCAGCACAACTAGTTCTAGAACTAAAAACAACAGACTGCTCAACAAACCGCTCCTTCGCCAACGACTGCTCCGCAAGATGAGATGAAGGGTCTAGCGACGATGATGCAGCAGCTGCTTCAGAGTCAGCAAATTCAAGGGAAAACGTTGAATCAAGTCACTGCAAACATAAACTCTAGGATGAACCACATGTTCAATGACCTGAGTACCAAATACAATAATGTAGCCAGCCATATGCGCAGACAGCCGAGAGCGTCAAGAGACAGCAAGGTACTCTACCTGGAAAGACCGATAAGAATCCTAAGGAATGCAGTGCCGTAGCACTAAGGAGTGGAAGAACACTACCAGATGCAGTCCCTGAAAAGTTATCAGCGGCGGAGAAGGGCAAGCAAAAGGAGGGTGAGCAACCACTATCTCAAGCACCCCCTTTATCTGACGAAGAACCGGAACAGTCTGCGGAGACTGATCCAACCCATGTCGCTACAATTGTCGAGCTTGTTCCTCCGTGCGAATACACCCCTAAGGTTCCATACCCTATTCCAGCAAAGACATCTCGCAAGGATCGGGGGGAGACAAAGTGTAAAAAGATGCTAGAGGATCTAACTATCAAGTTACCTCTTATGGATGCGATCCAGATGATACCTTCTATGCGTAAGTTGATGAAAGGTTTGATCTCTGGCAAGATCACTGGGGACGGTGAGATATTGTTGGTTTCAAAGGAGTGCATTGCGGTACTTCAGAACAGGCCGATTAAGAAATTGGATGATCCAGGCAAGTTTGTTCTCTCGATACAAATTGGGAAAACAGTGTTCGCTTGTTCTCTATGCGATCTGGATCCAGTGTCAACCTCATGCCTTACTTCGTGGCATAACGACTGGGTTACACAAACTTCAAACCGATAAGAATCTCCCTGGTGTTCGCGGACAGATTAGTCAAGTCACCAGTGGGTATTTAGGAAGATCTCCATGTCCGAGTGGGCAACACCTTTGTTCCGACAGATTTTGTGGTTCTGGAGGTTGAAGAAGAACCAAGAGATCCACTCATCTTGGGTCGTCCTTTTCTGTGCATGGCTGGTGCGATCATTGATGTTCGACAAGGAAAGATTGATCTTCACCTAGGAGACATTGCGATGAAGTTCGAGATGAACAAGTTGCTGAAGAAACCGATAATGGACGCGCAGACCTACACAGTTGAGGATGAAGATCAGGCGGTATTCCCTTAAGAGGGAATGATGGAGAAAATCTTGACCGATGATCCCCTCGAACTAGCCCTGATCCGATCTGAGACCTAGCACAACGTCATGAGTGTGGACGCGGATGGCTACAACAAGATGCTTGACTCTGCCAAAAGCATGGAAAATCTTGTCACCTATCTAAGTCTGGGGAGAAAGACGAGAGCAATCAGAGCAATGCAACCGGAGCAGCCGCTTCGAAAGGCACTACAAAGCCAAACATGCAACTCGACAATCCATGGAGCGAACTTAAAGCTCCAAAGATCGAGCTCAAATCCCACCCTACGGGGGTCAGGTAGGCATTATTGGGACCAAACTCCACCTATCCTGTTATTGTGAACTCTGAATTGAACAATGTGGAAACTGCTAAACTTTTGTGTGAGCTGAGAAGGTATCGTAAAGCATTAGGATATTCTCTAGCTGACATTCATGGCATTTCACCTGATCTGTTCATGCATAGAATATATCTAGAAGATGAATCAATGACTTCTATAGAACATCAGAGGAGGTTAAATCCGAATCTAAAAGATGTTGTAAAGAAAGAGATAATGAAACTTCTAGAGGCTGGTGTGATCTATGTCATCTCTGATAGCAACTGGTTAGCCCTGTTCATGTAGTTCATAAGAAAGGTGGAGTAACTGTCATAACAAATGAAAAGAATGAATGATCCCGACTAGAACTGTAACTGGACATCGCATGTGCATTGATTTTCGCAAATTTAATGATGCGACTCGCAAGGATCACTTTCCACTTCCTTTCATTGATCAAATGCTTGAAAGATTGGCTAACCACCCATACTATTGCTTTTTAGATGGTTATTCAGGTTTCTTTCAGATCCCCATCCACCCTGATGATCAGGAGAAGACGACGTTCACATGCCCATACAGCATGTTTGCCTACAGGAGAATGCCATTCGGCATGTGCAATACTCCTGCAACCTTTCAACGTTGCATGATGTCTATTTTTACTGATCTGATTGAGGAAATAATGGAAGTTTTCATGGATGACTTTAGTGTCTATGGAAGCTCATTTTCTGTTTGTTTGAAAAATTTGTGCAGGGTGTTGCAGCGATGCGAGGAGAAAGATCTGGTGCTAAACTGGGAGAAGTGCCACTACATGGTCAAATATGGGATTGTTCTCGGACACAAGATCTCCGAGAAGGGAATCGAGGTTGATAAGTCAAAGTCGAGATGATGATGAGCTTGCAACCACCAACATCAGTCAAGGGAATCAGAAGCTTCTTGGGGCACGCCGGTTTTTACATAAGATTTATCAAGGACTTCTCAATGATCGCAAGACCACTCACTAGGCTGCTCTGTAAGGACACCAAGTTCGAGTTTGATAGTGATTGCTTGAATGCTTTTCATACGATAAAAGGAGCCTTGATCAGTGCCCCAGTTGTTCAGCCTCCAGACTGGGACTTACCTTTCGAGATCATGACAGATGTGAGTGATTTCGCAGTGGGAACAGTGTGCTGGGACAGCGGAAAGATAAGAAACTGCATCTGATCTACCACGCGAGCAGGACAATGGATGAAGCCCAATGCCGATATGCCACAACCGAGAAGGAGCCTTTAGCCATTGTCTATGCCTTCGAGAAATTTAGGTCCTACCTAGTAGGTTCTAAACTGATAGTACACACGGATCACGTGGCTCTGAGGTACTTGCTGACCAAGAAAGACGCCAAACCGCGCCTGCTCCGATGGATCCTCCTACTCTAGGAATTCGATCTTGAGATCAAGGATAAGAAGGGGATTGAAAACGGAGTCGCGGATCATCTATCAAGAATGAAGATCGACGAAGAAACTACTCTCGACGACAGTCTTCCTGAAGAACACGTCTACGCGATTGGTCTGTATGTCGAGAACAGGTTTGATACCCTTGGCACAGACTGTTCTGCTGACTGCTCCGCAGATTGTTCCTCGGATTTCTCTGCAGACTGCTCCGCAGACCAGGAACACTTTGTTGCTGCAATCAAGAAGAGATATTCCCACCTACCTTGGTTTGCTGAAATAGCTAATTTCTTAGCTGCAGAGAAGGAACCAGTTGAGTTTACTGGGAATGAGAAGAGAAAATTCCTGAGGGATGCACAACTCTACTTTTGGGATGAACCGTTCCTGTATCGACACTGCAAGGATGGAGTGTTCCGACGATGTGTTCCAGAAGCTGAGATTTGAGGGATCCTGCATCACTGCCACGGTTCCTCTTATGCCGGACACTTTTCCGCATTCAAGACCGTCTCCAAGGTCTTCCAAGCCGGTTTCTGGTGGCCCACAATGTTCCGTGATGCTCAAGCTTTCATCTCCAAGTGCAATTTGTGCCAAATACAGGGGAACATCACCAAGAGGAACGAGATGCCTCAAAATTTCATACTTGAGATTGAGGTGTTCGACTGTTTGGGAATTGATTTCATGGGGCAATTCCCACCTTCACACAAGAACGAGTACATTCTAGTCGCGGTAGACTATGTCGCAAAGTCGGTGGAAGCAATCGCCAGTCCCACTAATGACGCACGTGTTGTGACCAAGATGTTCAAAACCATAATCTTTCCAAGGTTTGGAGTCCCTAGAGTGGTCATAAGCGATGGAGGGACCCACTTCATCAACAAGGTTTTCCAAGGCCTCTTGAAGAAGAACGGTGTCCAGCATAATGTTGCAACCGCATATCATCCGCAGACAAGTGGCCAAGTGGAAGTGTCTAATAGAGAGATCAAGAGCATCCTGAAAAAAATAGTCGGAGCTACACGTAAGGATTGGTCTCTCAAATTAGATGATGCACTATGGGCTTACAGAACAGCTTACAAGACGCCACTCGGGACCACTCCATATCACCTGGTCTATGGCAAGGCGTGTCATCTCCCTGTGGAACTAGAGTACAAGGTGGCATGGACTGTCAAACTGCTCAACTTCGATATCAAATCAGCCAAGGAAAGGCGCTCCATCCAGATTCACGAGCTTGAAGAGATCAGGCATCTGGCTTATGAGAGCACAAAAATATACAAGAAAAAGACGAAGGCATATCATGACAAGCGGATCATCAACATAAGCTTTGAACCGAATGATCGAGTCTTGCTCTTTAACTCCAGGCTGAAGCTGTTCCCTGGGAAGCTGAAGTCCAGATGGTCTGAACTGTTTACTATCAAGGAAGTCAGACCATATGGAGCAGTTGTGTTGATGGATCCTAATGGGGGAGAGTTCGTTGTTAATAGACAGCGCCTTAAGCCATACCTTGCTGAAACAACAATCGCAGAAGGTGAAGAAATTCCCTTATGTGATCCCTCCATAGCCTAATTGGCTACCCAAAGTCAAGCTAATGACTTAAATCGAGCGCTTGGTGGGAGGCAACCCACTGGTAAGTATACATATGTTTTTCTTTTCAATTTGTTTTATGTAGTTTGTTTTGAAATTGTTCTCGGAAAAAGAAAACCGAAGTTTCCCGGAGGAACAATCCGCAGACTGTTCTCGCTGGAGAACAGCCGCTCCTTCAGGTAAGTCTTCGGACCCAAAAAAAAAAGCAAAAAGAGAAGAGGAAGCGGTTAGGGTGTGCCTATTTAAGGCTAACCCACCCCACTTCCCCACTTAGCCCCCACTCGCCGCAAACTCCTCTCCCTTAAAGATAGAACCCTAATCAAAACTCTTTAAACTATCCATCCATTTTCAAGCTTTTGGTTCTAACTCTTTGGGTTTTTGAGTTCAATTCTGTTGTTGCAGTCCTATCTCTCAACCAAACAAGGTAACAAATCGAACTCTCACACAATCGCGCATGCAAATCGCGATTCGTGGTTCTCTCCTTTTTCTTCTACTAAGCGTTTCAATTTGATATTTGTTGGCAACATTCCTTGAATGAATACATCTTAAGATTGCTAGAATGATAGAAGATTCAAAAGTGAGAATGAACTTGAACCGCCTTGTTTGGAGTTTTGACTGAGAATCGCGACTGTTCGCAAGTCTAGGTGATGCGGTTTCTTTGAGATTGTTGATTGAATGCTGATTGATTTATGGTGATTCACGGGTCATTGTTCTTCATGTTATGTTTGGGTTGTTTGGAAATTGAATGGATTTGATTTTATTTGAGAATGGGTACGATTCCATCCATTTCTAGATAACCCACGAACGGTACTAATCCACAACCGCTTGTTTTGCAGATGCCTCCACGGACCAAGCAAAAGTCGGTTAAAACCCCGAAGATCACCCGCGAGAACTTTGTGCCGCCTCCAAACCACAATGCTCCAACTTCATATCCATGGCCGCGCAAGGACCAAGAGGGTCAGCAAATCAATATCGACGACCCGATGCTCCTCGACTTCAACTGTGAGGGATGGGATAAGGAGTCTGCGAAACGGTACAATTCACTCCTCAACATCAAGATCCTTCCGACTCGTTTCGGTCACGCGGACACCCTCGTCTCGCTTGGGCTCGACACAGATGTGTTCGAGACACTCCACGCCATGGGGATTGCTCCCCTCTGCTACCGAACGCACAAGCTCTACCCGGACCTCGTTCGGCAAGTGCTTGCTACAGCTCACATCGGGTAAGACGACCCCTCGAAGCCTACATATGAGAACTGTTCCTTCTCATTCATGGCCTACGGCAAGTTCTGCTCTCTCTCTCTCGCTTGACAAGCTCAACGAGAATTTGAGATTTTGGACGAGCGTAGAGAGGTGGCGGTGATTAACAAGTTCACGCCAACATACCATTTTTGGGACCTCATTGCGAATGGAACATTCACATCCCTCAAGGCGTACTAGTCCTAGATCAGAAACCCTACTCTAAGGGTGATTGCTAAGATGGTCTCCAACCTCTTGTTCGCTAAGGATCAGACCTCGAAGGTCACCAAGGGAGAGCTTCGTATGCTGTACTCAGGGCTTGAGGACGAGATCTGTAGAGCTAGAGAAATCCCAATCCAGTCGGTTAACACTAACCCCAGGTACCATCTCATATGGATGTTCTATACACGACGGGACTGTTTGATGAGAGCCGAGAACAGGTCCGAGGAGAAAAAGGATCGATGTGGTAGTCTACTCACTCCTCTCTTCAAATACTTTGGGATCGACCTCCGTTCATACATGGTCAACCATGAGATCGAGTACATCGACACCCCTTATCTGATCGCTTGCCACATCCTCCACGATGAGTACACCTACAAGTTCACGGAAAAGGAGGGAAACATGTTGTACTGCAAGCTCCCACAGCCACACCTCGCGAACATCAGCACGATCAAGAACATCCACTTCTTGCCTGACCCGGAGTTCCTTTGCGCCGATCCGCGAGCACCGCCCCCTTATCACGACATGGATGATGTAGAGGACATCACAACATATGAGGACACTGCCTATGATCTGGGCCACTCGATGATGACGCAGACGATGCGACATACCGCCGCTGGATGGTTGATTCCCAGCACAAGAACAACAGCCTCATGAAGAGGATCCTCAGGGCGATCACATGTGGTTGTTTCGGTGGCCAAGAGGGCAAGACTTCCGCGCAGGAGCACACTCTGCAGCAATCACATCACCCAGGCAAGGAACCAGTTGGATCTTCTGCAGCTGGAGAGCGCCTACCGCGGAACAGGAGGACAGTTGGTCGCTCCGAGAGCGAGGATTCGGACTGAGCCGCTCCACCACCTTATCTCATTGTGTTATCTATTTGAACAATTTATTTCTCCTTGCTTTTATTTTCTTTAAATCGGTTTGTTTGAGCCTTCCTCGAATTTATTTTCACAAACAGGGATGGTGTGAAGTAAGGCTGGGGGAGGCGATTGTGTGAAACTAATCTCCCTTTTGTTTCTTTTGGCTTTTATGTTTGAGTCAATCCTTGTGTTTTTATCGAGTTAGTCCAAACTCTTGTGGGAATTATGACCCTATTCTGTGATGATCTTTTAACTGCCTCGTGTTCTAACTTTCTAATTCAGTGACCTTAGAAGTGACGAAAGACCCACACCTGGACCTGAAACAATCCTGACTTATTTCACTTGACTCTCCAGAAGTTTTCAGCCGATCAGGTTACACTGGGTAGACTTAACTCCACTTAACTTGAACCTAATATTGACTGCAAATTTCTTCTTGTTATGGGAATTAGATCAGGGAAACGAGACCTACACTCAGGACTTCTTATTCTTTTTACCCATCTTGCTGATCCTGAGTGGCTAGCTCATCTTTAGCTAGTTCCTACCTTGCACCTAAGCCTTTATTTCACCTTCATGCATTATGTTTTCAGTTTCATATGTGCAGATATGTGCAAAAAGGTTGGAGAGGAAAGGATCGACACAACCTCTTACTCGTTATCGTTGCAAAGCTTCGAACAGAACAAGGAGAATAGCCAGTTTAGAAGTCGGAACAACTGCTCCAGAACAGTCAGTGGAGAACAAGGGAGAACGAGCAGAGTTGCCATTGGCACCAATCATTCCATGCATCATCTCCTTCTCCGTCACACCATCCTCTTGATCTCATCTTTTGTATAAAAAAAAACAAAAAAACATGTGTATTTATTCTTTTATATGAGATCACTGATGGAGAAGAAGGACTAAAACGAGCAGACGTCAACAGCTGGTTGGACGTCAATCCCTCCTGAGCTAATTCAGTTGGAGCTAGACGAGGAAGAAGTTTATGCTTGGCCAGTCGCTCTCTGATGGAATGATTGCAACTACTTCTACTTGTTTGACATGCCGTCTGCTTTCAGACCGAGATTCTAAATAAGACCTATCCTTTCGATACCATGAGAACTACGGCAGAAGGATCAAGAAAAGAGAACCTCTGGACGATAAGAACAAAGAGAGTTGGTAGCAATGATGGGGAACAAGGGAACAGTCGGAGCAATAGCTCCATAGTCAGCAAAACGAGTAAGGGGTTGTGGACATCAATGGATCCGTCCTCTCTTGCTGTTTTGCGCGATATCCTGCATCCACTACAAAAATTGGTAGTCCCTAAACACTCTTTGACTCCACTATAAATTAGCTTGTTCAAATCTAGCCCGTCTACCCTGAATGATGTCTGGGATAAGAGGATCACGCCACTTTAAAATGAATGTAGAGAGTTCTGTCTCGAAAGTGTGCTTTTTCAGGTTTGAGATGTAGAGTATGGAGCCGATCTTTGAACAGCAATTAGTGGAGGTTCTGGTAAGAGTGTGTGGTCCTAGTTTCCTGCTTGTATGGTTCAGAGATTCGTGGTTAAGGTATGGTTATTGAGAATTAGGAGAGTTCCCACACTTTCAAACTTTTTCCCTGTTCTTGATACTTGCCTTGTTGAGGACAGACAAGGATCTAAGTCTGGGGGAATTGATATATGGTGTTTTTGACACCATTGTGTATATGCTTTCTAACTTGTTTTCAATATGTTATCAAGTTAGGCTAGTCCTTTTAGAGTCATTTCAGGTCTGGAGTAGCCGAAGAGCGGAAGGAAGAAGCGTGAAGAAAGGAGCAAGAATTGGAGTCTTTCCCGACATTTATGGAAGTTTCCATATCTTTCAAAGATTTTCCCTAATCACCTATTCTCTCCTCTGAAGTCGATGGCGCCTCCATATAAAAATCCATCCTTATCTTTATTTTTTTTGGACGCTAGTTTTACAAGAAGACTAAGACCGATTATTGATTTGCTATTGTAAGGGAGACGGCTCCTCTTCTTCACCGAGAAGATTATCCTGAACCCTATTAATTTATCTTTTGATTAATATGCAGTATTATTCAGTTACCATGTCTTGTTCATCTTAGGTTATGGCTGAGTAGTTGCCTAGCTCATCTAGGGTTCTAGGGTGTTGATCGCTAAGCTAAACATAAATAAGCGACTATATGGTGTCTTCGTTCACCTCTGTTCTTGATGCTAGTTATAACTTGATCATTTACTGCTAGATCTTAGGTTGAATCTGCTCATTAACCGTGTAGGAGATTACTTGCTATTGGGTGAATGAGTCGCGCATCTCTAGTCAGCGAAAGTAGATACTAGAGTGCTTGGTGAACCTATCGGACTTGATCTCTATTGCTTGTGGTCGATCCTGGATCCAAACGACAGTTTAGGCATCAAGGTCGAACCGCAAAGGGATCAGCACCACGACAGTGGGCTGTTCTACTGGAGTGATCCGTGTTCTAGATTGTACTTCAAAGCGCTTGAATAAATGCTTGGTTAAGCATTGACACCCGATGAGAAAACCTTGATTGGCTTCTTTTTAATATTGAATTTACTCTTTGCAATAATTTACTTGCACGTTACCACCAAAATTCAAACCCCGCTTTTAGTTTTAGCTAAGTATAAAACTCATAAGAATAAAGTGTAAACTGGTCATCTGGATTGAATCTCAAATACTACAATTACCATTGTTAACTTGACAGTATGAAATCTTCAGTTTTAGTGCGTAACTAAACAAAAGCCTCTCCCATTTGTAAAACATATACAGTAATAAACACGATTCCCAATAATATACCTGATGCAATAAGTCACTGAAAGACGAGATTTGTAGCGGTATTTTTTAGAATGGGACACGTTTTTGGTAAAATGTATCGATGAAGAGTATAAAATGATAATGGATAAATAACATTACATGATGCCTATTCCAATTCATTCATAAGTAATCAAGTTTGTATGTTGGTAGTGTATAAAATTGATATTTATGTGTAATATATCATACAAAACTGGGAAATTTGATATTTAGTTCTCCAGGTATTTGCAATTGACATGTTTATTAGTCAACTATCACTTGCGCAAAATAATACATTGCTTATAATTAGTTACTACATTTTGATCTTCGTTTCGAAAGTGCGGGATTTTGGATTGTACTATACTACAAAGTCGTGTTATATTGAAGAAGATTTTAAAAAAATATATAATTTATTTATTAATTTATTTAAGATTTTATATGTACACTCTTATGTAACTTTTTCTTGGGCATGAGAATTTTATCCGGACCATAAAAACAAAACTGACCCAAAAATATAGGTTTGGTTCGGGTACGGGTCCAAAGAAAATTACCTAGTAGGTATTTTTTGGACCCGAGGTCTTTGTTTGAGTCTGGGTCATACCCGAGACCTGATATGGCACTCCCAAAAAACCCGGAATATATTGTGTATATTAGCTAGATTTGGGTTTTTACAACATGTTTCCGGTATTACAATTTTGTTTTAAGTTTTGGGTTTGGGTTTATGGTTATAGTTTTGGGTTTCCGGTAAAAATTCAAATAGAAAATATATTTTGTGTGTTCGGATATTGAATATTTTGGATATTTGTTTAGGGTTTCAAGTATTTTTCGTGTTTTGGGTATTTTCAGATTTTTGGACATTTTGAATCTTTTTCGGGTCCTAAATACCCAACAGATTTGGATCCTTATGTCTAGATTAGATCCAACAATCTTTTTATATTAGATTTTTAACATTATTGTATAAAAAAGATGGTTGATGAAATATTTTTAGAGAAAAAATATCATAAGGCGTAATATTAGGATTTATTAAAAATATATAAAATATTGTATGGTTAGAAGGGGAAATTGCCAAAAATGACACAAAATTTGATTTTAAATGCAAAAGTATACCCTAAATTTAATAAAATGCAAAAGTAACCCAAAATGCTAGCGAAATTCAACCAACCCCTTATGACCAAACAAAAAATCAGTATGCATTTTTACGAATATAACCTTGTAAGTTTTATGTTCTTTTGTAAGTCTTCTGCTAGAAGATTTCATGGAATTCTTCTCAAATAGTAGATATTAAAAATAATTTATAAATTTTATAAGAAAACATTTTATGGCGGAAAAATAGAAATCATTTAATTATAAACATTTGTAAATGATAAAAAATAAGATCTAACAAAATTGAATTGTTAACATAGATGAGTGAATGTATACTGAGTCGTGATATTTTTTGGTTTAGGGTATGGTAACATATGTTATAGTATTATTTTGTATTTTTAGAGATTTTGTTTTTGTCATCAACTTAAACAAATTTATATAGACTATGCAAACCTAACTGATAACTCTGCATCCATATGGACGACAAACTACGGTTGCTTCTTTGCACTGTGTGCGAGACTGTCCGCCTTTGAATTTTGCGTCCGAGTATATGAATGAGCTCTGAGCTGTAGAAATTCTCTTTCAGAACCTTGATATCTTACAAATAACTTGCAATGGCTGGTCATTCTTCCGGTTCTGAAACCATCTTCACCAATTAAGAGCAATTCGTTGCAATTGTAACACTAAACTGACGTAAATTCCTCATACATTCTATTTCCCAAATGAGCCCCTCTAATTCCAAGTAGAGTGGTGATTGACTGGCCCTAGTATTCCTCTTCCCCATTAATCCATCAAAGCCTTCCAGTATACTATACCACCCTTTTCCCGAACAGCTTTCTTGGACTTTCCATGATACATCCATAAAGCACCATCTGCGCGGTATAGCCAGTAAAGTTTCCTCCTCTACCGATCTACTATGGCTAGTCCTCTGAGTAAGTGAAACATGTGCCTCAGCCCAAAGCAAAGATTTCGATTCTGTCAATTTGAGAGTATCTCTGGGATCAACATCCATGTTGCTAAAATTTTATTTTTAGGGTTAGCTTTTGAAATCTTTACTCTTTTAATAAAATTAAAGTTGACCTATATGTGTTTAGTTTTGTGTATATTAAACACTTTAAAAGTTAATTTGAAGTTTGATGAACTGTTTGATGCTATTTTGTTACATATTTTATTTTATGGTTTGGAAAACTTCCAAGAAGTGTTTTAACAAATAGGGTCTCAGATGAATAGTAAGTTTCAGGTTTAGAAGACTTCTTGGGAAGACTTCCTTGAAAATCTTCTGAATCGAAAATATTTAACCTAATTGGAATTTTCGTCTCCCTAGATAAAGGAAATTTACGCATTCTCACTTTTTCTCTCAAATGTCTGCAACAAAAATGTTATGTTTGTTGTTCTAAAACTCTCCAACCTCTCTTTAATCTCTTTGAACTTGAAAACACTAAACTTATATCAATTTCTCATTTTTTTGTCTCATGTCTTTCTCCCTAATTCTTGTTTTTGCAAGTTTTTCATTACATGATTCTCATATTCCACTCTTTTAAAGGTAGATATATAAATTTGGATATGTATTTTTGTGTGTATGTGTTAGATTCTAAAAAGTTATAGATTCAACCTAATGTGACTGTTTTATTTATTATTTATGCATAAAAAAATTATATTTTGAATATTTTATCTGTTTTGAAGCTATTTGAACGTTTTTGGATATGCATGTTTTTCAAATCTGAGTCAAACTTTAGTTGACTTCTGAGAAGTCTTCTAACATATAATGCATGTCTTCCTAGGAAGTCTTCTCGCATGTCTCCTCTTTCATAATATATCTAACTGTTTTGGTAAGTTTGCATATCTATTTTTTCTACATTTGGGAACTTTTTGTTGCTTAAAGCTTTTACCTTTTTTCCAAAATATGTTTTGAATCTTTCGTTTAGTTTCAGATTTGGAACTGTAAAATTGGAGGAGCTGTCTGAGCTGGAGGAGGAGGTCTCAGAGGTTTCTGCCAGAGGTGTTAAACTGTAGGAGGAAGTCTTATAGGTTGAAGCTGATGGTGGAGTCCAAACAGATCTAAGCGTTTTTGGTAAGTTTCCATGTCTGAATTTTCTTCATCTTGTAACCAACTTGTTGATTAAAGCTCTTACCTTTTTGAGTGTATTGAAGCTGATGGAACTCAGGTTTTTGAAGACGTCATCCAAATTTTAGGAAGCCTTCTGAATGTCTTCCTGGAATTAGGAGGACTTCAAAAGACTTTTTGGAATACTTCGGTGAAGTCTTCCGGGAAGTTTTCAAAACATGAAACCCAAATATGAAGGACTATCACAGGGATGATGTCAAATGGATTCCAAGCTTATATATGCGGAGGAATGATCTCTAACTCTATGTGTAATATTTTTGTTTATGGTGTGTTTTGTGATTTGTATGTGTATTCTTTTAGTTGTGAATTCTCTTGTAAATTTGATGAGATGTTAATGAAAAGAATTTTGTAAATATGTTCATGTCTACAATATTATTTTGCCAAAAGTATTTGACATTATTGAAGTTAGTGATACAACTTCAATAGAAAAACACAATGACACAAAAAAATTAGTCAAATTTACTAACATTAAGGGAGAAAACTTCTCAATAAAACTTATTCAAATTCACAAAAGATCAAACATTACATAAGTTCAAATATACTACACTTTCACTAGATGTCTTCTATGAGAAAACTTCTCAGAAGACTAAAATTTTAAGCGAAAAATTAAAATTAAAACGGAAAAATTAAATTTTAAGTGAAATTGAATCTCATGAAAGTTAAAAAGTATATATTATGATCTAAGAAGACATATTAAACCACATGACTTGATATTCTTGAAGTTATTTAACACTTTGAAAGTTAAAAACATACATTGAAGTTACTTAACAGTCTTGAAAATACAAGTTTTACAAAAAAACTAACATATACTTCTTAATAAGTTTTCTTGGATTAGGTAGAAACATTATTAAACATGAATGTTACTAACCTCATAATTATCATCAATTAAGTAATGAATTTCATTCAGGAGCCCCAATATTGATTATTATTCATGAATTAATAAGAAAATATCAAAAAGTTTTTAAAATTTTAGAATGAAACATTCATGTTTGTTAATGTTTTCAATTTCTCCAAAATTAAAAAACCTTTTTAATATTTTCTTGTTACTTCTTGTGTATTAGTCAATATTGGGGCTCATGAATGAAATTTATAACCTAAACTGATGATAATTATGAGGTTACAAACATTCATATTTGTTATTGTTTCTATCTAATGAGAAAAGACTTCTTAAGAGGTCTTCAGGGAGAAGACTTCTAGAGAAGTATTTTTCGCCAGTTTTTGTATTTTGCATAGTGTTAAGTAACTTCAAGATTTTTTTTTTAATTTAAAAATTTTAAGTAACTTTAAGAATATCAAGTCATGTGGTTTAATGTGTCTTCTTAGATCATAAGATATATTTTTCAACTTTCATTAGATTTAAGTAACTTCAAACTATTATACATATATCCATATCTAGTGTTTTAAACTATTGTTATGTTTTCTTTGTTTTGGAACTTATATTATTTTGTTATGAACTTATTTTTACGTTTGTTATGTTGAACATGTGTCAACGTTTTATTATTATAAGCCTCCCTTTAAATTGCACAACCATAATCTTGATAAAAGATTTACAATGAAGACAATAGTTTTTTTTTTTTTTTTTTTTTTTTTTTTCCACTAAATTCCCTTTATTAAACAAGAACATAGAATACAAGAAAAGTCCAAAAGAAAGGACAAACATGAAGACAATAGTTTATGATTATGAGAACTTGAATGAATGAACTAAGTATTAAACAAATATTTTTTTAATAGATTAGAGACAAAGATATATATTATTTAAAATATTATATAAGTTATCAAAACAAGAGTTTCCTAACCATAAGAGATCATTAAAAAATTTGGTGAAATTTTACTGCAAATTGGAAAACTTCTATACGGAAAAAATTCTCTAGAAGTCTTCTAATTCGCGATTAAATTTCACTTAAAATTTAAGTTTTCTCCTTAATTTGTGTGAATTCTTCTGAGAAGTGTTCCGAGAAATCTGCCTGAAAAGTATATATTGGGTTAACTCTATAGCTTTTTTGAATCTAACATATAAAAAACAAAAATATATCCGAAATTTATAGATCTACCTTTAAAAGAATGAAAGATGAAAACTATAAAATGAAAAATCTGCAAAAAAAAAAAAAAAATAGTGAGAAAGACATGAGCCAAAGAGATGAGAAATTGATATAAAGATTGATGTCTTCAAGGTCAAAGAGATTAGAGAGGTTGAAGAGTTTTTAAGTCATAAACATTACATTTTTGTTGCACCATTTGAGAGAAAAAGAGAGAATGTGTAAATTTACTTTATATAAGGAGACAAAAACTTTAATTAGGTTAAATATTTTTAGTTTGGAAAACTTGTTGAGAAGTCTTCTAACATAAAATGCATTAGAAAGCTTCTCAAGAAATCTTCTAAAACCTAAATTTACTATTTGGCTTAGAAGACTTCCCATGAAGATTTCTCCATAAGACTTTTGGAGAAGTCGAGCGAAATTTCTTCATAAGACTTCTGGTGAAGTCTTCTTGACTTCTGGAAAAGTTTTCTCGACTTATGGAGATTTCAGCTAATGAAGTCTTGAGTCCGATTCAGATTTAAAAAACATGCATATCCAAAAACGTTAAAACGACTTCAAAACAATGAAAATGTTCAAAAAAACTTTTATGATTTAATAATAAATAAATAATCACATTATGTTGAGTCTATAAATTTTTTGAATTTGACATATGAAACACACAACAATATGTATCCAAATTTATAGATCAACCTTTAAAGGAGTGGAAGATGAGAATCATGGAAAAACTTGCAAAAAAAGATAAATTAGTGAAAAAAACATGAGATAAAATATGAAAAATTGATATAAAGTTTGGTGCTTTCAAGTTCAAAGAGATCAGAGAGAGATTGGAAGTTTTAGAGTGAGAAACATTATATTTTTATTTCATGCAATTTAGAGGAAGATCGATAATGTATAAAAGAATTTATTTAAGGACATAAAAATTCCATTTACGTTAAATATTTTCTGTTCGAAAGACTTCTTAGGAAGTCTTCTAAACTCTAAATTTACTATTCATCCTATAAGACTTTCCAAAAATTATTTTAATGCATCGTATGTTAGAAGACTTCCCAAAAAATATTATAAACCCTAAAATCAAATAACAAACTAAATAGCAACAAACATTTCAAGATCAACTTATAAAGTTTTTAATACATGCAAAACTAAACACATAAATGTCAAATTTAATTTTATTTAAAAATTAAGATTCTAACTAAAATCTAATCCTAAAACACCAACAATACTGCATGATTTGGAATTGGTTATAATTATATGATTTGGAATTGTTTATTATTACATGATTTCACTTTATTTTCCATCAAAATATTTTTTAAAGTTTTATAAATTATTTTTAAGACTAAATACATAAGAAGACTCTTAGAGAATTCTTTTCATAGAAAACCTCACTAACCTCAGAAGATTTCACAGGTTATAATTGTAAAAGTGATTACATGTCTTTTGTTTAGTCATAAAGAAATTGTTGTAATTTCACTATATTTTTAGGTTATTTTTGCATTTGATTGCATTTAGGGTATACTTGCGTTTAAAATTAAACTTTAAGTCATTTTCGGCAAATTCCACTATACTCACAGTCCAAACTAACAAAAAATTTGTTTTTGCCTGTACCAGCATTAATTTTTAGAGATTTGATTCCGTTGCTTAAGGAAGGCTGTAACAAATTTAATTATTTATTTTATTTTTTTCTTTTTGGAATAACTTTTATAACTATTTACACTTTACGATGTATGTGTATAATTATATTATCTGTTATAGAAAAATATTGAAATTTTTATACATAAATTTAAAAATTAAAATATATGGATATAATATATAAGTTACATTTTCTTCTATAAAAACATCATATACTACAGTAATAATATCATATCGTCAAAAAAAATTATAATTAATGTTAAATTATATATTTTATTTTCTACTAAATTTTACTGTTACCAAATAAATAACTAGTTAACCATCGATATATTAATTTTAAAATATCTAAATATAAAATTTTAGAGTTATTAAAATACTTTCACACATAAAATTTTACAGTAAAAATTTGTATATACAGCTCAACCAAATTATTTTATCCGGACCAAAGACCCGACCCGAAAAATCCCGACCCGATCCGAAACTGACCCAGTTTTTTTACCCTATTGGATCTTGTTGTGAAGGACCTGCGGGTCTTGGACCTGATCCGACCCGAACCCGAGACCTGAGTGGGGTACCCGAAAATCCAAAACTTCTAGTATATATGGATTTTTTAGCTTATTTTGGTATTATGGGTATTTTTTTAAGTTTCAAATTTTAGTTTTTGGATATGGTTTTAGGTTTCGGATAAAAATTTAGATTTCAAAAATATAATTGGAATAATCAAATAAAATTTCTAATATTTTTCATGTCCTTTGTTCAGATTTTAAATAAAATTTCTCATATTTTTTAGTATTTAAATATTTTCAGATATTTTCTGTGTGTTTTAGGTATTTTTTGGGTTGGACCCGATATGACCCAAACCGAACCCGATCCGTAACCGAACCGAATCCGAATCAACAAACTCTAATTACCCTATTGGGTCCAACTATCTAAGACCCGACCCGGACCCGAGAAGACCCGAACCGACCCCGAACCAAAAATTTCAAATTACCCTATCGGGTCCTAAACTCTTAGACCCGAAAGACCCGGATCTGCAACGACACAACTCGAACCCGACCCGAGGACCCGAATGCCCAGGCCTATACCATTGTCGAGCTTGGTATAGCTAACTTAGTAGTACTCAGTATAAGTCATTATAACTCGGTATAACTAGCTCGGTATTACTCAGTACGCAGTATAACTCAGTATAATCAGTATGACTAACTCAGTATAACTCAATGTAACCAATATAACTCAGTAAAAATCATTATAACTTACTCAATAATACTGAGTATAAAGAAGTATAATTTAATATAACTAAGTAAAACTATCTCTATATAAAAATCCAAAATTTTGAAATTTTGAATTTTTAAAATTTTGGATTTTCTGAATTTTGAAACTATTTTTAAATAAAATAATTTCAAAAAATACAAAGGAATAAAATCGGATATTCATGTTTACTAAGGGGAAGAGGACATAGGTGATTAGAGAGGACCATAGGAATTGTGCTATTGAGATGTGAGGACAGCGAAGATGATGGCCTGTGGTCTAGTGGTAAGCGAATTCTATTGTATTAAGCACTCTAATTTTGAAGTAATCTCACGACACTAACTATGTGTAGTCACGCGGATATGAGCTCAATTAAATAATTAGAGAGAGGGTTTATTTGTGGACTCTATTTTTTTTTGGAAATTAGTCAGATTTTTTATTGTTTCGAGATACTTCCTTGTTAATCAAAAAAATATTAAAATAAAAAAAAGTCTCATGAATACAAGTACAGAGCTGGCACGAAAAAAGAGGCGTAGAAGAGATGTAATATTGATTTGGAGTGTGATTGTATAGTACTAATAGCGTTAAAGTTTTTTAGTTCAGCTGATAATTCACCAGTCAAGTGAAAACAGATATTATCATTTTTACTTTACGTACTGTTTGAATAAAGATAAACATACTTGGTTGTCTCAGTGAAATTACAGGTAAGACTGACTTTAATTTTGTTTCTTTTTTTATTTATATATTTTTTTCTCAGTTATATATTTATTTTCGTTTCCTTCGATTAATTTACTCTCAGTTCCTTGATCATTTCAGATGTGTTGACTGATGAGGATCAGAGTCAGAGGCCCGTACATCTCCCAGGTCATCAAGAGAAACAAATGAAGGAAAGGAAGTCTAAGCTGTACGGTATTATAAAAATAAGTGTATAAGTCAAATTAATTATCAATCAGGCATCACCCACTTTTTTGGCTGAACAACCCCACGTTGACAATTACGCGAAGCTTGCCGTCCTTTAAGCGGCGCACAAATTCTCTTTGAATATTTGTAAAACTTTTTTTTTGCCCTAAACTTTTTTTTAATATATGTGTAACCCATATTTGGTTTTCAGAACTAGATCGGGAGCAGAGCTGGGTAATTGAGTTTTCTCTTCCTCGCTAATGTTTGAACACTAAAAGAAAATTATTTTGGATGGCCATAAAGTATGTCCGTTGGGCCATGAAATTAAACCGAGTTGTATCCTCTTAAGATGTGCATAGAAGTATTTACACAATTATGGATGACTGGTATGAACCTAGTTTGACATTGACGATTGAACCAAGTTTCTCTTTTACCCAAAAAAAAAACTAGCATCAGGAATTTACCAGTCATCAGGATGACTGTGGAAGCTTTTTTTTAGTCCACTAGTTTGACTAAGGGTTCATCGATTGTTCTACGTCAACAGGTCATGGTTTCAATTTTCGAAAAATGCAATTTATTAAACAATTATGCAGAATACAGAGAAAAAACTTATAAGGGATCTTCAACAAGGTGCAAGACGTGGATCTTCATAAGACGACCCAACTGATGCAATTAGGCGTAGATCCTCATAAGGTAGGTAGTATTGTCTGCTGTCGAATCGTCTATATAATCTTTCTAATAATTGTAATATCATAATAAATCAACGTTAAAAAAAAAGCCATTGGACAAGAAATGGTCAGTTTCCTAATGTTAATTATTTATAAATTTTTTAAAAATATTTTTTCGTTTATTTGTGTTAAATGGAAAGAAAAGTCTTTCTAAAAAACTGTTTTGAACATTTTTATAAAATAGTTTAAAATTAGCAGAACTGGTGAAGAATGAAGCAGTGAGCCTACAAATCTTTTTTTTTGATAAACCCCGTCGACTGATCTGGTCGGTTCCGAGAGAAATTCACTTTGTGCTACAAAGTGAATTGGTTATCACACTGTCTGACACGAGTTTGGAATACCTTCCGACTAATGTCAAGGGGTGGACCGATCATCTGTTACGATCCACCATGTAAACCATTTGGGCCGAATCCCAAACACAGACTAGCCAAGCAATGATAATTTAGTTTCCAGGAAGAATCGAACCCAGAACTGTTGTGGGTACACACCAAGTCCCAGGAGATTGTCACTAGGCTACCAGCACTGTTGTGGGTTGAGCCAATACATTCTAAATTGCTCTGTTTAACTCACTGATAAAATATGACTCTCATATATGTGAAAAGTATGTGTTTTGCATGTACATGCGAACACAATAATTTTACAAATATTAGTAAATGGATATTTAAAGACCTGTGAGTGTATAGGTTCAAAATATTTAGTAAAATTAAATTTTTATTTATGATAACCTTTCACCATTACATAAATATTCTGAAATATTCATAAATTTAAAATATATAATAATATATTAAAGATCAATTTTTTTTTATAACTATGGTGTGATCCAAAGGCTTTATAAGACAAATGACTAATCAATATGAGGCACGCAGAATCCAGATTTTTTTACCACTTAAGACGTCTCGCGTGGCCAGACTCGAACCCAAATGGCGGTACTCTTAGCTGTGAACCCTTTACCACAAAAGTTTGAGGCTTCAGTTAAGATTAATTTTTTTATATATAATATTTTTTAGCGTAATTGAAATACTTTTAATTGGGTAAAATAAATTTGGAAACACTTATATATATATCATCTATTCCTTCCGTATGTAATATTTAAAGCAAATCAAACCCCAAACTAAATGAGTATATTATTATAATATAAGTACCATATAAGCATGTGGTAGTTTTTTTTGAAACTCAAATTTTAAGAGTATACATGACATAATAAATTTTAACATGAATATTTAGGTGTGTCATGAGTAAACAAAAATATCCTGATCTATAATGTTCGAATATACGGAAAAGAGGAAACTGAAACAATGCAGGTTTATCATGAGTTTTAATAAATTGGGAATATAAATTTGTAAAATAAACCATTAGGATATCATATCTAAAGATAAGACATATTTCACATCGACACAGAGCAAAGCTATGCGCATATATATATTTTCTTAAAAACACGTTTTTGCATATATTTTTGATTAAATATTTATGATTAGCTAATAAATAAATATAATAATTAATTAAGGGTATAAACGATATTAACTTAGTGAATTCGAATGCGAAAAATCACTTCGCAAATAATAGTAGAGGTATGCATAAGTGTATGATAACTTGTGATAATTTCATATGATAATGTCTCAATATTTCATGTTAGAGATCTCATGGAGAGGAGGAGTATTTGAATAACTACTACAATATATACGATAACTCCTATTTGGTTAGGATAATGATAGAATAAGCTTCTACTCTTTATTGTCTTAGGAGATTTTCTTGTACAAATACCATGCTATTGCTATGATAATAAGATAACACATTGTATTCTGAACGATAACTGGTATCAGATCATAAGAACCTGGACCTTGAAATCTTATCCTAGTTTTTTTATTTTAAATCATAATAATATGGCTGAAAACTCGGCATCCTCAAGTCTGAGTGCCATCATCGAATCATATTCATCACCTTACTATCTTCATCCTTCCGACAATCCTGCAGCTATCATCACATCCGTTTTATTTCGTGGAGACGACTATACGAAATGAGCAACAGAGTTATCAAACTCAATTCAAACAAAACAAAAGCTTGGATTTATTAAAGGAACTATACCTGAACCTACTGCTGAACCCGATCTATCTAGATGGATGGCTACCAATTTGATACTAGTTAGATGGATACGCATATCTATCGACCCAAAGTAAGATCAACGGTGCCATTCGTTCCAGAAGCACATAAACTTTGGGAGAAGCTACAACGGCGATTCACAGTTAAAAACGGTGTACGTGTACATCAAATCCGAGACGCTATAGCGAAGTACCAGCAAAACCGACAAATTTTCATAGATTACTATGGACACCTTACAAAGCTCTTGGAAGAACTTGATAATTTTAAGACAACTTGGTATTTTACGTGAGAAGTATCAACAAATATGAAAAAGAACGCGAGGAAATCCGAGAATTCATAAAAAAAATTTCGGCCTGGACGAGTCTCGCTTCTGTAATATTAGGTCACAAATTATTGGTACCCCTTACCCGACATTAATAATGTTTACTCAAGAGTTATACGAGAAAAGCAACATAATAACACCATACACGGTTTAACTTAAACCAGAAGTCATCGGTTTCTCAGCACCCACTGATACACCAAAGAACGATACGCTACAAGTAGCTCATGTACGGGGACGTGACCCAAACAGGTCGTGTACCCACTGCTCTTGGCAAAGTCATGATGTCACGAGTGTTTCTTGCTACACGGGTATCTTGAATGGTGGAATGAAAAAATGCAAAATACAAAATAAGGAGGATCCTCAGCTCTGCTCGATGGGGATGAGGAGATCGGTGTTCAAATTCAAGTAGCCGTGGTCGGTCAAATTCAACATGATTTATATCCAAAAATTCTATATCTTCAGCTCTTCCTATCAACAATGACCAAGTAGCTCAAATTATCCATCTACTTCAAAACTCTCGTTCTAACATCTTTCAGAGAAATTGTCCGATAAAAAAAAACTTTTTCTGATGTAATCATTGATACAGGTGCATCACACCATATGACAGGAGACTTGTCATTCTTTAAGTGAAGTGACCGACATTCTTCCTTCCTCGGTAAAATTTCCCAATGGCAGTCACTCTGAAGCTTTAAAAAAGGTCAAATTGATCCTAAGCATAGATTACTATTTGACAGATGTGCTACACGTTCCTGATTTTAACTGCACAATGATCTAAGTTTTACGCTTACATAAACAAACATGATGTATATCTATATTCACTGATACTCTATGTGTGTTTCAAGACCGTTTTACAAAGACCCTGGTTGAAATGAGTGAAGAACGTGAGGGGGCTTATTACTTTATGAGAGTCAAGGATGCAATTGTTCATCGATCAGTTTATAAGAATGCATCTACATTTAAACTTTGGTCTACATCTAAACTTTGGTATAGAAGGCTTGGGCATCCATCTTATAGAGTTTTACCGTCGCTACCTTTATTAGATAGGCTGTGCTTTGATTCTTAACAAGCATCGTCTTGTGAGATTCATTTTCGTGCTGAAAAAATTTGTGGTTTTAATGAAAATTTAAATATAGGTATTGCACCTTTTTCTTTAATACATTGGGACATCTAGGGTCCATATCGAACTCCATCTTCATGTGGTGCAAAATGCTTCCTAACCATAGTAGATGATTACTCACGAGCAGTGTGGATATATATATATATATATGATGTTGGAGAGATTAGAAATATCAGGTTTACTACAAGAGTTTTTCTCCATGAGTGAATGACAATTCACGAAAATTATTCAGAAAATACGAACAGACAATGGTTCTGAGTTCATGGTTCTCTCTCCTTTCTTCAAGAAACACAGTATCCTTCGCCAAACTTCCTGCGTCGACACACCACAACAAAACGGTAGAGTCGAAAGGAAACATCGTCATATTCTCAATGTGGCTTGACCTTGTCTAGTTCAAGCCAAACTACCATCCACGTTATGGGTAGAGAGTATTCTCGCTGCAGCGCATCTTGTTAAATACACTCCCTCACAAGTTCTCCAAGGTCGTTCACCATACAAAATCCTCTTTGGAAAGAAGCCAGATTATGATAAGCTTAGAGTTTTTGGCTATCTTTGCTATGCTCACAGGAAATCTCGAGATAAAGATAGGATTGGCGATAGAAGTCGAACATGTATTCGTCGGCTATCATTACTGGAAAAAGGCAGGGCGCCTTTATGATCTTGAGACAAGAATTCTTCGCAAGTAGAGTAGTTGATTTTTTCAGAATCTAAATTTATGGGGGTTGACTCTTAAGATTATGTCACCCCGCCCTTGAATCACTATGATATTACGGTTGATGATTGTTTACTTCCCGGTCTTGAATCAAGGGGGAGCACGGTCATTCCGTCATGAAATCCTTCAACGAATGAATCACCTGCCGTTGTGGCACCAATAACGACTCCTCCAGAGCAAACAACTGCAGCTTCCGACCCTACTTCACCTTTGGCACCAACTCAGGTACCCACTGAACCAGAGTCTCCTGTTGTTACCACGCCTGGCTTACCAGAGATAATTGGTCGTGGACATAGACATAAAACTCCCTCTATTATTATGTTTCGTTGTTTGAACGTAT
This sequence comes from Brassica oleracea var. oleracea, assembly GCF_000695525.1. NCBI lineage: Eukaryota > Viridiplantae > Streptophyta > Magnoliopsida > Brassicales > Brassicaceae > Brassica > Brassica oleracea. Next base: position 42,524,933 of record NC_027750.1, read on the forward strand.
TTAAGATAATAAACCCTCTCACATTCTTTTGTCCTCCGATCAAAGTCTTCTCAAAACAGTCTTGAGGTATTAGTATGTATGCTCTATCGAGCTATCCATCGGATGATTTGTTTACTGATAAGCAACATGCATTCATGACATTAATCATCAATGATGATGTCACTCATTCATATAAGGAAGCCGTGAAATTCAAAGTATGGCGTGATGCCATCGGAACTGAAGTTTCAGCATTTGAAATTGCTGATACATGGGATGTTACCACACTTCCTCTTGGATGCAAAAGCATTGGAAAACAAATGGATATACACAAAAAATATAATGCAGACAGAACATTGCTACGACAAAGGCACGTCTTGTAATAACCCTCAATAAGAATGACGACACGGACAAAACCAAAGAATAATCGAGTGGAAGATGGTCGATGAATGGCCACGAAAATGGTTGAAGGACGGTCGATTGAGAAAATTCAAGCCAAGGCAATTTTGATAAGAAGCCTAAGTTCTAATGCGTAAAATAAATATGGATAAAGCATTGGAGTGAGTTTGTCACAAGGAAATACTTCTTGAAGTCGAATGTCTGGAAGAATATTAAAGGTTTCAGAAAATTTATGAAGCTTCCAAAGACACAAATAAAAATGGAAGTTTTCAAGAATAAGAAGTCAAAGTCCACAGGAAAAAGGACTTTGAGAAGTAATTTTTTCTGGAATACACATTGAATTGGTCTGATTATCAGTTGCACTGGTCGAGAAACTGCTTCTTTGATAGTTTGGAAATGATTGCAAAATGGTAGAATGGAAAGACCGCAAGTGATGTCGAGAGAATAACCGGATAGCATGGTATGGAAGACCAAGTGATGTCAAGATGCTTGATAGGTGCTTCAATTTGAAGTTGAGGTTTGTAAGAATTAATGTTATGTGAAGATTCTTTGGGAAATTTAGCGGGTTGAAAACGCTCGTGGTTCGGCTTAGATTGTTCTAGATATCTCAGAAATTTTGATTTATTTTTTTAGGATAAGAATGACCTTAGAACTATTTTAGAAAATTTTTGGACTGGGAAAGCAAGGTTTTCGCCAAGGAGAAATACTTTCGTCAATCTGGATCAGACAACGAGACGTTCAGAATTGAATGTGGGTCTTTCGGGTCCGTTTACAACGTAGCGGATGTTTCTAGAAGCAGCTGGACATGTGTATCCTCTTGACTTGACCACATTCAAGAAAGTCATGTTTTTTTTCTATTGGCGGGTTTGGTGGCTGGCCACATATCTGACTTTTATTGGATAGAATTGTGGCTGCACACCAATCTGCCTTCCATTGGTTGTTTTGGGCGTTGAGGCCACCCCCTGTTTGGTACCCATAACCTAAGCCCTCCCCTTAGTCATTACCATCACCTATAAATACCCCCACACCCACTTAGTTCATTCCCCACACCTAAACCCGACCATAGGCACCCGAGAGCACCCGAGCCTTAAGGTAAACCTTCTAGACTTAAGTTTTTTCTTAATTTATTTTTTAAATATTTATTTAGATATGGGTTTGATCCTGGTTCCGACTAACGGAACATTGGTAATTTTTTAATTTTAGGATTAATTTGATAGAAGTTCTAAGTCATGCCGACCGTGAGATAGATGTGATAAAGTCCGATAAGGAGTGCTAAGGGTAAACCGCCCAACTGCCAAGGTGAGTCTCGGTTATGGGTTGTGATTTTTGTGTGTGTTATTAATGCCTGCAAAACAAGAGTAGTGATTGATGCATTGCTAGGTTGCACGTTAAGAAATATTATGCTATAATAATGATTGATGCTTGTGTGAGATATTTGGTTATATCGTTCGGGCCTTAGCTAGGGGGTATAACATATTTTTGATGTTGTGATCCATATACTTGTATGTTGTGTTATATCATTTGGGCCTCGGCTCGGATGGTATAGCATGTTTGAGGATTATTGTATTGTTATTAGCCGTATACACGGACTTTCGTCGACTCTTGTTGAGGAATGATCTGTGAAGTTCCGACACTCGACGAGGTGTGTTGTGAGAGTCGTTGGTCCACCCAAACTTCGTGTCTTACCTGGGGGCGTACCAAAATAAGGTCTGGGCATGGCGCGAAGACACGGTGAGAGAGCAGCTATTGTCGATTGTGTTGCTGTATGACAATGCATCCTTGTTATGCCACTTCAATCGGCCTTTTGAGACTTTGTGACAAAGTCGATGTGGGCGGTTATGCCGCTACAGTCGGATTTTTGAGACTTATTGATATCACTCAAATTACCCTAAGGAGTTATTTTACTCTCTCAAATAAGAGGTTCAGTTGCAGTACTTAGGGATCGAATCCACAAGGAGCTAGGGAACCTAATAAATCTAATCATACTTGTTGAGCTATATGGTTTAGTTGTTTAAATGTAAAGTTGAAGTTGTTTGAGCAAGTAATTGCTCGATTGATTGGTTGAGGTTTTGGTGCTTAAAAGAAAATAGCTAGACTTAGGGTTTTTATTCAGGATATTTGGAATTATAATCCTATAGATGCCTAACAAGCTAAACTTATAAACGAACCACTAGGCTCTCGCTTTCTAGGTTCGTCTATTGAACAGTGTCGATCGATGATTCTATATGAATATCGATCGATTCACTATTCGAAACGTCGACCGATTATTCTATGTGAATATCGATTGACGCTGTTGGTCAACCGTTAATGAGCGGGTTGAATGTGCTCACTAAGCTCACTATATCAGCTCTTGCCTTACTCTTAGCAAGATCTTAGCTCAATTAGAATGGTTTCAGGATGAGATGAAAGCTATCACTTATATCGAACAATCCTAAGGCAAGTTCTAGTTAGCTAATCTAGAATGACAATCCTAATGATTAATATCACAACTTAGCAATCTATAGTTGGGGCTAATCCCTTATAACCTATTTAAACCCTAAAATCTAACAAGAGAACTACTCAGACATGACCAAGCAATTCATAACAGCAAATAGGTATGAAAACTGCATTAGAATAATAGATAGATATCAATGGAGTTCCAATCACAAATAACTTTGGATCTTCTCTCCAATCTACTAAAAATCCTAGAAAAATTTTGCTGTGAAAATAGTAGAACAAGAAAGCACACTCTGCCTCTAACATGTTGGCAAAGCTTATATAATTAGGTTAAAACTCGTAAGGGGTAATCTCGTAAATCGGTGAAGGCTTGGGCTCTAAGTCGGCTGTGACCAAACGGGCTTTCTGCGCGCTTCGCTGTCGATCGATGTCAAGATGTGAACATCGATCAATTATTCCTCTTTATTATCGACCGATGGTCATCTCGGGTGCTTACTCCAAATATCTCCAAAATGCTCCAAAATCATCACTCTCCTCCAAATTACTCCTGATCCTATAAATACTCTAAATAGACTCTCTAATATACTCCCTTCGTTTCTGAATAAGTGTCTTTGTAGAGAATTTTTTTCGTTACAAAATAAGTGTCGTTTTCGATTTTCAATGCAAAATTTATTAGTTTTATCCAGTAATTTATTTTTCTATTGGTTGAAATATGGTTAGGTGTATTGGTAATTGTGTTTTTATATAGAAAATGTACAAAATTAATTGTTTCCTTAATCCGTGTGCACAGACCCAAAACGACACTTAATATGAAACAGAGAGAGTAATAATTAGTAATTAAAACACTTATAAACCATGGATAAAAGTGGGTCAAATTCATGGTCTATCACTTATGTCTAAAGCCGATGTGGGTGGGACATTGGATTACCAATGGCAAGAGGCAAGCCTCGATGATCGATGATGATCTAACCACTTGTGAAGAGTGGATGATTGGATTACTTGATTTTTTTGATTTTCGCATTGCATATTTCTTGAAGTAATTGATCTTTGCTACTTGATGATTGATGCATATTGTGGGGGGAGGGGGGGGATGATTTAATTGTTAGGAACTCTTTTTCACGGAGAAAATTAGTTGCTCTTTAGACTCTTTGTTTTGCATGTAACCATAGGGGTATCTTGGGTTGCAATGGAGCAATGCTGTTGGCGTAGTGTTTGTGGCTTTTCCAAATGTGTATGTATTATAATATGTAACTAGAGATTGACCCGCGCACCCGCGCAGATATTGGTTCTTACATTTTTACACATTGATATTTGTTTTTCATAATTGGTGCTATATATTTTAGATGGATCGTAATATAAATAATTGTATCCAAAAGACCTGGACTGAATCGGGTAATATAGTTATTTTTAGTACAAATATCCAAACCCGTTTCAGATACATTTGTTATTTAGATATTTTTAGATTCCTATACATCATAACCGAACTCATGCAGACCCAGAAGGATCCAACTCAAAACCCACACATAAATTAATAATATTTAAGCGAGACCTAATTTCAAAAAAAAATGATACCCAAAAAGAACAACTTGTACCTAAATGGATAGCCAGTGTTCATGCGTAACTGATTTTATAAACTAATAAAAAAGACAATTTCTACGTGTTTGGCTCAATTAAGTAAAATAAAAATAGTTTTTTATTTAATAAAATAATTATTTGGAATGAAAATTAAGTGACAATAAATGTAATACATTTTTATTATTTTTATTTAAGTTATTATTTTATGCGCAAAAACATGTCTTTGAATTATGTTTTTGGCTACTTAATTTTTCATCGATTGAAACTAAAATAAATAAAAAGTTATAATAAAAAAACTAAACCGACGTTTAGCCATATGCAAAACCTAGTTATTTTAAATTTTTGATTTTATAATTGGCACAAAGTTAATGTTGAGTAACTAATAAATAAAAATATGCACTATTATTATTATGGTAATATGTGATGTATTGTTAAGGTAAAATAATTAATGAAATTGTTAAACTGAGTGAAATATGGGAAGATAATTAATGTAATTATATTAATGATATTACTAAAAGTACACTATACTTTTTTCTTATACTTCTACCAATGTTTTTAAACAATTCTCATTTATACTGCTATCTATGTTTCCAAACAATACCAAAAGGTACTTCAGTTTTAATAATATAGATATATTTGAAAGTGATGACCATATATATGTTTGATGTTGTTTAAACCTAAGTATTACATGAATAATAATAAAGATTTATGAAAATTCTTGGCTTTCATATGATTCAGTCCTAGTCAGGGACGAACCAACTAACGGTTTCAAACTTGGGTTGCAAAGCCTTTGGGACCGCTAGAAAATCTGTTGTCAGGCATTTTACCTAGGGATTTTGCATTTAATCTGGGAACCTCAGGTCGAATGTTTGGGCACAAGTAATAGTATTTTCGTTCTGGTTAAAGTTCTTTATTTCATCGTGCATGTTCTTGTTTGATTGGTGCACGACAAACTCATTAACTTTAACTTAATATGTATTGGGGGTGTTACACGTCTGGTCGTCCTTCATAATAATCAAACATAGGAAGATTATAATGAAACATTTGCACCAGTTACAAAACTCGCAACATTTCGTATTATTTTTAAACTAGCTACAGCAACGGACTGATTTGTTTATCAGATGGATGTTAATGATGCTTTTCTTCATGAGGATCTTGAATAAGATATTTATATGCAGCTTCCAAAGTTTGCCGTCAAAAGAAATCTTTGTACGGCTTAAAGCAATGGCCACGCTGCAGGTATTCTAAACTCTCCTTAGCCCTAACTAATTTCTCTTTCTCTCATGACTTTGCCGATCATTCTCTCTTTTCTAAGGTTTGCGGCTTGGTTTGTCTCCATATTCTAGTCTATGTTGATGATTTTTTTTCATCACATGTAACGATGCGGCAGTCCTTCAAGATTTTAAAGATTATTTGCAAAAGTGTTTCCGCATGAAAAACCTAAGAAAGTTCAAATATTTTCTTGGACTCAAGGTGGCTCGCAACAAGACAGGATTCTACTTATCTAACTGCAAATACGTGCTGGACATTGTTTCTGAAGCAGGCCTTCTTGGCGCCAAACCATCACCAGTACCAGTGGAACTTAACTACAAGCTCGCTTCTGAAGAAGGCCCTCTCGCAAATGCCCAGCAATACCGAAGACTTGTTGGCCGTCTGATTTATTTTACTAACATACAAGCTGAACTTGGCTGTTACCTAACTGGGATGCAGCCATCTGTGTAGTTCGCTATCTTAAAGGGTGTCCCGGCCAAGGTATTTTCTTAGATACCACACCTAATCTACTAATCAGTGCATATTGCGACTCTGATTGGTCGGCTTGTCTGGTCTCTCGACGATCCCTAAGTGCATATATTGTATTTATCTGCGACTCACCTGTCAAATGGAAAACTAATAAGCAATATATAGTGTCTCTTTCATCAGCTGAAGCCGAGTATCGTGCATGTCCGTCATTTTAGCAACTATTTGAAACTGAAAATACTCATTTTTAACAAACTAAATAAAAGTCCAAAATTTTAATACTTGTACAAGTCGAGCCAACTGCTAAGTATACCGAAAATACCAAGTATTCGGTTTGTTTTCACCCCCTACCCTTTTGTGCATCAAGTTTTAATATCAATATAGTATTATATATTTATAATCCCGAAAGTTGACACAGACGAGAGTAGGCCTGGGCGTTCGGGTTCGGGTCGGGTGCTTTGGATTTTCGGATTTTCGGATGGAGAGGTACAGACCCCGCTCAGGTTATTTTATACTTTGGATCGGGTTTGGGTTTTTAAGGTTCGGGTTCGGGTTATTTCGGGTATAACCGAACTGTGCAACAAATAAAAAAAAATCTATGTACCTTTATTTGACCCGGTGAGACCAGAAACAATACTGTTGAAGTTAAAAGATTAAACAACTTAATATAAGATTTATATCTTTCTGATTTGTTATTAAGTTGAGGAACACAAGCATATATTCTTTTTCTTCGGGTAACTTTTATTTGTATTATCTTGAATAGAAAATGGTAAAGAATCCATCTATTCATAAATCAAAATCAAAGAGATATTAAAATCAAACAGAAATCAAACCGGGATAATCATGAATGTTTGAGCTCATGCTTATGTAAAAAGAAAAGAGAAAACAAATTGCAAATCCTACTTGTAATCAAACATAAATCAAAATCGCAAAGTATAGTGATTCATACATGTAATCGGTCATAAAATGAGTTTGAGTATGTACTGAACATATACGTTGAAGAAAGAGAAGACATAAAAATGAAGGGGAATGGAAGATGTAAGTTTAGGGTTAGTAATATATATTCGGGTACTTCGGTTAATTGGTTCGGATATCGGATATAACCAATCGGGTACAGGTATCCGGACTGGTTGAATCCTAAACCCGTTCGTTTTTTTTTAACTATTGTTCGGGTTTCGGTTCGGGTTTTTCGGGACGGTTCGGGTTCGGGTTTTGGTTAATATGCCCACACCTAGACGAGAGGCAAGTGCATCTCACACGCGACAACAACTTTCTCTCCAATCGCTTCGTTGTTTTAGGGTGGAGGCACTACGGCGGATGTCGCCGGAACCTGTATTTGCCTCCATCCACTGGAAACTGTGCAACAAGACGAAGCAAGACAGATCCACAGGTCTCTGAAGGTACTTCTCTCTCAGTTGCGCGAATCGGAAAGGTTATGGAGTTTGACCTCTACGGCGGTTCCGCCGCTCTGGCGCCTCAAAGGTTGTACGGCGGCGCTCCCTGTTAGAGGAAGACGGGGAGTTGTTGGAAGCTGATAGACAGTCATCGAAGTTGGAAAATGTCGCCGATTGAGGTAAAGGTTTTTTTGTGTCGGTGGATATCGCTCAAGAGATGGCGGTTCTCTTCAGTTTGCATCTCACCGGCTCCGAGCTCTCCCTCTACCACTTCTAAGAGAGAAAGGAGTACGAGCATCTCGGAATTGAGACGTGGAGGATCTTGTGCAGAAATCGACGATAGAGTTTTTAGAGTTGGATTTCTTCCGGATCCTACGTGTTGAGGCTACGGGGCACCTCTGTGGGTGTTTGATTGAAGGCAACCGGTGGCGGCTATAGTGCTGGCTTGGACAACCTGTCGTGAAAAGCCTCGGTAACTGGATTAATAATTAACTATCGATAATTTTTTTTTATATATTTGATCATTTTATTTATTCATATACAATATTTTTTGTTGTTATTATATAATTTCTTTCTGATGGATCGGATCAATTTTTATTAAAAATTATGGAACAAAACTATAATTAATATATCATGGGTTAATCGGATTGAACATTAAACAAATTATGACACAAAAACATTATTTTTTCAATCGAACACATTCTTGGAAAAAGTGAACAGTATTGTTTTCACTGTTTCTTTATTTTGACATTTATCTTCAATATGGTTTTGAAAGGTTTCAGATCAACCATCAAATTGATATATGTCATTGTACTGCTTTTAGTCGTATACTTAAGGAAAACTTACATTGTTTTGTAATTTAAAGTCGTTTTAAAAAATTCAAAATATAACATATAAGAAAAAATCTAACATATAAGAAAAATATAACATATAAGGTTTCCTCATTTTTGTATTTTAAAGTTGTTTTAAAAAGAATTAAAATATAACATATAAAGTTTCATCATTTTTGTAATTTAAAGTCATTTTAAAAAATTCAAAATATAACGTATAAGAAAAAATCTAATTTTTTTAATAATAAAAAATTAAACGTAAATTAAGAAGGATGCAAAAATTGTTATCAAATCTTTACTATTCATAATCATTGATTGCCATATATATGTTAATCATATTAGGTAATTTTGTAGCTTTTATTTAAGGAAAAGATACACACTTCTTATATTTTAGGTTAATATAATGTTCCCTTATAAATTAGATTTGGACCAACATTTTTTCAATTGATTCTTAAGTTGCCACGTAAGCTAAATTGACATTTTAATTAAGTGACATCTATGCAGGGTCACTATTTAATTAAGAAAAACTTAAAGTTACAACTTTTGAAATGATTCTCATTTAATATATAGGGGATCACCAGTGTTCATTGGAGGAGTGAAAAAAATCCCCTAGCCTTCTTTTGTCGCCTTTAACCCTCTCTGCTTCGTTGATAATTTGAAATTTTGAAATTTTGAAATTTTGATATTTTAAAATTTTCGAATTAAAAAAAAACAAAAGGGTGAAATAGAATATTCATATTTCATTAAAGACTCAGGGATATAGGCGATTAGAGAGGGCATAGACGATTGTTTCTTGAGATATGGGGGCATTGAAGGTGTTGGTCCCATGTAACCTAGCCTGATGTTTCTTTATGTCACAGTCGTCTGTAAATCTTGTTCCCAGTTGCCCATGTACGGGACTGAATTTATTAATGTACATCAATACTATTAAAACATAAACATTTTTTTTATCTACCTACAAATAGTCTAGCTTGGATCATTACATTTATTTAACTTTTTATTATTTTTCCTACGACTAACTTAGTTATTATTAAATATATACTATATCTAACCAATTATTTTAATACTTTCAAGATAAGATATCTAAAAAGATATTCTCTAGTATCTTTTTTCTAAAATTTGATTTTAATAATATCTTTAATACCTTTTTGTTTAAAATGTAAATATACATTTCTTTTAAATATTTGGTTTTAAATTATGAAATTCATAATTGATATTAACTATAATTATAAGCAAATATTAATTCATTTTAAGTTATAGAATAAGAAATAACATTTTGATAATATTTATATAAACATAATTAGTATTCATACTTAAATTACTAAACAAATTAATAAATATAAAGTAAATTATTCCATTTATTAACTATTCTATAAATTATAAAATAACAGAATAACATATATTAATAAATTTTACAACATACTTCAACTTATTACAACAAATATTAAAGTAATATATATAAACTAATAAATAATTTCATATTTTAATATACATATTTAAATTAGAAAATTAAAAATAATTCAATATAGAAAAAAAAAATTCAATATATTTATCAAGTATCAGATGGATTGAATGACATATAAAATAAAATTCAATATTAAAAAATTAAAAATATATTCATACTATAATTTAAAGCTATAAATATAAATTAAAGTGATACGAGGCGGGTTATATAAATGAATAATCTTATTTTGATAAAATTATATTCATGTAATTTAATTATATCTACTTTAAAAACAAATATTTCTAAATCGCAGAATTAATTTATTCAAAAAGTTATTTACTGAAAATTAGAAATTTTATACATATGTACTGTAAAAAGTTGTTGAACGATTTCATTAATAACATAAGACTTTAAATTAAATATAAATCTATGAAATTGTTGGATTATTTCATTAATAACCTATCAAATCAAATTAAATAAAAATCTATGCTATGAATAACAGATGCATATCAACCATATTTTGTCAACTACCATATAAAACTAGGGCCGGGCAAAAAACCTGAATCCGAAGAACCGAACCAAATCCGATCCGAAAAAGTAGCACCGAACCAGAACCGAAATTAATTAAATATCCGAACGGGTTCAAAATTTTGATATCCAGAGAACCGAAACCGAACCCGACCCGAACCGAAGTATTTCGGGTACCCGAATGTATCTGAAATAGATTTATATATCTAAATATATTAATTATTTTTAGATTTAATGTATATTAAAAACATCCAAAATATATAAGATACTTTTAAATTGTCTAAAATACTTGAAAATATATACAAATAGTCAAAAGTAAATGTCTAAAATAACTAAAATAACTAAAATATACTCAAAACACTAATAATACTTGAAATATCTACTGATCCTCTATCAAAATATTCAAATCAAACAAATTTATATGTTAAGTTTAGGTATTCTGACATATATTATTCAAATTTATATATAATACATTATTTTATTTACAGATTTTGAGAAATTTAAACTATAAATTGAATTTTAAAATTTTAAAAATCATTTAAATGGGTTATCCGAACCCGAACCGAACCCGCAAAGATTCTAACCGAACCCGACCCAAAATTTAGAAATACCCGAATGGGGCTGAAATCTTTAACCCCAAAAACTCGAAACCCGAATAAATCCGAACCGAACCCGAATGGGTACCCGAACGCCCACCCTTATATAAAACATCTCCATTATAAAGTTTAACATTATGTCACGGCTTAAAACGATAAGTGTTATATCATATTTTATTAATAATATATCATATGAAAGAGCTCCATTATAATGAAGACATTCAGCTTTTCTTTTGTGATATAATACCATGGACCATAGTCTAATCCATATTCTTTTTTTTTCTATTACTAATTATTATTTTATGTAAATGTACTACTTATTATTTTAATAAAAACTTTCATATAGATGATACAAATATATTAACTTATATTTTTCAAGTTTATAATCAAATTTAATCCAATTTTTTCAACAATATTAGTAATCAACCAAAATATATTAAAACATCCCTCACAATTTTAGAAGTTACATTTAAATCTAACAATATCTTTATTCTACACGAATTTTCTTAAAGAGAAAAAAAATTAAATTTTAAAAATCAAACAAGTTAGAGAATATACCTCTATTTTGTTAACAAAATTAATAAATATCTCCAGAAATTAGTAACAATATTTTTCCTATTTTTGAAAATATCATGAACTTAGAAGATATAGTTCCATAATCTTGCACCCTCTAAATACTATTCAAACCATGTAATAAATGTATCCACCATATTTTAACATTGGCGTTCTTACTAACTAATTTCCAATATTTTAACAAATATAATTATTTACATAAAAATATGAAGTTATTGTATGTTAGCATAAAAAAATTCTATAATATTTTGATAAGATTGTAACTCATATAAATGCACAAAACAAAATAACCTAGACTGAAAAATTTGCATGTAATGCTTGAAATCATCTATATGTTTTGATATGTGTTAATTTTATCTGAATCAGTGGTTGCTTCTATATAGTTTTTAGTAATAGATATCAATAATATCCTATATATATTTAAAATTAATAGAATTTATATAAAAAAAAATTTGATTTTCAGTCTAAGCAGGTTCGAGATTTAATTGAAATCGATCAAAAAAGAGATGGTTTTAAATTAAACGGGTTTGTCTATTTTTATTTTTTTGACAAAACATTTGATACATTTTTATTAAATTTCATAATGTAAAATATTCCGCGCTTTAAAATCTGATATTATTTTCAAAAAAAAGTTACACATGTGAAAAAATATCCAGCAAGTTGCTTGCTGTTACTTTAGGTAAACAAAAATCTATACAATTTATACACGTCAACGACCATCCGTGATAAATGGTGAAGAGTGTTTTCGTTTGATTTCCTCAGTCCCCACGTGGTAAGAATTTTCGTTGCCTATAAAGATTGGACCTTTTCTCTTTCACTACGTAACAAAGTAATACTCCCTCTATTTCATAATAAGTGTCATTCTAACGTTTTTTTCTTGTTACACAAAAATGTTACTTTACAATTTCAATGTAAATTATATTTACTTTCAACCGAAAATTAATTACAAACTGCATTGATTTTATAAATAATTTTATTTTTTTAATACTATTGGTCAGAGAGATGTAACTAATAAGAACTTACATATATTTCAACAACTTTCATGTGTGAAAAATGTCATAATGACACTTATTAAGAAACAAATGAAGTATAAAATAATAAAACCAAACAAAATATATATCTTCAACTTTTTTTATTAGTGGCGTGCATTATTCGAATTTGGACAGTGACACAATAATGATATCGACACATATTATTGAATATCTCAATACAAATAATTTTACGTTGAAATTTCATAAGCATAAAGATCAGCCATGTCTCCTGGTCCAACAAACCGAGAAGACAAAGTGACATCGTCATAGTTCAAAGATAGGCAGAGGTAGTTCAAACAAGAATTATGGTTTGATGGGTTCCAAATACCCATTCAAACATCATCTATGAGGACAATCTGTTGGAACCGTCGAAACATTGGAAATTATCTCACAATTCGACACTTTAAGGACATGTGTAAGAAGCATCTCCGAAAATGTGTCAAAAGTTACTGTTGCAACCCATTTAAGCCGACTTAGGATTTGATCTTTTATTTACCATTGAGCCATTTGGACTCAGCGGAGGTTTTGTTTTGTTTTCTATAGATGAATTTCAAATAAATGCTTTATTTTCAAATAAATGAATGATTGACGTTGAGGCAGTCATTGATGGAATAAATGTCTTTATGACGTTTGTTTATGCTGACCATGTTTTAGAACGAAGAGATCAAGTTTGGGAAAGTCTTACGCATTTCTCAACAACAAGAACTGGACCTTGGTTTATGATAGAATATTTGAATAAAATCACGGATCACAATGAGAAAGAAGGAGGAAGACAACGCACTAACAGCTCATTTCTACTTTTTAAGTAGTTGCTAAGGAATTGTAGGATGTTGGAGTTTCCATTTTTGGGAACATGCCATCATGGGTAGGAAAATGAGTAGGAAGAACCATTCAGATGCCGCCTAGACAAAGCTGTTGGAAATGAGGATTGGCATCGCAAGTTTTCTCACTCTGCTGTGAAGTATATGAGGTTTTTGGTCCTGGTAGACATTTTCACAAAACCAACGAGAAAATAAAAAAAGATTAAATTTAACAAAAGGTGGCTGGATAATGAGGAACTAAGACAAGTCATTCTAGAGGGATGGAAGTCTCCAGATTTTCCTCCTGGCACAAATACTATGGACCACATTTCGAGTTGCCGCACAGCCTTAAGCGAGTGGAGGAGACATCATAATTTAAGCTCAGAGAAACTTTTGGAGGATCTTAAAGAAAAGGTGGAAGACTTGTACTCGAATGATAATGCTACGACCGAGGAAATAGCATAAGCTTTAAAGGAACTATCTGATGCTCTTAAGGTAGATGAGATGTTCTGGAAACAAAAAGTTGAGTTTTCTGGATAAGAGAAGGCGACCGAAATGCAAAAAATTTCCACACTTTGAAAAAGCAGAGGAGGGCAAGGAATAAAATCACACAGCTTTTAGATGCAATTGGAAATGTTGTCGGGGATGAGGAATGACTGGTAGCCATTGCTATTAGTTATTTTAGACAAATTTTTGAGTCATATAATCCATAAGATATAGAAGAAGCGCTATATGAGGTATCAACAACAGCCATTGAATCAATCAATGACGAGCTTACACGCCCGGTCACTGAATAGGAGGTGAAATTAGCACTCTTTGCTATGCATCCAGAAAAGGAACAGGGCCGGGTGGGATTGAGTGATCTCTTCTATAAAAAAATTATAGGATATTGTAAAGAAAGATTTAACTCATATGGTTAACCAATTCCTATTCTAGGGATCGATGGCGAGTGGACTAAATGATACTAATATATGCCTAATCTCAAAGATTATTAAGCCGACAAAAATGTGAGTTCGGCCCCATTACCTTATGCAATGTGATCTATAAGATAATCTCTAAGGTCTTATGATGGCGATTAAAAAAACTTCTACCTCACAGAATTTCAGAAATCTAGTCAGCCTTTGTTGTTGTAAGTATATTTCAGATAATATCATGATTGCTCAATAATGTTCCATGCACTGAGAACAAAACCAAGTGGACGAAATAAATGGATGGCCTTTAAGACATATATGAGCAAAGCGTATGATAGGATGGAATGGTCGTTCACCGAAGCAGTTATTCGGAAAATGGGATTTTTGGTAATTTGGATTACGTGATAATGTGTTGCATAACTTTGGTAAAGTACATGATGCTTATGAATGGTCAACCACGGGGAAATATTAGCCCCGAGAGAGGTCTATGTCAAGGAGAACCTTTGTATCCTTTCATTTTTATTCTATGCACAGAAGTGCTCGTTTCTTAATCATGCAGAGAGTCAAGGAAAAATAACAGGGATACGTGTTACACGCTCGTGTGCCTCGGTATCTCACCTCTTCTTTGCTGATGATAACCTTTTATTTTGTGAGATGGAGCCCTGTGAATGTGAAGAAGTGATGAAAGTAGTCAGGAAATATGGACAAGCATCATGCCAATGTATCAACTTTGAGAAATCATCTTCTACTCTTTGGTAAAAAGATCGGCGCAAATGTTAGACAACAAATGAAAGATACACTTCGGATCCAGAATGAAGGAGGAAAGGAGGCATATTTAAGAATCCCAGAAGATATTAGCGGCTCCAAATGCAAGCTTTATTCTTTTCTCAAGGACAAATAAATTCATAGAGTGAATGGATAGACATGAAGATGGCTATCAAAAGGAGGGAAGAAAATCTTAATCAAATATATATTGCTAGTTCTTCTGACATATGTTATGTCTACCTTGTTGCTCCCGTTGGAGATATATAAAAACCTCGCAAGTGCCATTGCACAATTATGTTGAGTTCAAATCCACCAAAGAGGGGAATTCACTGGGAAAAATGAGAAAAGATTTGTTTACCAAGAGAAGAGCGCATAATTGGTTTTTGTATGATCCATGAATTCAACCTGGCTTTGCTAGAAAAACAACTCTTGCGACTAATCCAGTACCCAGATTCATTAGTAGCTCGAGTTTTGAGAGGAAGATACTACATAATGAGTTCGTCTTTGCGAATAAATTCTGCAAGCAATCATCCTATGTATGAACTAGTATAACCAAACTTTAAACCTTTACTTAGAAGGTAAAAGCAGCTCAGAAGATATGTCATCATATGTGGCAAATGATAACATGACATATGGCTATAACAAGAAATCTGACACGCCGGAATATGAGATGCGACAACTATTGCTCGCGATGTGGGGAACCAGAAGAAAATGTTACTCATGCCATCTTTGAATGTCTTCCAGCTTGCAAGTATGTTCTCTGTCAACAACACCATCTAGTCCTAACATCTTTCGCTACTGAGTATTTATGCCAATATGGATTACCTATTTATGGAGGAAGAATAGCATTGTTGAACCAGAACTCGACATGGACCTTTACTCATGGATAATCTGGTGGATCTGGAAGACTCGAATGAAAAACTAGTTAGGAGGATAGACAAAGACTCTTTGGAGCTAGTCTTATATGTGGAAAGTGAATGTTAGGCCTGGTTTAATGCAAATGAAATGGTACCACCCAACACACTGGAGCATAGTAGTGAGGAACCCCAAGTCATAAGCTTGGATAATCTCTGTATGATGGATGGTTCATGGACTTCCTCAACACAATTCAGTGGTTATGGTTGGGTTTGGAAGGATAATTGGAAAAATCCAACTTATGGGGACACAAAACTTAAGAAGGAAAGAAACTGTTTTATATTCGAAAGTAGAAGCACTGTGATTGGCAATGGAGAGCATGCTACAACATTTGTCATGTCAGAGCTTCGGGACAGATTGCATGGATCTGATTGCGATGATAAAGGAAACTCAAGTTTGACCAAGTTTTGCAACATGATTGAAGTGGATACAGACATTGCAGATATGTTTTCCGGATTTCAAAATATCTCATATCCCAAAAGCAAAAAAAAATGGAATTTCAAACTCCACGGCTAAGACTACAAGATCTTTTCATAGGAAAATTTGTTGCATTGATTGTTCTGGTATGATTTCCCAGACTACTTTAAGTTTACATAATAGAGTAGTAGTTCGGTGTAAAATATATATATATATATATGTAGCAACACACCAGTCACTACCGATGTAACAAAGACCAAAATTGATCTAATCTTTGGTCGGTCTACTCAAACCAAATTTGATTCAACCAAAACTTTTCCTGATCAATCCAATTTGAAATCGATCCTCCCTGAAAGTAACTTTGATAATGAAACTATGTCTAGATTAGTGGTTACAAGAACTACCATCTGGATAAAACTTGCAGAAATCATATATACGTAGTGAGATGAAATCTTAAATACACGAACTAATTGATTTATTATCAACTAATCTACAACTGAAAACTTATCAATTTTTTAACAAACTATATCACATTTTCTTTTTAAAAAATTTCATCTACAAAAATATTTTACCAGATTTGAATCCTGTTACAAACGAAACAATGTTATCAATACATACCAATAACTACATATACAAATTTAAACTTAATCACTGTTATAAAAGAGATGTTGTGTAAGCTTATTATTACTCATGACCAAAGGTCTATATTTATACAAGTATTAGACCGTCTTACTTAGACCGTCATAAGAGAAAAGGAAATCTTATTTCTATTAGGAATAGGAAAAAGTACTTATCCTAAATACATATGAAAAAGGATAAACATCAAGTATAGATAAATGTAAACTCTCATTCGCCTAAGTCATTAGCGAATGGGCCGGATGGATAGTTGATGGGTCGGACGGTTTGGGCCTAATATGGGTCGATCACCACTTGGTTTATAACACTCCCCCTTGATCGACACATCCGGTTCAGGGCTTGTAACATGCTTAATGTTGCCTCATTAAAACCTTTCCAGGAAAATCCAGTAGGACAAAACCATGGATAAGGAAAAAAGAGTACAACACATGAACTCCCCCTGACTTGTACCCCCGTGTATGTTCTTCAAGTTGGCGCATGGACAATTTGATAGTTTAGCTTCATGGGCGCCAAGTCTTGAACTGGTCCTTTAATTGGCACGTCCCAAACTGATAGATAAATTTCATGGACGTGTGGTTGGTGTAGACATGGTGAAGAAGTCGGCTGACATATCATATAACTGAACTTGTAGTCCTTTGAGCTTCTTGAACGTTGAAGTAGGAATAGGTCTTGCCGAATTGTAACTTGAGTTATCTTGTAACTCTCATATCTTCTGGAACTTCAATAAAACATGGTCAAGACGTGCATCTTTGCAGCTGACCACTCTATGTCCTGGTCGGACGGATGGCACTCGACCAGTACTCGGATGGACCTCTATTCTCCGATCAAACTTTACTCGCAAGTCCTCTCATGTCCCACGGATCCTCTAGTCACATGGCTTTGCCATACCGTTGACACTTTAATATATATTGAGTCATCGACCCAAACACATACGAATCACTTGGCTTCTCACGGACATGCCTTCATCCATTCCGACATACATCACCCGTATGTGCTAATGGCTTATCCATTACCGATCTTTCTTCTTTGGTCGAT
>NC_027750.1:42543254-42544742 GCF_000695525.1 Brassica oleracea var. oleracea
TTTTGCTTCAGTCCATGAACAGCTTAGGAACAATGCTGTTCTTTGAGAACTTCTTTTCTCATTTTTTAGGTACCTTTATTTTCTTTATCCAGTGATCAATATACTGCTTACTACATCATTATTTCTTTTGTTTCCAGACTTCATCAATTTTGAGTTTGTGTAGTAGCATCCACCACATAGCAGCATATTTCCTTATAATCTGTTCATTTGGTCTCTGTGAGTATCCTTGTGTAACAAGCCATTCTTTGAATGTTGTAAGTAGTAATGTGAACGACCTCTTGACTACTTGGTCACGTTCCACATCTCACGATTTTCTTTCCCTCAGAAGACCCATTTATCCACTGGTCTATATCATCAGATGGCGTTTCTATATATTTGGCCAATGCGCCCATCTCTTCTTTAAACCTCACGTTTTCTTTTAAATTGATCTTTATTCTTTATGAGTACTCTTACGTGGGTTCATGATCCTCGCTTTATATCTTTAAACTTAAGTGCTACTTTTTTTTATGAGCTCTCTTATATGTAAATACATCATTGGTGTTAACACTCTTATGTAGTTCCATAGTGTTCCAGACATGATCTAATAGATTTGAGATCTTATTATCCAAGATCTTTACTACCTTGCAGTTTGGCGTCCCAAACTACATGGTTTGGTACCTTAGATGTTTAGCTGGCCAGCCTTATCTCTCTATCTGGACTGGTTTCCTTTGAACTCGGATTTGTATCATTCTATGCACTTTTCATTTCTTTCTAAGGTTTCTTATCTTTTGGAACTTATTGGTCTATCTTGTATAGACACTGTAGTAACTTGATTGTGTCTCTTAGGACATCAAATTCTTGGTGCTAAGCTGGTATGACTTAGTCATTCTTTTCTTTTCGGGTCAATGTGTCTGGCATCTAGTTCTGCTAGCTTTTGTATCATTTGATCACATTCGTTGGACGTCTTAAATCATATTTTCTAGTCCGAGGATTTTGCCAAGACAATGATTGTAAATACCATTCTATTTCTCTTATTCTCTTTTACCAGCTTATTTCTTTCTCCCCCTGATGTTGGATAGTCGGATTCATCAGTCATGCGATCCGTGTACCTGGCCATTATTTGATCACCCATATTTGGTACAAGGTCTCTTAAAAAAACTTGGGAGAAAGACATGTTCCTATCCAACATATATTCCCAATTTTTTCTCATCCTCTTCTGAGGTTTCATCCTAGACGGCACATATGTATGTGGTGGTTTATTCAAAATCTCTTAGGATGGTATATGTCTGGTTTATGACCCGTATTCATTCTGAGATGGGATTATCTATGCCCATTTATATGGCTTGATGCATATTAACCTTACACATGTAAATCCTTGTGTCCCCAAGCATTAGGTAGTGGCCTTTGTAGTATAAATAATTTGGCCAACTCTTACTATGGTCATAGACCTTGTCACACGGATTTGTAGTATGTTCATGGATCACAGTTTGTCCTCACTCCCCCTCATGG
>NC_027750.1:42544812-42545076 GCF_000695525.1 Brassica oleracea var. oleracea
CTTTTGCAATATGTGCATCAATTTTTAAAGACCTGGATGGCTAATCCAGTCATGCCATAAAGTGTATAAAATTTTGTGGGTATACAGGTTACCATGGCTTTTGCCTTTATCATACTGATCCTTGGCATAGTCTAGATCAGTAGAGTATGTAGGTATAGTCTTGACCACTTTCTTATAAGGCTTTAGGCGATTTTCTTATAATCTGAAAGGAACTTTTGTTTCCTTTGCCCATTGGTTCAATGTGGAAACCATTCATGCTCAAGT
>NC_027750.1:42545107-42606110 GCF_000695525.1 Brassica oleracea var. oleracea
GTGCCCCTTTAGGCAATGCCGTGGTCTATAATAGACTGACTATCCTTTTATTAAGTTTTCATTGTCATTTATCAATCAAGAAATCATCAAGCAAATCAAATATGATAACTAAAAACAACTCTTATTATTGCTATAAAATTGTAAATGACAAGCAAATCAAAGCAAAATATAAAACATAAAATTAGAATGTCAAAATCTCGTTTCTTTAGTCAATGTATAAGCCGGCCTCACAATCCATATATTTCCACACGGCTTCCTTGGATTCCTCCTTATCATTTTTAGCCTCATTGGCTTCAGGAGGTCTCACCGCACTGTTTCGTTGCTCAATGTATCTTTTCTGAAGTTTTTCAAATCTGCTAATGGTATCTATAACTTTCTGCTCTCTTTGCTCAGTTACCAATAGGCATGACAATAGGTCATTATAGGTGGTGAAACCTTTAGCCTTATGTGATAACAACAGATCCTTTGGATGGAATGTGGAATAGGTTTTATATAGTAAATCCTCATTTGTTACCACTTTACCATTGCAATCAAAGCATCAATCATAACAACAATCATATTCAGGCCGATTTTGAATCAATGTGAGACCATGTCAATAATTCTTATGTTTTATTTAGGATTTTATATCTGAATGCAATCAAAGCATCAATCATAACAACAATCATATTCATGCCGATTTTTAATCAATGTGAGACCAGGTTAATAATTCTTATGTTTTTATTTTCTTAAAACATTTAGTATGATCAAACAATCAGAATAATAATGCAAGTATCATCAGATCATATTAGGGTTTCAAGGCCCATTTTTTCGATTTTATTTTATCAATATCAAGCTTTACAAAAGAATTAAATCAGATCAATCAGTCAATTTTAGGAATTCTCTAGCAATCCTAACAGTAAAAGGACATTTTCCAGCAAGTAGAAAACGAAATTTCAGGAAAAAAAAAATTTCTACTTCAAATTTTAATGGTTCAGATCTTTATCAATCAACCAAATTCAGTGTACGTTCTTTTAAGTTTCGAGTTTTACCTTTAAAAACTTATGGAGTGTAGATTTGGACCACCAAAGAGAGAAGGAGGCCGCGAGCTGATCGTTCTTCAAGTCGGGTCGCGGACGGGCTGCTTGCTTGGTCGGATCACGAACAGGGAAGAAGGAGAACGTCTGGTTTACTTGATCACGTCTAGAAAGAGCTAACTTCAAGAGAGAGAGAGAGAGAGCTCGGATTTGGGTTAGGAAAACGATTAGAGTTCCAAAGCAAATCGGCGATGCGTACTGTAGCAGAGCGTGATGGCGCGTCAGTGATTGGATCGACAAGCGGTTTGCAGCGTTTGATTCGTCTCAGCGAGAGCTTCAATTTGATATATTGCTCGTCGTCTGGGTCCTCACGGTTTGGGAGAATGATCTCTTTGAAGTTCCGTCGGAATTAAGGTTTTGTGATATTCGGCTGAGTTTAAGGAATTTCGTGGGGGCTTAGGGTTAGAGGCTATCGTGCTGATAACGTGTTATAAAAGAGATGCTGTGTAAGCTTATTATTACTCATGACCAGAGGTCTATATTTATACAAGTATTAGACCGTCTTATTTAGACCTTCATAAGAGAAAAGGAAATTCTATTCCTAATAGGAATAGGAAATAGTACTTATCCTAAATACATATGGAAAAGGATAAATATCAAGTATAGATAAATGTAAACTCTCATTCGCCTAAGTCATTAGCGAATGGACCGGATGGATAGCTGATGGGCCGGACGGTTTGGACCTGATATGGATCGATCACCGCTTAGTTTATAACAATTACAGATATATTTTCTTTTCATGGTTTTTAGATAGTCAAAATTGAGGAAGATGTAATAAAGTCAACTTATCAGTAGGTACAACTGCGAGCTATGCGGGATATAACCTGCCAATTCATTTTGACTAAGTGAATATTTTCATCATTGAGAAAGGTTCATTTAAAGCACTTTCTTTGAATATAATTTTAGATAATAGTATTATTTATGAGTATAAAACTAATAAAATCAAAACGTTATTGTGGCCATATCAACTCCCAGAAAAGATTATGAACTAACTTTTCTTCTGCATAATACTATAACAACCATCTACTACAAAAACTTAGCCAATGAAACCTTCTTTGAAGTATTTATCCAACAAATCATTAGAGCAAATTTGTCGAATCCTAAACCAGTAATCGCTTCTAGAAACAAATCATTTAAAATATAAAAGAGAAGAGACTAGAGATTCCGTTTAATGAAATGTATTGAGGAGATGGAGAAAAATGATACCAGTTTGAATTCTTAAGAAAATAATGAATATGTAGTCAACGGGGTAAGAACTACTTCTCTCTCTCTTTTTTCGCTTCTCTTTCTTTTATAGGCGATTGCCTTGTTCTCTTTCTGATTTCTTTCATGGACCATCATGATGTCTATGCGCTTATAAAGTCGTCGGCGAGGCAGTCAGCAGCTACATTCGCGCCGCGACTAGATCTTAAGTCGACTTTCTAAGCGAGCGCAAAGACGATATTCGTTCGGAAATGGCCAGGAAACTCTTCTTCTCGTAGGCTTCGTTTTTTTGGGGTCAGGTCAACTCTGGTGTCTGTATGGATATACAGACCCTCCTCCACCAAAATTGTACTATTAGTTTCATTGCAACATATTCAAAATTATTTCAAGCATGTTTTCTGGATACCTTTGGGTGGATGTGTCTGGATCATTGTATACATTGCTTAAACACTTTTTTGTAAGTCACGAAGTGGTTCGGGCCTTAGAGCATGATTAACCCGAAGTTCTTAGGATGAGGTTTTTAGCGGAAGTTAAGAAACTGTTTCTTAACTTTTAACTAAAAAAGCTAATAACCGGTTCTTAAATAAAAACTTTAATAACCGATTCTTAGCCTTTTTAGTTAAAAGTTAAGAAACAATTTCTTAACTTCCGCTAAGAATCCCACTCAACTCTGGGTTAATCATGGTCTTAGAGCATCCCCATTAGTGAAACTTGGGGGTAGGGGGGAGGGTCTCGATTCCCAAAGCAACATACTTGATTATTATTATTTTTATTTTTTTTCGTTTGATTTTTTAAAAAAATAAAAAAATAAAAAAATAACCGAGCCAATCGCGGACGGCCACGTGGCGTGGGGCCCGCGAAACAGCGATGAAACGGGTTCGCAAGTAAGCACCTCTGCGAGACAGGTTCATAAAATCAGTGGGGTCCATAAATATTATAATATATTCTTTTTTTTTGAAAATGTGAGAGATTGGGAAGTGAACCCCTAATGGGGATGCTCTTACGGCCCAACTAATCCCTTAGGATCAGGGATAAAGACCGGCTTTTTAATCCTCCCTTCAGATTATCAAACGTATTCGAACTGAAACCTCTGGCATAAATGCCTCAGATCTTTTCAAGTTGAGCTTACTCGTCATGGGTTAGATTCTTCAAACTTAAGCTCAAGACTCTTCCATTGACTTTCTAGAGTGGGTTGGGACGTCTTATGCTCTCTTTACTCTCTTCTAAGGCCATGATTATCGGGGTTTGTTAATGGGGTTTTTTTACCAAAATTAGTGTGAGTCCCACTAAAATTGTAAAACCGATGACAAAAGGCGTGAGATAAGAATTTATTGTGGTGGGTTTTTTGCACTGTTCGCGGGCCCTACCGACACATGGTGGCACGCGATTGGTGCGTTTTAAAATTTTTTTTTTTTTTTTATAATCAGATAAAAAAAAAAATTTAAGAAACCCATAAGGGTTACAGGGTTAATGATGCTCTTAGAATATCATTATCCCAAAGCCTTTTCTTGGGTCTCTTAATATTTATTTTAATATTTTTAAGTAGTTAAAGTGAGATTAAGAGACATAGTTAAGAGACTCCTACAATTAGTGCTTCAAATACAAGTCTCTTATTTAGGGGTTTTTAAAAAAATTATTTAATTAAAGATATAAAATAAAACATTATAAAAGATAACATTTTAAATATAGATTTAAAAACAAAGATTAGTAGGAATATCTGTAGAATGGTAAAATTCTCAAAAGTTTGATCAAAGTGTTGATCAAAATATTGATCAAATATATCATCAATTGATCCATCTAAAGTGTTTTACGAGGAAGAAGCCATATAGAAATTGTTTTTGATGGTTTTGTGATTAAAAATTGTGATCAAAAGAAGGAGAGAACATAAACTTGTTTAGATCAGAATGTGTTTGGTCATTTTGTTTGGTGAGATGTATAGAACATGAGACATCAAAATGTGTTTGCTTCTTTTGTTTGGAGAGAACGAGAGAAGGTGAACTTGTTATGCTCAACATGTTTTCACAGGGAACAAGATCATCTCAACAATGAAACGTGAAGCAGAAATAAGTAGAGTAAATCTTTGATTACAAACTATATAAAAAGGTAGTTTCTATGTTCTACGTGCAAGAGACTCCTCTTTGCACAATCAGAATAGAAAGGGTCCAGAGAAGTAGCCTCTGCCTGAAGCTCTGGCTTCCCTTCTTCAGTTGCTGGAGATCATCGCGTCTTCCGCCATCGATCTTCAATTCTCTCTCTTCTAAAAAAAACAAGACCTAAAGCGCAACACGTGTCTCACAAAACAGTCTTTTATTGTCTCTAAATAAGAAACGTTCCTTTGCATTTATTCTATTTTCTTTCTTTTAGTGTTAATAAAACTAAGAAACGGTCTTTGAACGCCGCGATAATGGTCTTATGTTTAGTTTTCGTGGCTTCGGAAGTAATTCACGTGGAGACGGAGAATATTCTATAAGTAATAAGTAGTTCACATAATGCAAATTACGTGCCATAATCACTATAAAATTGTTTATGTACTTATCTTAGTACGTTTCATTAATTACTTGTACCATATTCATCTCTATAAACTCAGATTATTATTTTACCCAAAAAAACTCACAACATTATGGGTCCGACGGGTTTTCCCATACCACCCGCAAATATAGCTTTTGCGGTTGACAGCGGTTGTCGGCATTTTATAACAATCACACAAAAATTTACAAACTGCTTTACACCGTTTCAAGCCTCAAAATTAAAAGCTGGTTCCAGTTAGCGTTTGCGGTTGCGGAGCGTAAATTTTTTAATTCTTTTTGTAAATATTATGTAAATAAAAAATAAAAAAATATAATAAGTTTTTATAAATACTAATATATATATATATATATATATATATACACACTATCATTTTATGTATATATTTTTTATATTTATTATAATACTATAATTTATAAATATAATTTTTATATTTATTATTAACTATTTTATTATTGGGTTTTAAAATTATCATTTTTATAATTAAATTTTTTATCTATTAAATATTTTTTATTGATTGATTTTTGCATCTGTGGGTAAACCAGTAAAAAATGACCTGCAAACGCAACAATTTTCAAACGGTGCACCAATCAAACGAAACATTTAATAACCCAGATTCCTGCAACTTCAATCGCAACTGCAACCGATATATTTGAACCAATCAGACCCTATATAACAACCGTAACGCACCGGCACCGCTATGCAAATAACAAATACATTATATATAACGTGTCATTTTCACCGCCGGCTTAGCGTCCATTTTGTGTGTGCGTACCTAACGTACAACTGTGTTGAGTAGTCTGCCTCTACTGCATGGAGGTTTTCCAGCTGATTATAGTAATATATATTTTATATTAATCTTTAACGTACACGTAGTTCTCAATCGTTGATGTAGATACAAATGTTTGACACTTGACGTTAACTAAAGGCCATCAGACCGCGTACGGCTCGTTGCAAAACTTTTAAATATTGATTTCGGTTTTTCTTTTATTTAGTATCCCATCTGGTCGAGTCACCAAATTGATTTCGTTTTGAAAACTCGAAGAAAAAAAATATTTTCACAAGTCGTATCTTTATCAAAAACACATGAGCTATTGATTAACTTTCGTGTTTCATTATTAATAAATAATAAAATAACTATAGGTATTCTCTTATGATTTCGAGCTTCAAATACGATGTTTCTTACTTTGTTGCTATCAAATGCAATATAAAAGAAGTTTATAAGTTATGATCAATAATAATAATAAAACTAATTATTCAAATCCACCTAACCATACCCACCATGTCCATACGAGATAGACTCCAACTCCTCTATAAATTGCTATGAAAGATCTCTTTTCCAACTTACACCCAAAACAAGAAAAAACAACGAAGGCAACAAAGAAGAAAACATAACCCTCTTCTGGCTAGACTCTT
Organism: Brassica oleracea var. oleracea; assembly: GCF_000695525.1. Lineage (NCBI taxonomy): Eukaryota > Viridiplantae > Streptophyta > Magnoliopsida > Brassicales > Brassicaceae > Brassica > Brassica oleracea. Next base: position 42,551,326 of record NC_027750.1, read on the forward strand.
TCTTTAATTTCTTCCATTTTCTTTGAACAAAAGATCAATGACCCCCAATGAAGACGGCTCTATCGGGACCTCCTTGCATGGAGTCACGGCAAGGGAACAAGTCTTCTCCTTATCCGTTGAAGATGGCCTTTCGTCTCAAGCCATCCGATCAGATGATCCCACAGCTAAGTTCGCCATCCCGGTTGACTCAGAACACAGAGCAAAAGTGTTCAAACCACTCTCATTCGCCAAACCACACATGCGAGCCTTCCATTTAGGATGGATCTCTTTCTTCACTTGCTTCATCTCCACCTTCGCGGCCGCACCTCTAGTCCCCGTAATCCGCGACAACCTCGACCTGACTAAAACTGATATAGGAAACGCCGGAGTCGCGTCCGTCTCTGGCGCCATTTTCTCAAGACTCGCTATGGGTGCCGTATGTGACCTTCTAGGGGCACGTTACGGCACAGCTTTCTCTCTTATGCTCTCGGCTCCAGCTGTTTTCTCCATGTCTTTCGTATCTGATGCGGGAAGCTACTTAGCCGTGCGCTTCATGATTGGCTTTTGCTTAGCGACATTCGTGTCATGCCAGTACTGGACTAGCGTTATGTTTACTGGAAAAATTATTGGACTCGTTAACGGATGTGCCGGAGGTTGGGGAGATATGGGAGGAGGCGTGACTCAGCTACTCATGCCAATGGTGTACCACGTCATCAAACTCACCGGAGCCACTCCTTTCACGGCGTGGAGGTTCGCATTCTTCATCCCCGGATTTCTTCAGATCATTATAGGCATTCTGGTCCTCACTCTCGGCCAAGATCTCCCTGATGGTAACCTCAGTACCCTCCAAAAGAGTGGTCAAGTTTCCAAAGACAAATTCTCCAAAGTAATTACATATTATATTATAAATATCAATATCTAAAGATAAAATAACAAGTATATGCGATCTTCATTATATTTTTTCCTTGTTGTTATGTATTATTTTATAGGTATTCTGGTTCGCTGTGAAGAACTATAGAACATGGATCTTATTCGTTCTTTACGGATTCTCTATGGGAGTTGAATTAACCATCAACAATGTTATATCTGGATACTTCTACGATAGGTTTCACCTAACGCTTCACACAGCCGGTATAATAGCAGCCAGCTTTGGTATGGCAAACTTCTTCGCCCGTCCCTTCGGTGGCTACGCCTCAGATGTAGCTGCACGCCTCTTTGGCATGAGGGGACGGCTATGGACCTTGTGGATCTTACAAACCGTTGGAGCTCTGTTCTGCATCTGGCTCGGTCGTGCTAGTTCACTCCCTATAGCTATCTTAGCCATGATGCTCTTTTCCATCGGCACACAAGCCTCTTGTGGGGCCCTCTTCGGCGTGGCACCTTTTGTTTCCCGACGTTCTCTTGGGCTTATCTCAGGACTAACTGGCGCTGGAGGAAATTTTGGGTCAGGAGTTACTCAACTTCTTTTCTTCTCCTCGTCAAGGTTTAGTACAGCTGAAGGACTTTCATTGATGGGTGTTATGGCGGTTGTGTGTACTCTTCCGGTTGCATTGATACATTTCCCGCAGTGGGGAAGCATGTTCTTGAGGCCATCGCAACACGAAGAAAGATCTAAGGAGGAACATTATTATGGAGGGGAATGGACAAAGGAAGAGAAGAGCTTAGGACTACACGAGGGAAGTATCAAATTCGCTAAAAACAGCCAGTCAGAGAGAGGCCGGAAGGCTATGTTGGCTGATATTCCAACACCGGGGACCGGAACTCCAGCTCATGTCTAGTGAAGGATAAACACAATAAAATATTTTTCCACATATAAACAATCCTCAAAGATAGCTTTATGTTTTCTTGTTTTATGTTTCGTCTTATGAGAGATGTGCCGAGTAAGATCCTGGCTTCATAAGTGAGGTTCAGTGAGCCCGGTGCTCGTGATGTAAAATGTCGTTCTATATGAAAGGCTTCTCCATCAGTTTTCTCTATGTTTATTGAGCCGTGTCTTTAAAGTCAGAAAATTAAACTATTGATCCAAGGATCAAGTACTGAAAATGAACAGAGGGTTTTAAGACGCAACTAGTCATAACTTAAAAGTCTACATGAAGAAACCTTTCTTCCTTGGACAGACGTCATGAGGGCGATTATAAAGACCAAAGAAGAAGCAATTGACTCGAGTTCTCTTTACGTTTCAGAAGCAAATCGAATCAAACGAATTTAGAAAGTGTAGGAAGAAACTTAACTAGTATCACGTGAAGATCGCAAAGTGGAAAACTAAAGTTTTATGAAAGTTATCAAAATCAGAAGAAAGATGTGCTAAAATATCGGAATTGGGTTGGATTTCTGAAGAAAAAAGTAGATCTACTGAAGGCGCTCGAAGCTTGTCTTTTTTTTCCCGGTCAAATACTAATATGCGAAAACTAGAGTTTGATCCACGCGTCTGCGCGGATCGTTTTTTTTTGTATAATCTGTTTAATGACATTTTAAAAATATAGATTATTTAGATATTTTTAGGTTCATGTTAAACTACCCGGACCAGGAAGGACCTGATTCAAACCTCGTTCGAAAATTTATAATATTTGAATGGACTTTAATTATAAAACTCAAAAATCTCTATATCCAAAAAAATTGATTCGTACTCGAATGAGTACATGAATACCAATGCCTAACTGATTTTGTAAGCAAATAAAAAAAATTGTAACCGGTTTGAATTTTTCTCTTTGTTAACAGTTTTAATATTTTTCTCGAACAATTCATTTATGCTTGTGAAATTATTATGGTTAACATGTAAACTAAATGATGTTGAGTTGTTAGAGTAAATAAAATTAATGAAATATTTAGTAAAAATAAAAAAAAAGGAAGATGTAATCAAACACTTTAAAATAGGTAAGTTTTGTTTTTTACTTTGTAATAAATGATATCAAATTAATTATAAAAGACAATAAACAAAGTAGCTATAATTAGTTAAAAAAGAAATGACATTTTACTAAGAAACCACTTAAAATATGCAAGTATTATTTTGTACTTCATGTTAATAGAATAAATGTTTACACATCACATTCTTATTATGTATATGTTGTAATTCATTGTTTAGAATAGCCAATTGCATTTGTTGTTTGTTAATATATATATGTACATTGTAAAAATAGTTATCTATAATAATGAAGAAATAAAATTATATAAATATTTATAAATTTACATATATAGTGATATAAATATACACTTTATATATATAATTATTTTAGAGCTTCCATCAATCTCTATTAAAACAAAGTGTTGTTATTATTTGTAAATATATAAAAACATGAATAGAAATTAAAACAACAAATAAGATGTACACATAAATTCCATTCATTTCAATTTAGATGATGTTGTAGGCATTAAAATATTAAAAGATCAAACTTGTAAGAAAATTTGTAAGTGAATAAATGGGCCATTAATGTAACATAGTATAAATTAGAAATATCCAATTAACATAAATTTTCAGATTAAATGGTTAAAATCTTTTATAAGTAAATAAGTGTGCATGTCTAATAGACTCAAAATTAGACATGTTTAGGTTTTTTTGTGAATAATGACGTGTTTCCAAGTAAAAGGCATTAGATATATATATATTGTTTGATCTGAGTGGGATAGGTTTAATAAAAAATCTTAACAACATATGTTTTCAGTTGTGATTTGAACGTGAACAAAACAGAATATACATTTTTTAATTTTTTTGATTTACATTTCTATTATTGCTAAAGGGTTTAAAACAGTATATTAATTTTTCTTATGTAAGTGAAACGTGATTTACAAGAGATATTGTATGTCGTTAATAGTATAAATGCGAGAGATATTCATTTAGTCTGTAAATTAAATTTAGCTGGTTTATTAATATTCTAAAATACATAATTATTGAAGAAAATTCAGGTTTATTTTCTTTTTTACTCCTGTTTTAATAGATTAAGAGGAAAAATTATGTGTATTCTTATTTAATTTGGCATTAGTGGACGGTCTACACTACACACTTGTGCACGCTTAAATATGATTTGTAACTTTTAGAAATACAGTTTTATGATGCAATATTTGTGGTCTTTTAAACATTCTTTACTTTTCATTTTACATTGATATTTAAAGTTATATCTATTAAACAGAACAAAGGACAAAACGACACGGCTTCACTTATGGATCAAAAAGGAAAAACCAAAGTGGGCCAAGAAGAAAACAAGCCCAAACGAGAAGAGAAGAGAGAAGAGAAGAGCCTACTTACCAGCGATTTACCCGCGCAACAGTAAAATTCAAAAAAGGAGAAGATAAAAACAAAAGAGAAGGACATATAAAGTCGAGTTGCATAAGCTTTAATGGGGGTGAAATTGTACAATCAATTCTCAAACCCTTAATTCTCTTGAAGACTGAGATGGTGCCATATGTATAGCATACTAGGGTTTACTACTAAGCTTATAAATAGCTTTTCTTTGTAATCACAAAACTTCAAGATGAATGAGATGCATTTTCAGTAAACAAAAGCTCCGTCTTCTTCATTTAGACTTTCTTACAATTCTCTTTAATACAATATATATGTATGCAATAAATAATTCATGCATGTTGATATATAGTATTCAGATGTTTGTATCATATTCACTATCCACTTAGTTTGATGTTTATATTTCTGTGATTTCTCATGAAGAAGTGTTTTTATTGTTCGTATATTATGTGTTTTGTTATACATCTCGTATGGCACCTAGTAAATCACGTAAAATATGATATTACAAATTATGAAAAATTATATTATGTTTGTATCATCTATGTGTATTAGTATAAATTTAATTAATCTGGTATAGCAAAGTTAAAGTGATTTAATTTGTTAATTTTCTCACGAGTGATACCGTCATGGGCCAATCTTATCACACAAATAACTATGTCATTACAATCTATATTATAAATGTAGGAAATGATTACATTGCTATTTACATATTTTAAATTGCAAAATAATATACTCAACAAAACTTTAGATATGTTATATTATAAGTTAGTCCATAATAAGAAGGTTTAAAGCGGACAATCACTTCCAAAAACGTAAGTACTTAACATATATACAAACGATATGTAATAAAACATAGCATCACTATTGAATCCATGTTGGATCGAATTCGATTTTAGCACATTTTCCTCCCTCTGTAATCATGACTTTTCCTCAACATTGAACAATTTAAATCTTTTAAAGACTATGTTAAGGAGCTGACAAAAAAATAGACTACGCTAAATAGATGTCAGTAATATTTAAAGGATCTAAGATTTCACCTTGCTAAATCTAAGATTTGGAGAACTTTTTGGATTGGAACACATACAAACATTGGGTTTTCATTTAGTGAAACCCATAAAATACCTGAGTACGTTCCACAAATTTGATATGGAATTCATGTGGAGTATTCCTTATCAAACCAATGCATGTGTCACTTTGAATCATCTGAATACCCTCCATTGGTCTTCATCGAAATAGCCGAAACAGTGCTTATCAATCAAATTATTAGGGATTGTAATTTCGATTCCGCAACCCCAATAAACCATGATCATAAAATGAAATTTCTTACACAATAACCCACCGAAAAAAAACATTAAACTTAAATTATAACTTACAATTGGGTCAGCCACAATAAGATGCCGCTCTTTCAGATTATGAGTAGTTATAGTTTCCTATACTCGTACTCTTTTCGCCCACACTTCGACATTGTTCGATGATTCACTGAGACCTGAAATTAGGGTATTGTTGTGTGCCATTAAGTTCATTTTTAGAGTTTGCAATAACCTCTGTGGTTTCTTTTTGAGTGAGAAAGAATAAGTTTTTTAAATATTTGATTGAGGTGATTGATATGATAATTTTGAACAATTTATACTTATAATGGAAAACTTTTAAATGTGAGAGAGTACCAATATTCACATCATTAAGAAGATAATCAATTAAGAGTGAATTTAACTTATTATAATAAATATTTTTTAAAATTAATATTTAGATAGATTCAACATATTTTAACTATAAAATTAACCAATATATATTATTTGTAAAATTATTCAGTAAATTTATATTAAAAATATTAAGAATTATATTTTAGAAGATGACAAAGATAACGACTTAAAAGTTAATTTAACTTATTATAATAATTTTTTTTAAAAGGAAGATTTAGACAAATAATTTTTTTTAAAAGGAAGATTTAGACAAATTGAACACTAAATCTTACCTACCAACATCAAATCAAACCCAAATCAAAAATTGTAATCTTCATTTGTTTCTTTAAGAAATGAAGTTTGAAATGGATTTAAGTCAAAAGTTATGAAAAAATAATCAATATATATCAACTGTTTAAAATTACTTATTAAATTTTGGAAATATAAATATTATGAATAATATATTTCCTTCATCACTTCTAAATTAATTATTGCAATACGATCATAATAATAAGAAAACATCTAAACATCAATAATATTTTATAAATAGTTTGAGGGTTTAAAGTAGACCCTCACTTCCACTTAATCATGTTTTAAAAATTATTACAGACCAAATACATTAAAAGCTTCATTAATCCACGCTGGATTAGTGATAACTCTAGAGCACACTCCTCCGTCTGTAATTCTTGGTGTACCTAATCAAAAAATGAGGAAAACTTTATAAATAACAAAATATATTAATACACAATCTTGTACAATATAGTTAAACTATCATAACATCAGAGCAACATATGTTTTAATGCCATTCATCCACCTCTACAGATTTTTGAGTGTAAATTCCACTGCAAGCATTCCAGAGACTTGGCATTTAAACTCTACAAGTAATAGTTTCAAAAACTACATAATCCCCCAAAAAAGTTGGGGGATTATGTACCACATAAACGACATATTTAAATGGCTGCAGACAATTAAATTAAACTATTCTATCAATAAAATCATACCTTACATCATTTATCTTGAATCGACAAAAAAATGGTCATGCAGTGAGTCTTGAGTATAATAAGGCATTCCAACAAATTTTAGGATTCTTTCCAAGTCTACAATGATATTGAGTAAATTTCATCGATAGTAAAGCAAAAGAAGACATTTATAGAGAAAATATTTGACATAGAGATGGTAGAGATGGAGTTCAAACTAACATGTATAACTTTATCATAAGAGACAAAATCATACATAGATGTCTTACAACAAACGTGAATCCAATCCACCATAGTTTGATCAACAAATTTTATTTGGAGCATGTTGTTGGTATTTCTTTTATCTCCATCATTAAGACCACTTCAAATTTATTGACTACTCTTCATTCATCCTCTCTGTGACCAAGAACCTCATACTTTTAAAAATATTTTTTTGGGATAGTTGTTTCGATTCTACATCCCTTTATTTATACATAAGTTATTTTTAAAATATATGATATTTGGATCTAATAATACAGTAAACTGCTGTTTGTAAGTGTTATAATAAATTTTAATTTGAAACTTACTTCTTGATCAGCAATGATGAGATGTATGTCAGACGTTTTCTCGGTTGTATCTGTTTCACAAACTCTTAAAAACTTGCCCGAATTTCAAACTTTGAAATACCTAAGCTCAGATCTGAAAGTCGAAACAAAGTCAATGTACTTCTTTCCTTTCTTGCAGAAGATTTTAACATGACGATTTTGATGAATGTATAGTATTTTGATAGCACAATAGGTTGAAAAACAATATTGTAATATCGTCTTTATAATATATTTTGAAGCATAGGCTAAATATTCTATGTATATCTCGGTTCAATTTTAAGTTAATAAAGCATTCAATTATATTAATATATTAATTAGACATGATCTTATATTTTTACAATAGTATTACTTAATTTTGATAACTTTCCTTTATAACAAAAAATTTTCCATTGATTGTGTGTGGAAGTTTTGAAATGATGATATATAAATATTCCAAAATAAATAATTAAAATGTAAATGTAGCCAAACTAAACTGGAATAAAACACATAGATTGTGAAAATAAAATCTCAAACTGCTTTCTTTTGCTTTTCTTCTATTTTGTGAAAACAAAATTGTAAACATATATTGTGAAAATCATTATATATCAAATTGAATATATTTACGAACACTGTTTTCAAGTAGTAGATGGTTTAATTTATGGATTGAACATTATCTCAGAGCATCTGAGAATGTTGGAAATATCTTTATATCCCCTATATATTTTATACAAAAATGAACCATTGTATCATACACTTAATATAATAAATATTAGAGTAAATATATGATATGAATTTATTTAACCATTTAAAACTTCAATCTTCCAGAATCATATCACGCAAATGACAATGTCATCCGCATAAGATGACCAAAATGTATTGAGATGTTCTGCCATTGTCCCATATGTAACACAAATGACTCGATCGAGAGTAAAGTTAGGATTTAAGAAAAATAATAATTATACAGTAATCATATAATTGAATAAGCAATATCATCAAAATAAAAAAAAAATATAATAATTAAATTGTACACTTACTTGATATCAGATAAGTTAAACGATATAAAACTAATAGGTTTGAGATATTCAGTTCCAACGTTTTAATTAAATCCCCACTTTAGATTTTCAACAGATATAAGAGCCCCTAATATGTCTAATATCAAGTTGAAGAGCAGTTAGTTCGTAACATAATAAAATTAAATAAACATAATAAAAGGATAAAATTCCAACTGAATGAAAAATTGGAATGAATTAGTCTCATGTTTAACTCATTGTATTTTACAAATAAGAATATTTCGGTTGTCTCTTCTGGAAATATGAATTCAACACAAGTAGTAGCAGCAAAAAGAATCTCATACTTATGACGAGTTACCCTGATAATGCCAGTAGAATGTATTATTTTGAAATTAGATAGCCTAACCCGGCAATGCTTATTAGGCATACAATAGAATTTATGCATTAGAGAATTCTTCAGAGTAACTTTAATCATATACCCTATAAGAAAAAATTGTATGATTAGCAAAATATTATAATATAGATTATAGGTTTGTTGTATATATGTGACCAATACTCACATTCGCATCCATCAGTATCATTAGACAATCGTAACTGAACATTCCATTCCTCACGGTCCATTTCTGGATTATGTTGACTCTTAATGAAATATACAAAGCTTGAGAGTCCAACCCTACGAGGAAAAAGATAGCAGTCATGATAACTTTGATATCAATGAATAGAAAACAACCTTTCATTTATACATGAAAATTAAGTCAAATGGGGAATGAAATCTAAATAATGTTAATGATATCTTAACAAATCGATTTCAAATATTTGTTATACATCTGCCACTAAATTTCGGAAACCTTATTAATTATAAATGTACAGACAATTATATTTACTATGAAAATATATCATTTCGAATATAAATAACAACTATAAATGGAAATGTAATATATAGAGCCAAAATATGATGAAATGTTTTAAATATGCAGTTGAATGTGTTGTAAAAATGGTAGATGAGTATATTACGAAAAACCGTAAACATTATAAATATACCGATAGTCAAATTTAGTATGAAAATATATAAATAAAACATTTGGAGATGTAAAATATAAAACGACAATATATGAAAATTTTATAAACTATGCTTTTAATATGTTGTATCTACCATATATATTAAATGTCTTAATTTTAACATTTAAATTATGAAAAATAATTTTCTTCAACATGAGTTTACTACTCTTTTAAACTTGCATCGCTTTGACAATTTGGTTGTTTACTGAATACGTCAATATATTTAATCATTACAATATGCTTAAAAAATAGATCATTTTCTGTTGAATTATCTTTTCGGTTCAATTTGTTCATCTTTGTAATTATTATAACTACTACACTTTTAGATATAATTACTGTTACTACGGTAGCTATTTTACTCTTTTGTGCAAAACAACGTAATTGTAACACGAGAATTTATGGTTTTAATGTTATACAGAAGAACGAAATTTAATAGCCGGAGACAGCATAACTAAACTTTTAAAGTTACATAAAAAACGTAGCTAATACTCTCTAACTACGCGGTATATGATTCTTCTTTATCGACTCTTCTTGCTTGCTCATTCAATGAGATCTTCTGAAAAAGAATTACATTTGAAATTTGATTTTCATGAATGTCTAATTGTATATTAATAAAAAATTAATAAGATAAGTTAACATTTACATGTGATGGAAATTGTCGACTTCATTGATGGGAGGATTGAAAAAAAATGCGAGGCATAACCTACATCTCGTATGATAATTTCACCTTTGTCGTATTTAAATAAATAGTTAGATTCTGAAGGAATGTGTATAATCATAAAATGCATTGATAGTTACCTGAGGTGATAGTTACTCTCCAATCGGTCAAGACGCAGATAATTTTCTTTGTAGAAGATGAGGTCCAGCCGTTATAAAATTCTAGCGCCAAGTTCCCAAAAACTACTCCATTTAACATAAAGCCACTGGAATTTTTTTTTTTTAAAACAATTATTATCAAAACCTAATTTAAAATATAAATTGAATATCTAACTTGTCTTCCAATATAGTAAATTTAAGATAATGATTCGGTCCGAATTTGTCAAGAGGATCAACTTCATACATGTATGGTTGAAATTCAACAACGAAACGAAGATGACCAAGCAAATATGAAATAACATTTTAAATCAAATTCAAAAGAAATATTCAATATGATGTAATCTAAAATTGAGAAACATGTATAATGGATTGCCTACAGAGAAACTTTTATCAAAGTTTCCATTGATGACATCATCAGACGATGTGAAGTTCATAAAATGATTTTTGGAGTATGGATCGCTGGTAACAACATTTGTGTTGCCGGTTAGAACGATATTAGTTGTTGTCTTTGTTAATCCAAAATTTGCAACCCTCCAATGATCATTGTTAACAATAAAACTTGATAGTTCAACCAGTTTTAACTCTTATAAAATCCTCTCAAAGTAAGGCAAGTAAAGATTAGAGATGGATGCAAAAAATTTGTAACCCTAAAATATTAAAAAAAAAATTATTATTATTTATTAATAACTCAGTAATGTATAGTTGAAGAAACTAACATTTTTATCGGATAGAAGAAACTTCATTGCTTTCTTAAGTTGCCAATCATCGGCATAGCACATTTTCAAAACCTTGACAATGATTCTCCAGTTGTTTTTCCATTGATGCAAATTGTTTATGAACGTATAATTGTTCCATTAAGTTAAGGGGAGGTAACACGTTAAGCTTAATAGAGTAGAAAAGGAATGAATCCATATCCATTGCGCCGAAAGAGTATATATCTATAGACATATTGCTATGAATATTCGTGCTCTTTCAGTAAATGATGAAATGTGGTAACTCTCCATTTTCACTGGTTACGATTAACATAAAAACAAACAACAAAAGTTTAGAATGCAAAATATAATATTCACTTCAAGTTATATATCTATTAAGAAACTTTATAACTATACTATGGTAACCCCCATGGAATTTTTCTTTTACAAATACATAATCATTCATCATGAAGAATAAAATATGAAACTGTAAAAATCAAATCTGAACGGGTACATGAATGACAGTCAAGTATTCAGATTGATGAATGTAATAACCTCAAGCATAATTTAAACATCAATACTGAAATCATTTTTAATATTTCACAGGTTATATACTATAACAACTTAACAACAGACTTGGCTTTCTAAGAACATCTCCAACCCCACTCTATATTTTACTTTAAAATGGACTGTAAAACGGAATAATGAATAAAAATAAAAGGTAGTACTTCAAGAACAGAGTAATGCATTTTTTTCATCACTCCTTTCTCGATTCCATTTCAGAGTAAAATATAGAGTAGGTTGGAGATGGCTTAAAACAAAAGTGTCTCAAGAAGAATATAAAACATAGAAGTTTATGAAAGTTTGCAGTCAATATGACTACACCGAGCCTATATATATATATATATATAATGAAGTTTGCATATAAAGAATAACATTGTTTGTTCGTTTACTCTTTATTGATGTTATTTAAAACCATTTAAAAGGTCAAAAAACATTTTGTTTCGGTATAAATACTTTTTTGGTATGATTGATGTTGTTGATTCGCTTCTATTTTTTCAGAGTATCAAACTATAATTTCAAATAAACAGTATATAAGAAAATTATTCTTAAATAATAAAATCTTAATTGGCAATATAAAGGAATAGCAACAAACTGGAACCGCATGATAGAAATTTAAATAGTATTAAAAATAGTAATGTATTCCACATTTGTGAAAAATTCCTTTTGAGTTCTTATCAGTACCACCCATTTTTTGAACTGTGTGTTCGTTTTGGCTTTTAACTTCCCATGTCGAATGGAACACGTTTGATTTTTAATCCAGTTCTTGTTTAGATTTCAAAATTTATCCTCATGGGTATATCTTCCAAAGACGTTAACCTACCTCGAATACGTTGTAAATAAGTCCTGAAATTAACCCGACTCGCACAAAGCTTCTCGATCAAACAGTTTACAATAAAAGTATTGCAAAGCGAAATACCTTCAGAAGTCAAATTGCAGCAGATTGAGTGAAATTTCTCAATTTGTCGAACAATATATCTAGAGTCCACGAATTGGAAGTGTAAGAATTTTGCAGTAGCAAAATATTGACGCCTCATCACATCTGTTTCGTGATTCTTCTCAAAAGATAACCACAACGCCTTAGAATTTTTTTTTCTGAGAATATAATTCATAAAAATGGTTGATTAGTCGGCCTAATATCACTCATTTACCCATATAATCACCATGGATCCACACCTCTTCAGTTGCAACTACAACAACTCCAATGTTACCAAAATGATTAATTGGTTTATCCTGAGAAATGTACTTATCCAACTTCAAATGGGATAGAGTTGCATCTCTTGTTGCTAAATCCGAAAAATTCTTTCCGTCAAACTTGTCGGGCATTTTTGCTTCTAAAAGATCAAACAATTCATAGTCCATTGCCTTGTAAATTGTTTGGTCTTCGAAGCTGTAATGATTCATCTAAAAGAGAAATATTTCAAACAAATAGTCTCACCAGATTCAAGATATTACAGAAACGCAAGCAAGTAAAAAATGAATGATAACGTTTGAAAAAAAATCAATAATATAGAGCAATAATAGTATACTTATGATCGTTTAAGGACTGATTTTATTTATGAACAAATATCGATTTAATATATAGGGCAATTATCAGAGGTAAAAAATTTCATTAGAAGATACAATTAAAAGAGGTTCAAAATACTTTAACAAAGCGTATATGACAAAATTTGGGTATATCCGAGATATTTGGAATATCAATATTTATTGCTAGAATTTAGTTCCTTATATGTGAGAGAATATTTGTCGTTTAGAAAATCATATTCATTGGCGGTTATAGAAACAATATCAATTTATTTAGGAAAGTACTTTTATAGGTTCGGAAAAAAATTAAATTCATATAGGAAGTCAATATTTCATTTTACAGTGGGCACCATTTATATATAAAAAATTCCTAAAATACATATAACACTAAAATTAAACTATATGATTATACTGTTTGTTAGATCATAAAGCAAGTTTTATAATATGATTAGCAATTTTAATAGGAAACTACTTTTACTGGTTAATTACAAATTTCGTATGTGTGGGATAATATTGTGTCATAGGTTATGAATGTGAAAATGGTATTAAGTTTAAGTGGCTAACTCAATCAAATTAAAAAAAAACTCATAGTGTACCTTACATTGAAATAACCGTTAAACGGAATATTCTGGTTGTGTTGTATAAAGGATCAATGGAGATTTTTACACAAATAATATAAAAGATCAATGGAAAATACAAGTGGATGGTCTTGTATGAATGATATACTAGTAAAGGTATTACAAATATACATCTTCGACAAGTAACTTTTTATGATAAATAAAAATAAGATCTGGAAGAATATATGTGGAAAAATACATGAAAATAATAAGTTGTCACAATACATTATTTGTAGAGATGCAAGAATCTTATACTATCGCAATCTTCGGATAAGTTTTCAGAAAGGACGTGGTATGTTTCTCCATTAATTTTGACAACATATATATGGACCACAAACTTTTTTTCTCACATGCTGAATCATTCCATTCTTACTCCTTTGAAAATATTTGCTTGATGATCAGTTAGCTTAATATTTACTTGCTCCTCATAGTTTTACATTCTTCTGCATAGATCAGAAAGACATTAATATACAAATTTTGTTATACAAATTTGAAATAATAAAATAGATAAATTAAAATATGTAAAATAAGACAATTGATAGAATTATGATACATCAATTATTAACGCAAAAAATTAGAAGGTCAGAGTATTAACTTCATTATACATTACCTTCTCACTTGTTTTGTATCCAGCGTAATCAAGCTTAATCTGCTTAGCAAGGAATCATTAGTGCATGAATGATAGAATACGCAATAATCGAGGGAATTAGATCAATATTAAACGGAAATAAAGTAAAAGGCAAAAGTACTCACTTCATTATCAGTTGACTTCTCAATTGTTTGGTATTCAGAGCATTCAAGATTCATATGTATGAGATATGACATATTCAAGCAAATTAGTTGATATGTTTGGCATTCAATATAGATCAAACATATAAATTCATAAAATAACCAAAATTAGAACAAGAATTTAAAGTAAACACACAGAAACTAAACCTAAAACCTCCACAATCATAGAGAAAAAGCAAAATACCACAATAACATTAACTCAATAAAGACCTAAAATTGAAAAGAGATCAACAAAGATGACTAACCTACCTCATCTTACCATGTAATGTTTTGGTTAGAACAAGCAGATGTCATCACATGTAAAATCTGAGGCAAAGCAATCCTCCGAACACAAAAGAGTGCGATCAAGCACCAATGCAAAAAGCCAAAAAATGGATTAGAGGAAGAATAATCACCAGAAAACCAAAGTCACCACGAATCAAGAATACACATGCCTAAAAGACCGGAAGCACAACCGTCAACTAAGCGGTAAGAAGCACTTCACAAACTCAACAAGCACATAGAAGGCGTCCATGCCAGCAAATAACCACAAAGATCTGAATAAAAGGGACTAAAGCTCCAAAAGAGTAACTCCGCACATCTATACCAAGGGAAATAGGGGAAGAAGAGAAACAACATGAGGGAAGAAGAATGTAAGCCAACCACCAAAAAACCAGAGCTCAAGTTTGAGACCAACAACAACTTTCCAAGCCCACATAGCATACATAGAAGAAAACACTATCCAAACCTAGAGTGACAAACATGGTGAAAGGGAGAGCCACCAGAGACGCGAACAGCGATGAAAGATACAACGAGATGAGAGAACAGACAAAGAAGGGGAGACTAAATGAAACAACAAGCTGTGGAACCGTCCTCGAGCTATGAAAGAGAACATATGAGTCATATCAACAGAAACCAGATCTTGAAAACCAAAACGAGCAAGGACTATCGACGGCAAGCCAATGACAAGGAAGACAACATTAAAGACGACTAAACTCTGACCCAAACCAAGGAAATGTAGTTCCTAACATTAGCCAAACTCTAAGGAAGAAGAGGAGCAGTCAATATTGACCGTAACAGCCTACAACGCCGTGAGAAACCACACAACTAAGAACTCATAAACTTGATCTACAAAAAATACTAGATAATCTCACATGAGAAGAAGGTGAGGAAAACAAGACCACAGATGTGAGTCACTTTCTGATGATGGTGAGAAGCACCACACACCGGAAAGGTAAACCAAATACATAGATGGTGACGGATCAAAGTCAAAATATGGGGAGAGAACAAAAAAACATCTTTAAAAAATAATGTTCAAAAATATGAAAATATAAAATACAATGTTGAAGTTGAAACCATTAATCTTAAAATCAACAAATGCCTAAATGCAGATTTATTGAAATTCAATATGTTTTACATCAGAAGCTCAATTCAATACTAACAAGTATTACTATACACACAACAACACATCATTGTAAAACAAACACATAATATACTAACCTATCACCTACTACTACATAACACAATAAAACACAAAATAATGCTCTTCACAAATAAAGACATGCCACATAATTAGATCATCCAAAAAATTACATTTAACAACAATAAAACTATATTCCGCGCAAAGCGTGGACACATTCCTAGTCAATCATTAAAAATCAACTCTCATTGGTTTAATTAAGTCAAGCAATTATTAAGAACAAGTTTACTAGCTAGCTAAGCACCCTTAAAATCAATTCTCATTGGTTAAGCAAGAAAAGAGCAAAGTTGAGTTAATTCAGACATTTCATCAAACACGTTCCGAGCATGAAATGTCTAAAGATCTAGATTAGAGAGATCAAGACTAATTCAACATTAAACACACTCAATAATCAAGGAAACATATAGACATAACACCAAACACCTTAGATCTTCATTCAATCACTCTAATCACCCTTACCCATAAATCCTAAAAAGTCTACTCACATATCATCTTGGTTACACTTAAACACATGATTGATAAAAGCATAATCAAGATTAAATATGAGATAAACACAAGAGAGAAAGTACTAATTTCATAAACTCCAAAGATCCAAAAGTTTTTAGGGTTATACAAGAAATAAAAGGATGTTTTTCTTAAGAAATACAAGTTTTATTTATACCATGAAGCTAAAAAATCGTAATCAACTAGGTTACGTGATGCTAGCACCCAGTGTTGATGAGCCAGCTAAGAGTGGACGGTAGGTGATGGTGTGTAGCGGTCTTCAGTGTGTCCACTAGAAATGGGAAGGATGATTGAATCTAGCAGCTGATTCTTGGCCACTGGATTAGGCCGATGTGCCCCCCTCGATTAACTTGTATTTTTCTTGAGTTTTCTCTAGCGGTCTAGGTAGAGACCGCTACAAGCTCCTCCGACTCTAAATTCTTCGTTTTGCTTACTTCATCTCTCCAAATGATCCATTTTGCTTAAGTATCTGCTCCAAAGGTTTCACAATGCAAATGCACATGTAAAGACACTAAATGCAAGCTAAATGAACCAAAAACAAGAGAGATAGCAAAGCTAACACTATGAAAAATCACAATATATCAAAGTAAAAAGGAGAAGAGGTTTAAAAGTGGGAGCTCATTACCAAAATAGACCCTTCAGAGCCTTCAATATGACATCCTTACATAATATTAGCAAATAGGAAGAGCAAGACTTCATCAAAATTTAAGTTCTCAAGGCCTATCTCAACTCCTTGTTTCTGTATATTCATCATCATGCCTCCACATACAAGCCAATCAACCAACTCTCACATTCATTAGACAATATCATAAATGAATTATTGGAAATGGGCAATTGTCCTAATCATTTGGCTAGGTAAAGAAATGGCTTGAAACTATGGCGTGTCAAAAAGGTTTTGATACTATTTTGATGGTGGTTTACTCTCAATAATTATGAGCTTAATATTATGCATAATATATCTAAGAAAGAAAACAAATCATGCATACAATACTCAATCCTCATTGTTATACCCATTTCCTAGATACAAATCAAAAATTTTCCCTTCAAATCCAATGCCAATCACTCTTTCCCTCACCCAAAAGACTCAGTGATTACTGATATCACTCAAATGACCTTATAGCAACTTTCTCTCTCAAATAAAAGGTTCAGTTGTAGTACTTAGGGATCAAATCCACAGGGAGCGTGAGCACACAATATACTATAAAAATCAAGATTAAGCTAGACAATAAATATTAAAGTAGTAAATTGCAGAAAACAAGTAATCAGTTAATTGTGAACTTATATGATAAAATAGCTAGACTTAGGGTTTCAGGTAATCAGAATTATGATGTATAGAATCTAAGGATGTGTGATAAACCGTCCTAGAACTCGAATGCAATAGTAAGATATCCAACCCTCGCTGTGAGTCTAATCAGATGGCTGTGTCTTTGTTACAGCTCTCACATGCAAACAAGGAGTGAGTGTCGATCGATATTACATAGTGTTGATCGATACTTCCTTAGACAATCAATAAACTCCTAATCGATATGGTCACTAGGTTAACTAAACCAGATCTCGCATGTGTCTAAGCTCAGCAGAATTATTATCAGGTATGAACCTATTTTTGCAGTTGTCAATAGCCAAAATTCAGGGTTCTAATTAGATACTCTAAAACACAAGCAATAAGGCTAATTCTGATGAAAGATCCTAATAATTCACCCTAGCAGTTCTATGTTTCAGTAATTCATCTTAAACCCTAGCAAACCCTAAATCTAACAAAAGAAACTACTTTGACATGATCAAGCAAAGCATATCAATAATCTGAATAGAATGCATAAATAAAATAAGGTAGAAAAGCTGGAGTTTAATTTAATACAAAATCTCCAAAGGAGTTCTTGATCTTCTCTCCAAAAGCTACTAAGTAAAAATCCCTAAAAATATATGGTGTAAAGTGGTTTGTGATGGTCTATGATGGTGTGTGTTGCCTTAAACAATAGCCTATATATATATTAGGTATAAAGCCGGCCAGAGACAATCTTGTAATAGGTGGGTCTTTTGGGCTTAAGTCGGTCTTAAAACAAGTTGGGCATGTCTACTAAATCTTAGCTATGACTTTGATTTCTTGGATAGCTACGAGTTTCCTCATCCATAAGCTCTAAATTGCTCATTAATCTCCACATTTCTCCAAAGCATACATGGACCTGAAAAGACTCTAAAATAGACTCCAAACATAATAAATATACTCTAAAAATGTCTTATATTATGGCTAAAAACTGGTAAATTCCACAGTATATCAATTACTCTAGAATACTCTCTCACCATTTGAACTCTTTTTTTCTTTTTATTGTTTACTAGGAATTCTTTCACTATTTTCTTTCCTTTAGATCTTTCATTATTTCTTTTTCGCCACTCTTGTGATTCATTCTTTTCGTTTCTTTAGGGGTTTTCTCTTTTCTTTTAACACTAAGAGATAACTTCTTCTTTTGAACTATATTTTCTTTCATCCCTAATGGCTTATCTCTTTTTAGACTCTTGAGCTCACTCTTTTTCTCTCATTTCTTTTCACAATCCCAAGCTCAAACTCAAACTCTCAATGCTCTATTCCCTTCCTAGAAGCTAGACAATTATGAGACCTTATAGCTAGAAAGTAATGAGAATCTATCATTGTCATTCCCAATACTCTTAAAATTATGCACACATCAAGCTATCAAAAGGAAGCCTCACTCAACATACCGATGATTGCTTGAATGAGAGTCATGGTTTAGGTAATGGTAACCATCGAAGAGGGAGAGATGGCCACTTGAGTTGCCAAAGATTGGTAAAGTGGGAAAATACCAACTCAAATGTGTGTGTGGTAACCATGATCAAGTACACAAAAGCCAATAAGCAAGAGAGATAAAGTTCACTAAATCAAATAATATTTGGATTTACTTTCAAGAGCAATAAAGTTTCAACACTTAATGATTGTTAAGAGGAGTTTTCAAAGTTTGAAGTCAACAAATATTTGAAAGATGCTCATGCTACTTACTATGATTAAGAAGGGTGTCATATTGAGTTCTTAGCATGAGTTCCTTGGAAGGTTGGTTTAATAATTGTCCCCCCTATGCATGATGCAATTTTAAATGCTCTAGACTTGATTCTAATGATGCAATGAAACAAGAAATGGATCTAAATGCTTATTTTGATTTTTTTTCAAAAAATAGTCAGAATTTTTTTTTCTAATGCAATTATCTATTAATAATCCAAGACTCAATAGTTTGAGATTAACAAAAATTCACAAGACATGTTAGACATTTGGTACCTCCCCTAATCGTAAATCACACAGTCTCTGTGTGACTAAGGTCAAGGAAGATGCCGAAAATAAGACAAAGGCAAATGAAAAATGGTATGTACAATGATAAGGATGAAGAATGGTGCCTCATGGAGCTGGTGAAACATTTACTTCGAACGGGCGTAGCGGCCTGTTGAAGGAACGCTAGGAGACACCGCTGCAACTCCATTTCTCTCGCGGCCTTGGCTTGACCTCTAGCTCTGACCGCTGTACCCCCCAAATTAATCCGAGTTTTCCAAGTGCTTGCTAGCGGCCTGTGATGTACCCAACAAAAAAAATATAACAAACTAAAACAAAGAAGATATAGCTAAAAGAAAGTTTATACAAGGATACCATCGGACTTTCTCCCAAATGAGCTTATTTAAAGTCTAAAGCTTAACTTTTCTTTCACTTGTATAGTGAGAAGGATGATCCTTCCCACCATCAGGAGTTATGGTGAGGACTTAAAAAAAGAGCTCTTGAAGCTTGATTGGATCAACTTGGAACTGAGGCGTTATGATGGCTTTTGCATTAGATAATGGTTTAAACCTTCCCTTGCACTTGATCTTGTAATAAATTTGTGACACCCGTCACCTCCTATCTGGAGAACAGAGTGCCACCAACAATATCTCATAACACCATAGCCCATATACACGACTCCCCTCACCCTAAGCCCAAATAAAATCCGAATAAAAGTCCAGTAGCACCAATCCGTCCAAATATCATATACTCATCTGTGTCACCTTAAATAAGGAAGAAAGAGGGGTGAGTAACAGGGGAGTCACTCAGTGAGGTATGAGATGCTAAACCCGAAATTCATGGACTTGGACATAGCACTCCGAATAAATATAATTTAATCCTAACATATGACAACCATGGCACCGAAAGTACCCAAGAAACAAACAAGATCCCTAGTTACGGGGTAAGTGCCCGCACACCCCCAAATAGAGGTCTCCCCCTATAAGAGGCTTCCTATATAGGACTAGTGCCCATACACACTGCCCGGAGACGCTTATCGACCTCTAGGCTACGGTCAACAGGTCGACTAAGCTGACCATAGCAAACCTCAACATAAACACCCGACCTACAGAAGTACATCTCTGTATTCGGCTAACAATCTCATGACTCCTCATAAACAATTACTTTTATTCACCAATTCTAAATGAAACAATCACGTTGAACCATCTAGACCCCTATATCCGGTTTAAGCAAAGAACCTAAAAACTAAACAAGCAATGACAGACTCGATTTCACACAGACGGAATACATTAGAAATAAATTATACTTATTCGAGGTCCTATGCTGTGTACGAGAAGTTCCGAAGTAGACCCTCACCTTAGCTAATATTGGAGATGAATCACAAAAATGCTCCACGATCTCGTCCAACAAAACTCAGTCCAACTTTAGAATTAATTACTTGAAATACAAGTAACACTAAAGTTGCATGATTGCATCCTGCACGCATGTGCATGAATAAGGTTTACGTTATAATTTGCTTCTTGCACAAGAAACAACAGGGAAGACACATTAACCTTCACGGCTTTGGCTTGGGACGTCGGATCTTGGACTCCGATGACATGAACTGCAACTCCGATGGCTCACCATTATTGAGAGTGTAGAACGGCACCGGAAGTGTCATGATGCGCTGGCTCCGTCTCTTCTCCACGTCTACATCTCGGTTCCAAATCATAACTTCAACCGTATCACCAACGATGGCTTCTAATAGCATGATTGCACCTTCGGTGATGATGTCTATGACCTTCGGTGGTGGCTGGCGCTGGGGTGATGAAGACCGTGGTGGTTGATGTTTAACGCTGCAGTAGATCGTGTCTAGCTCCTCCGTATCTCTCGGTTATGATCACAGCCATGAAGAGGGTTGATAAAGGGTCCGGCGCGGTAAGGATCTCAGACCCTCCTCCGGTGAGATGATCACGACGGTGGTGTTGCAAACGGTAACTGCGACGATCACATTGTTCTCCGGACAAGAGTTCAAGATGAATGACGAGTGGCGGCGGTGCAAATAAATCTCCAAACCAACACAGTATGGAGGAGAGAAATCAATAATGAAGGAGAAGATCATGGCTCATCTCTCGTTCTCTGTGTTGTGATGTTGACAGCCAAATGAAGAATAGGATACATATACATATATGTAACACGATTAGGTTTAAGGAAAGGTGGATGAGTAGTGGTTTAGTAATAATAATTAAACTAAACCAGCTTTGGTTCTTGAAACATAATTAATTATAAACCAAACCAATGTGTCTAGTGAACCGGGTCGTTACAAAATTACTCCATCTTTGATCTTCATTGGATGAATTGTGAGAATCTGTGAAGAGTTCTCAATAGGAGTAGGAAGAGTTTTTTTCATCATTTTCTTAACTTTTCTTTTACTTGTCTAGTGAGAAGGATGATCCTTCCCACCATCAGGAGTGATGGTGAGGACTTAAAAAAAGAGCTCTTGAAGCATGATTGGATCAACTTGGAACAGAAGGGTTATGACGGCTTTTGCATTAGAGAATGGTTTAAACCTTCCCTTGCACTTGATCTTGTAATAAATTACTCCATCTTTGATCTTCATTGGATGAAGAGTGAGAATCTGTGAAGAGTTCTCAATAGGAGTAGGATGAGGTTTTCATCATTTTCTTCTTGTCAGGCCAGAATGGCACCACTCACCCCCCTCATTTTAGCACTTTACAAGTGCTTATCACATGTCTCATCAGATTGCTCTCCATCAATAACTGTTTTCATAGTAACAACCACTCCATTTCTGATCTCGCCATTGTGAGTCTATTCAAAATTGATGGTTCCACAATATTCAAATGTCATCATTGGAGACTTGATGGGGCAAGAGATTGTATTGTTGACATTGTGGAGAATCTCCATCTTGTTAGAGAAATCGATGCAAGCACCCACAATATCAAGGAAGGGTGTGCCTAAGATCAATGGTACTCTCCTCTTGGTCATCATATCAAAAACAGTGAGGTCTATGAGAATGGTGCATGCCCCAATCTTCAAAGGAAATCCTCGATGAGACCATTTGGAATTGTAGAAGAAAAATCCCCAAAATCATGAGTGAAGAAGTGTTAGTCTCCTTGTTCTTAATCCTTAAGCTCTTCACCATCTCCAGTGAGACTACATTCACAGTTGCACGAGAATCAACAAGAACAACATCAAGTGCGAATTCAGCAAGGTTATGTGAACTTCCTTTGGTTTTCAAGTTTAGGAAATATTTGGGTAGGACTGGAGGATCAATCTTTGATGTAGAGATGTCGGGGAGTTCTGCTACTTCCTCTCGGTTAGACAAAATGTACTTGATGAACATCATTTGGACATAAGCATCATGCATATTTGTGATCTCTGGAAGCTTGACTCCTGCATCACTCATGTATGTTCTGAACTTAGAGATCACCTTATTTTGAGCTTTAGTGATAAATCTTCCTGGAAATGAGAGCTTGTCATAAGGTGATTGCTCAACCTTAGGAGTTTCTTCCAGTTCAACCTCCTTCAACTTCTGCCCAGCGTTCTCATTAATTGATGTCTCAGCCTTGTGTCCAACTCGCTTCACAACTTTTTCTTCAACCTTCTTTACAGCTTGTATCTCAACCCTCTCCACAACCTTGTCGTCAGCCTTCTCCACGATATGTACTTCAGCCTTGGCTACAATCTCTGTCGCAACCTGTCAAATCTCAGTTCCATACAATAGTTTTAATCTCATCCACTTTTTTTCTCATGATCATTCAATTCAATCTCAGAAGCATAAGTATAGAGGATGAAATTGCAATACTCTTTGGGATTCTGTTGTGATGTCCCTATAGATATCTCATTGGGCGCTTGGATGTTGAGGTCATAGAAGCAAACTGATTCTCCAATGATTTGAAGCTTGAGGAGAGGTTGGAGAATTTATTGTTGAGGTTAACGTAATTTACATCAACCTTGTGTGGAGCTTCTTCAATTAATCTCCAATGGTCTTCTCTTGTCTAGATTGAGATTCCAAGATCTGTTTAAGAGCTATATATGTACTAATCTCTTGTGGAGACGAAGAACCGGCTTGACCTTGAGGTGAATGGTAGTTGGGTTTGGGTGGGTAGCCACTTTGGTGATTGATGTACGATGGCTTCTGCTGGTAGTTATTCTGATAATGAAAGTTAGGCTCCTTCTACCATGTACCATTAGCATTGACGAAACACATCTCTTGTTGACCTTCTAACCCGTCAACTTCAGTAGACTCAGTGGCATGTTTCTTCACTTCCTCACCAACAAAGTTAACTTGCCCTTATTGCACCCTATCAAAGAGAAGAAAGTCTAGCCACCACAAGGGGAGGGGGTAAAGATAGCATAAGAAGATAGCGTTCTAGTCGAGAATGCTATCTTTGACATAACTAATTTAAGATAGCGTTTTTTTACTTCGATGCTATAAAAAGCCGCATATATAATATCATTGTACATTAAAACGCTATCTTTACTCAGGCGAAAAATGATTGATTTTCCTTCTTACTCTCATTTCACTTTCCCCCTCATTTTATTCTTTAAATATTTACATACAAAAAAGGAAAATTTTCTATTGGTTGAAAGTAATACACAAGGATTGCAATCTCTACCCTTAATTGTTTTTAATCCAAAGGTGGAGATTGTGTTTTAATTTGTCCTCTCCTTTTGACTTCTGAAACACGGCGACAGAGAGAAGTGAGATGAGACAGAGAGAGATGAGAGATTGCAAGGGAAGAAGACGGAGACCGGCCTGAGTTCGTCGCCTTTGTCACCGTCTGAGTTCGTCGCCGTCGACCTGTCTCTACTCCTCGTCACTTTGTTCTTCCGGAATCTGTACTCCTCCTGAGAACGCCCCTCTCTCCTCTGCAGCCGAATCCGAAACCAACACTCGTCTCACTCTCAATCTCCTCTCACGTCTGCTCCTTAGGTTCTCTCTCTCTCTCTCTCTCTCTCTCTCTCTCTCTATATATATATATATATATATATATATATTCAATTTCACTAAACAACAGATCTGAAAAAAAGTCCTTAAAGTTTGTATCTTTATGTAGGTCTGGTGCTTCCTCTTCAAAGAACAGATGAAATCCACATCCCAAACCCATCTTGGATGCAATCTCCTTCCTACGAAGAGGCTTGGAACGAGCCACATATATGGTTTAGACAAAACAAAGTTTTAATTTCTTTTTAGAACAGTGATTCAGTCATTGGTGATATACAATCCCACAGATCTTTAGTTGTGGGAGGGGACTATTGTTAGAGCTTCAAAATGTTGTTCAAGTGTATTTCTTTGTGTTGGGTTTCTAGTTTGTGCAAGGCTTCCAAGAAACTTAGGATTGATTCTCAGATGTTTTCTTGTGCAGATGAAAGTTGCTTTTGGAGGTGTGGATTCTGTGAGTCAGCCACCACATCAACCTGACCGTAGCAATGAGTAGACAGGAACCTCAAATGCTCTTGCATTCCCAGGTATTGTGTTCATATCACCTGTTTTGCTTATGTTGATGAAAGACGAAAAAAAATAGTTTATTCTCTAATTTAAATTTTTGTTAAACATTGCTCGATGAGTAAGGTTCTAAGAGTACCCAAAAGGGTGTGACAGAATGCTCTCTTGTTGTTGGTCCAACTTTACATCCAAAGGGCTTGTAAGTATTAACCTTTTGTCGTTTGTTTCGTTGATCTGGATGCTAGTTGATGCTTCTACTTAATGGCAAGGATGCTGATTAAAAATATTTTGTATCTTCATGTTCTTATGTAACTCTTGCTTCAGCTGTGTGTTAAGAGACAGAAAATGTTGGAAGACATGGAAAAAGACTTTGAAGGTATATTCTCTTTGAGACCTGTTTTTAAATCTAAAAGAGTGTTTGATCTCTCTCTATGTGTTTTGAATTTGATTTTTTTTTCTTGTTACATGAAGGTGGACAAGAGGCAGATAAGTTTGATGGAGGAGGAGGTAGCAAAAGCAGTGGATCGTTAGACATTAGGTTTAGAGTGGAAAAGATCCAAGCTCCTCTGTGTGATTGGAAGACGGCGACGTTGGAGTACTCGTTGTGACGGCGTCGGTCGTGGTGTGGTGCGGCGCTAGAAGATAGAACTTTAGGTATAGAATTTTAGGTGTAGGCTTAATATTTTTGAAAAAATTGGTTTAGTTTTGTTTAGTTTGATATACTGGTCATAAATATGTAACCAATTTCAATATATAAAAAAATTAAAAAAAAATTATTTGAATTTTTTTTTAATTTTTTAATAATGCTATAATAACAATTATTATCAGCTATTAGAAGTTATACAATTGCACAATTAATAAAACGCCATCAAACTAATATTTTAACATAGCACAAGCTAAACGCTATCTAAAGTGTCCGAGAAAAGGAAGATACAACGTTCGCCATAACGCTGCGATATCTTGCAATAGCGTTTTCCTCATGCTATATATATGAGACGTTTTCTTGTAGTGAGCCTTTCGTTCAAAGACTTGAGCTCTTTGTTAGTGTGCATATCATCACCCCAGCTCCTCTGTTGATAATGTCAAACTCGTCACTATAAATGGAGTCACTCTGAGCCATGTTATCCACAAGCTCCATTCCCTCATGCAAATACCTTTCCAAGAACTTTCCATTGCTTGCAATGTCAAGCATGTTTCTGCATTTAGGTAAGACTCATCTATAGAAGGTGCTCATTAAACTCTCCATGTTAAAGCCATGATGAGGACATCTCAAGGTATAGCCCTTGAATATTTCCCAAGATTCACCAAAATCTTCTAAGTTCTTTTGTTCAAACCTAGAGATCTCATTTCTTATCTTGGCAGTGTTTGAAGCGGAGAAGAACTTTATTAGGAAGGCTCTCTTGCATTCATCCCATGTAGTGATATATCTTTGTGGGAGGTTCTTCTCCCATGTGTGGGTCTTGTTCCCCAATGAGAATGGGAAGAGCCTCAACTTTAATGCATCTTCAGAAATGCCATTTATCTTCACCATTTCACAATACTTGTCAAAGTTATCCAAGTGGTCTAGTAGATCCTCCAAAGCAAGACAATGGTACTTGTTGTTTTGGAATGATCAAGTTTGACTTGTTCTCAAAGTTTTTGTTTTCCACAGCTGGTGCTCTTATGCCACTTTTATTCCCATGGATATTATGCTCATCAAAGGTGCCAATAACCCTAGCATTTCGTGGAGGGTGCTGTGACATAAAGTTTGCAGCTCCTTCGCCATTTGGCCATTGAGCAGCTCCTATAGGAACTCCCTGAGCATTGTATCCATGGATATCAGCTCCATAGACATCTTCCTGTTGTGGCTGAATCTGATTATGTTCCATCTCAAGCCCAATCTATCCAAATGAGCATGTCGTTATTCTTCTCTTCTATTTCTTGCTAACTCTCTTTCCAAAGCCTTGATGTCTTCAACTCTAGGTACAAGGTGTGTTAAGGCTCTACTTCTCAGGTTCATGCACATGTCATTTAAAGAGAGATGAAAATAGGTATTAGTAACCAATATAAAGAAAGTAAGACTCTTAGAGGGGTGTATTTAATCTAAAGTTTGAGATGATTTGATTTTTAATGAAGTTTTAGATGATTTAAATTAATTTAAGAGTTTAAAATGATTTTTATTAAACCACTCTAGAATATTATCTAAAACCATGAGATTTGAGTTCTAATTTTTTTAACTAAGAAACTTCACCCAAACACTCTAAAATCACTTTAAAACTTCAAAACTCCAAAATTTAAAATATTTTCAATAACAGTGGTTTTCATATTATTTTATGAAATATCAAGTTCAATAACAATGAATTTTAGATGAAATTTGAATATTCATGTCTAAATAACAGTGGATTTTTCATTTTAATACAAATCACCTAACACTCTCAATTGAATACACCCTCCTTAGTCTCCAACAATGACTAAATCTCAATGTCAAAATCAACTTATAACTGGCAATGGTGCCAAATTTGATAATAAATAATTGCTCAATCATATGATCAAAATAGTATAGAAGGTAAAATTTCCTCGAGAAGAATCAATTAATAATTTATAAAAGTTTTTTTATAAATGTACATACCCCTTATATATTAATAGATAAACATTTAAAAAGTTGTAACATGTAGTTTGTATTAATTTAAAAAGTGTCATGCTGAGTTGTCAAGGTAATTGGAATGTTAATTTTGCTTACGTGACGGCTTGAGAATCAATTGAATGTTAGTCCAAAATTAAATTGCTAGGAAATGTTATATTATATAGTATGTCCATTATGCACTATTCATTTATCAAATTGAAATTATTATATATTCTTTCCTTAAATAAAAGCTACGGAATTGCCTAATGTGATTAAGATATATACGAAAATTAGTGATTTTAAATAATAAAGATTTGCTAACAATTTGTATATTTTCTATCATTTTTGTTTAATTATTTATTATTAAAATGAATTACACAATTATATTAATCATATAATAAAAAATAGATTTTTTTTATTTATGTTGTATTTTAAATTTCTCAAAACGAGTATAAATTACTAAAACTGTTAAAAGTTTCACATCAACTTTTGTGATCAAGGTTTAAATTTTTTTTCTATAATAAGATACAATGATTATAAAATCATATGAATAAATAATTTTATTTTAATAGGTGTTTATGTTAATATATATATATATATATATTTCATATTGTTTAAATTAAACTATACATCATATGAAAATACATACTTATATTTTGATATCTGTGTTGAACATATATTGAAAAGTTAATATTTTAATTTTAAAATCTTCATTGTTTTTTTTAAATGATTATAAATTATTGAAACCACTAAACATTCCACATTAAAAAAAAATCGTTGGTGTAAAATTTTATTACACAAATATGCAAATAATCATAAAATCATATGAGTAGAAACCTCATTTAATAAATATCCATATTAAAAGTATACTATATATCTATGTTAATATCATTTAAATTTAATTATATATCAGATACGATAGATAAGATTGATTGTTTTAATTTATTTACCCTAAAATGATTTCGAATAAACAAGAGCGGTCGTTTGATTTATATGTGCATGTCAATTTATTACATAATAGTAACTGATTTCTTAGTTATTTAATATATAATTATTATTTTATCATTTCATAATATGCAGAAAAACATAAAAGAAATAATAAATATAAAATATTTATTCTGCACAAGACGCTGATCTTAACCTAAGTATGTATCTCTTAAATACTTTTAAATTTTAAACATTTTCTAAATCTCAGGCCAAAACAAAATAACGAAATGAGAATAAACTCAAATATAAATATTTATAACGAGCAATAACCAAAATAAAAAAAAAGACACAAAAATGAGAAAAATATTGAAGATAGATAGGTTTGGCACGTGAAAATAAACTTCTCATAACCATAATTAACTTCTAAATTGCTAAATCATGATATAAAACCGAGTTGACATAGTTTCATTGTAACCAAATAGTAGGCCTGAGATTTTTCGGCCTAAACGTTAGGTTCTTATGCGATAAATAATTTTTTGACCTAAAATATTTTTAAAAATAGGATCACCTCATCAGTAAACAAATTATGTACTTAATAAAAAAAATTTAAAAATTGTTTAAGGGCCAAAAATATTAATTCGATCAAGAATATAAATTTTATTTTTTCATACGATATTTCTCAAATAATTTTCATATAAATTCACCATGCGCAAGGCGCAAGTCTTATCCTAGTTATGTAATAAATCATAAAACATGTAACTATGAAATTGGATATACATATTATGTAATTTTGTGTGACAAACCATATATCATGCATCATTTGTATATACAATAATGTCTAAAATAATACGAGTCGAGACCATTCAATAGTTAGGTACCAAAACGAGATTAGAGGATACAAACCGAGCAAGGTTTGATTTGTATTACCAGAGAGCAAATTAAGAGAAAATGAGATTGATAAAAAGGTAATTAAAACGGTTTAGGGAAGCAAATCACGTGTTAGACATGTCAACAAAGTTAAAGATTAATGTCATGTAACCATTGTGAAATAGCTGAGTCACCACTCTGAAATAGTACAGCCTTTCACGTTTTAATTTAATCATGTTCTCCAATAATAGTATGATACTCTTCATTTTAATGAATTAATAGAACTTTGATTTTGTACTTACGGTTTTTTCCATATTCAAATTTTAAATTTCAATTTTAATAGTAATTTTGATTTTTATTGGCGAGATATAACTTAAACATAATTAGATTTAGTGATGTAAAGTTATATTGGGACAAAAAGTATAACTTGGCATGACTAAACCTAATTATACCAAGTTATAAAGTTATACCAAATTGTACTGAAACGATAGCACAACTTGATAAACTATTTTCTGGATCTAGTATACTTTTTAAGTTTTTAGAATTTTCCATTAGCTATCCGATCTGAGTATTTGATTGAAATTGAATCATGAGTAGAGGAAATCAACTAATAAACTAAATAAAAAAAATATAAGAAGAAGAAGGTATGAGGTTGAGTTTACTAAATTTTATAAATGTTTAATAAATAATTTTTAAATACTTATAAATAATTTATGAATGCGGTTTACCTTTTTTGTCACAAACTTAAAGTATTTTAAAAATATTATTAAAAATTAAAGTGATATTAGTGATTTGTGATGAAAAAGACATGGATTTTTTTTTAGCAACAAAGACATGGATTTTTTTTTTAGCAACAAAGACATGGATTTTAAAACAAACAAATTAACAGTTTAGTGAAAAAGGTATGGTATTTCCCTTTATTTGCTGCTTTGTGCAGGATCATTGCAATATACATATACGTTTCCGAATCATTTTTGGATTCTAGTGATTTGAAGTTAGTTCATTTATATATGTGGCAAATTGAAAGACAAGTACTTGTTAATTGTTTGTCTCCAAAAAAAAATTGGTTTATTTGGGTATTTGTTGTCATGTCTCCTCTGTTGAGAAGGTTGTGCTCAATTTTAGTTTTTTTATAGAAATTGTTTGAAATATCATAAGTTAGATACCATTTTTCAAAAAAAAAAATCATTTAAAAATAATTGAATATTTGAATTTACAGTTTAATGATTATTGTTTAAGATTTAGTATTTAGGAGGTGGGGTGAATTTATAAACTTCTATAAATGATTCTTGAATATTTATAAATGAATTTATAAACTTCTATAAACTTCATTTTTTACAGAATACAGAAGTAATACTAAGAAGAAAGAAAAAATAAAACTAGAAATGATTGTAAAACTACAACCGCAAGGACAAACCAAAGAAGAACTAGTAAACACAACGCAAAGGTGAAACAACCATCCCAAGAGCGAAAACAGCGGATGAAAGGAAAATGTCGCAGCTCGTACCGTCGCACTAGCTGGAGTTTTCATCTTTGTTGCCTATCTATCTTCTAATCCATTATCTTGTAATGGAGCTTGAAATTTTTAATCTAATGAAATAGTTTGTTAAAAAAAACTCATAGTAACATTTGATGTATTTTTAGCAAAAAAAAAACCTTTGATGTATTTATCCTACATTCGAAACATGTCTGTTTTTTTTATTTGAAAACATCTATCCATTTATTAGTGAAGACTTCTCATGATTTCACTCTCATTTCATATACAAAAGAAAAGATAACCAAAAAATCCAAAAACAAAAGACCATTTTAGAAGCTAGTTCAAGAATTCATTGCCAAACCTCCTCCGTTATGAGTCATTAGTTTTATGGGCTAATTCAGCTCTTATATCTTAATCATTTTAAAATTCAGCATGGACGACCAAAGGCAAAGGTGAATCAGTTTGGGTATCCCAAAAAAGCCAACTGGTTAACGAAAAGGTTCCAAAACTCGCTAGGCATAACGCATACGACATATCCGTGCTTATTAAAAATGCGGAAAAAAATTGGAGACTACGCGGAGGTTATTTTTATAAAGTATTTAATTTAAAATATCTTTACAGAATGTAAACGTTTAATATTTATTTATGTCGTTAAAAATCAGGAAGAAGTTGTGGTCCATTGGGTAGTATAACCTTCTTGCTGTTTAAGCCCGTTTTGAAAAGCACAAGAGTGCATTATTTGCTTTTTTATTAATGAAAGGGTAAAATCGTTATTTCTTCTATCTACTTCTTCCTCGAGATTCTCTTTGCCCAGACCTAAAATTGCAGCCGTGTTTTCATATTTTTTAACATAAATCACCATTTTTAAGCTATTTGCTTCAGTTAAACTCGGTTTGTTTTGCTATTACCACTTATACACGATATTTAGACCGATTTCAATAACGAAATCACCAAAACCTGAATTTTTTGCTTCTGAGCCGAGTTTTGGAGTGATTATGCCAAAATCGCGGCGGTGAGGCTCGCCAAGCGCTTTTCCGGCGAGGAATCGGACGTTCCGGCCGCGTTTCGAACAGGTAGGGTTTGGTCTGCTTCGATTCTGTATAAGTCTTTCTTGATTTCTCTTCTCGAAGCTCCTTCGTTCGACTCTGGAGATTACCGGCGACTGGGACTTGGATTCCGGCAACTAAGCGGGCCTCGATTCCAAGTTATGCCACTTTACTCTCGTTTTCTTTTTGTCTGTTCCATCTTCTTCTCGTCTCTCTGTTCTGGTTCATAAATGATTGATTTTTCGTATAAGGTTACTTTTTGCTGTTTGTTATAATTTTTGAACCTACACAGTCTCTTCTCACAGTGCTTACTGTACATTTTCCAGATCGAACAGGCTTTGATAGAATCAATGACGGTTCTCAAGAGGTACGTCCTGAGGCTCTTCATGTCCATCAAGTACATAACAGCAAACGTGGTGGACAGAAACAACGGGAGAGTAGTGACAACAGCTTCAACCGTGGAGCACGCAATCAAGAACTCACTAGAGTGTGGCCGTACTTGCAATGCCAAAGCAGCTGCTATTGTTGGAGAGGTTTTGGCGATGAGGTTGAAAGTAGAAGGGCTCCAAGATGGGCAAGGACGAGGTATCCACGCAGATGTCAAGAAAGAAATTGAAAAGAAAGGGTTCAAGAGTCGAACCAAGGTATGGGCTGTTATTAACTCACTAAAGAACAATGGTGTTACACTCATCCTTGATGATTATGATGCTGATGATGACAAAGATTATCATGATCGTTCGTATGAGGGTCATCGTTAAATTCACGAGCTTTACTTTCTGTGTCATCTTCCTCCAGCAGTTGTGGAATCTTAAATTTGGTTCTGTAAACTTGGAACAGTAAAATCTTTGTAAAGAGTGTTCAAGATAAGTACTTTAGTTTTCTTTTCACGTTTATAACAATGAAGTTTCCTGTGTATTTATCGAAATAATTCACAAGTATATATTATAAGTTAAAAAATGATGATCTAGATGCATAATAACAGAACAATCGGCTTGGTATTTAGAATCACTGATGTTGAGAAGAAATGAAATCACTGGCGAGCGGTCCGACCGGTGGGTCTACCGAGCTTTCCTTGCATCCAATCCTTAAGCATTTGCAATGCTGCTTTTGGCTGATCCATTGGAACCATGTGTCCAGCATCGTGGACCTGTAAAAGGTTTTCCCCATTTCAATTAGTTTCATTTTCGTTCTGTGTTTATGGGTTTTGTTTGGTTTACCTTGAGGAAAGTGAGTGAACCGTGGTTCTTCATTAAACCGGCTTCTCTATTATCTACATTGAATGGAACAGTTGCAGCTGCTACAAACTCTTTTCGGCCTGTCCATTCCATCTCGTGAACCCATTTCGAGTTTCCTGTCAAGAACGTAAACCAAGAAGAAGATATTCAATCAGTCTCAGCTTAAACGGTTGAGCAGAGACAAATATAGAACCAAACGTTGTAACTAGCATCAGAACCGGAAATAGACACCAAGTACATGGACATAGAGCAAAGGAAGCCTACCGAGCCAATTGCAGATGAGATCGTATTCTCCAGCATAGATAAGCATCTTGATTCCATCTTCGAGGAGAGCGGGAATCCCGACCTCAAGATTCCGCATCCAATCCAGCTGCATTGCATCATAGACGGCAGTACTGCAAGACACAAACTCGATATCTCCAACACCTAATGCCGTACGAACGGATTTCTGGTTCAAGAACTTCTCCATGTTCGAGAAATCATAGCATAAGCTTCCTTTACATTGTTTCCTCACGTCGTAATACTTCAAAAAATAGAGACGTCAAAACAGAGAGAAGTCTTGTAAGTTACCTCAAGAAGAAGAAAGAAGTAAAAATGGATTTTCTGAATAATGTTTTGATGCTCACGTTTACGTTTCCAGCGATATTCATGATCTTTTGGAATATGTTGTTGCAGACAATGTAAGAAGACGCACAAGCTTCACCACCTCCATCAGCGCCTGAAAAAATCGCATAAAAAGAAAGTTTTGTAAAGATTTTTTAAAAATCAACGTTTTTGTAACGTTTTTGAAAGAAAAACGTTGACAAATATTTACCGCATTCTTTGATGGATTGTTGGCAACTTTCGTAATCACGGTTGAGGTTATCGTGATCAGATTGTGAGATCAACTTCATGTCTAGCGCGTAATCCGCGTATGCAGCATATTGGATCTCTGGGTTGGTCAAACCATTACCAATCGCAAAGCCCTGATGTAAACCGGGTTAGTTTATCCCAGGTTGTATAATAGTAAAAAAGGGTGATACAATTTAACAAGAAAATTGTAGAAACAGGGGTGAAATTTTTACCCTAAGGTTGATGTGAGTTCCTTCCTTGTTCTTGTTTCCACGGTGAACTCTTGAAGCCAATGCCGGAATGTAATGTCCGGCGTAGGATTCACCGGTAATGTAAAAATCATTCTTCACGAACTGTGGATGTTCTTTGAAAAATGCCTGCAAAGAAAGCAACAACATTTTAGAAAAAAAAAAAGGAGGTTTTCAAGTACATATTTTGTGATGAAACAGAGGAAAGTACTGAAACCGAACCTGTAAGAAGTCGTAAAGGTCATTACTGACACCATCCTCATCATGTCGGAGATCACTTTCGTCCGATGTGTAACTAAAACCAGTCCCTACCGGTTGGTCCACGTAGATTAGATTTGATGCCTAAACATTAAATTAAAAGAAGCTAAATATTAAAATCAAAAGAAGCTAAAATCAAGTGGTTGAGATTATTGGTTTCTTGTCGGGATGAGAAAACGTGTTTTGGTTGACCATTTTTCTAACCAACCTTGTCCCAACCGAAATCGTTCCAAGCAAGAGATGAGTTGTTGGAGACGGTGAACGGTCCGTTCTCATAGAACAGAGCCAGTTCGCTGCTGCAACCGGGTCCACCGGTTAGCCAAATCACCACAGGATCTGCTTTGTTGCTTCTTGACTCGAAGAAAAAATAGAACATCCTGTGAATAAATTGAGCATTAAAATCCCGGTTTAGTGGTACTACCAAAGTAAATCGGAAAAGTGCCAACTATTGAATTTGCTGGTTTTGTCCGCATTGGATTTAGAATAAAGGACAATAATGTTTTAATTTAGTGAAGAAATTTAACCCGGAGTGGTTGAACCGGTTTAATTATGGTTTACCGGTTATAACAAAATAAGTTACCTGGCTGCTTTTGAATTAGGAAGTTTGTAGTAACCAGCATGGTGACCAAAATCCTGAAGCGAAGGAGAACCGCCGGAGTCACGACGGTCAATGGTCGCCGGTAAATCAAAGTTTCTCTCGACGAGTCTCGGAGCCTCAGAACCGTCTTCAGGGATGACATTGACATCACGGGTAGGCATCAAGTTGAAACCTTTGATTAACCTCTCCGCCGTAAGAGTGGGCAAACTCGCCGACGAAGAGAATGATAAAGGGTCGTTTGTGACAGGTTTGGAATTTGAGGGGGGGAAATGAGAGAAAAGGAATATACAGAGGAACAATGTGAGAAATGATGTTCTCGAGTCCATTTTTTTTTTGTGTTTGGAGTTTTTGTTTGTTGTGTGAGAGAGTTGGGTTATGGGATCGAAGAGATGAATGTATTTATAGAGTTGGCTGGTTTAGTTGCTCGTATACAAAAGAATAGCAAAAAAAGCAAAAAAGTGATATAGTTTCCCAAATATTTTATTTTATTATATTTGCATACGAAAAACTGTCAATTTTTATTTTTATTTGTTTGCCACCTCGAAAAAGGTAATCGGTTGCTCGAAGAAAAAACCCGATTCGAAAGCTTATATTTAACCCTATTTGAGAAAATTCAACCTCGGTATTCAAAAGAAAAAAAATCAACAGAAATTTTTATAATAGTGATTTTTAATTTTTAAGTTTTTGTTAAAAAATAGTTTTAAACGAAGAAAATGATCAAAATAAGTTTTTTTTTTATAATCCAGGTAATCCGGACACCTCGAAAAAAACTCGACTAGCGCTTAAGTACACCTCCGCAGAAAGCATCTTGAAGAGCCGCATTTTTATCTCGTTTTAATCGACGATGACCAGCGGGATTCGAATCCGGATCCGTATTGAGGCCAAAGCTCCCTCAAAATCACTGGACCGTTCTCGCTTGGTTAACCAAAATAAGTTTTATTAAAGGGTAAACCATATGGTTAACTAATCTAGACTTAGGGTTTAGAGTTTAGGGACGGAGATTCGGAGATAAGTTTCAAATTAAAAAAATAAAAAATAGCTAGAGGTTGATTAAACAAATATCGTTCTCACTCACTTATTGAGTAGTTGCCATATAGGTTTAAATAAAAAATACATTTTAAATTTATTAAAATCTAGTGAAAAGTATATCCATCATAGAAAATCGATCAGATGGTAGAAATAAAATCATCTGTTCACAATAAAAAATTGAAGAAATCTAACCAGAAATTTGATGTTGTTGGTTATGATATTTATAAGTTCTCCTAGAAAAGAAAGATAAATATATATTGGAATTGTGAGAAGAACCTTTTTGTAGCCACTCTTAGGATTTTTTAGTTTTTAGTTTCTTGCTGTGATAAACCCAACTTGCTCTATCGAGAAATATCTGTATATGATTGCGCTTGTTCAAGAACTCATGACAACACAAATTAAATTAAGATGGATACACGTACCTACCGGAATATTAGAATCTTTAATTTTATGCACATAAATTTTCGCAATTGCAATTAATACTCTAGAAAAGGACAAAAGACAAATGCAGTATGTTTGTGTGAACGCTAGCTATTTCGTTTGCTTTCACTTACTGTCTGTCCAAATCTTTGCTTTAATTTAAATCTTTCGCATAAATTGTATTTCTGTTAAGAATCCCTTAGACATGGATTTATTTTCCCTTTTTAAACATTATTATGGAACTTTACTAAAGACTAGTGATCTTTTGCACGCTCCAAAAACTTATTTAAATCATTTTTATATACTAAATTACAAGTCATTTGACAAATACGATTCTCACACATGGTAAATTTTTTTAATAAACAGAAATGCAAAAAATTGCAAATGTAAAAGAAAACAGTTTCCTTTATCAACTGATTTATGTTAATTAATGTTATATACAAGCTAGCAATCTCTAATATTTTCACACTACACCCATAATTTCCTCTTCAATTCGTTCAACTTTCTTTTGACTCATGTTGCCATATATTTAAATTCATTTAGAAATAGTAAGTTCCTTTATTTTCTGCAACAACTCCATTGATTATCTCTGAAATTGTAAGTTCCTTAATTTTTTTGCTCCATTTCCATTAATCAAAAACTTTTACACTTTATAATTCTCTCTGATGTTGATTAATTATTTGAGTTAACAATTTTACAAAGGAGATAACTCAAAATTGTACCTCGAATATAACACTTTATAACTAAAACAAAAACTCAAAAAATAAAATATATAAATCATGTTGGTAACATTTTTGAATTATCCTTTACATATACTAAACACAAAATACCTGACCAATAAAATTATAACACATGGCGTGTGTTTACAATAAAAAAAAAACAGAAATGCAAAAATGTTCAAATGTTTCAAATGTAATAAATAAAACAGTTTCGTTTATCAACTGATTTATATTATTTATATTCTATACAAACTAACAATCCCTAATATCTCTCACACTACAACCATGATCTTCCCTCGAAATCCTTAAACTTTATCTTGACTCATGTTGCCATATATTTAAATTCATTTAGAAATTGTACGTTCCAATTTTTTTTTTTTGCAACAACTCCACTGATTCTCTTTGGAATTGTAAGTTCCTTAATTTTTTGCTCCAGTTTCGTTAATCAAAAACTTTTACTGAATGTATCCACACTGTCATATCTACAATTATAGGTAAATGCTTCGATTGATGAGATGACGTATTAGAGTTGATTTAAAATAAAAGTTACATTTTGAAATGTAACTTGCAGTAAAAATAATACGGTAGAATCTGTAGATTTATGTGGTAAATTCACGGTAAAAATATAAGTTACTAACTCTTTAAAGTAAATGACTGGTAACATTTTGATGTATAAATGTAGTATTTTTATTTAAAATAAAAATAATAATGATTATTATTTATTAATATTAAAAATAATAACATTTATTATGAATTTAATCTTTTACTTCCTCCGTTTCATATTAAGTGTCGTTGTATAAAAATTTTTTCGTTACAAAATAAGTGTCATTTTCGACTTTCAATACAAAATTTATTAATTTTATATAACACTTTATTTTTCTATTGGTTGAAATATGGTTAGGTGTATAGGTAATTGTGTTTTATATAGAAAATATACAAAAAATTTTTTTCTTAATTTGTGTGCAAAAACCCAAAATGACACTTAAAATGAAACAAAGAGAGTATATACTAAAACACAAGTCATCTGACCAAATAAAATTATGATACATGGCGTTTGCTTACAATTTAAAAAAAAAAAAAGCAAAAAATGTTCAAATGTTAGAAAATAACAGTTTCATTTATCAAGTGATTTATATTAATTTATTTTCTATACAAACTAACAATCCCTAAGATCTCTTACACTACACCCACGATCTCCCCTTGAAATCGTTAAACTTTCTCTCTAACTCATGTTGCCATATATCTAAATTCATTTAGAAATTGTACGTTTTTTTTTTTGCAACAACTCCGTTGATTCTCTCAGAAATTGTAAATTCCTTATTTTTTGCTCTAGTTTCATTAATCAAAAACTTTTACGAAACATATCAACACTACCAAATTTACAATTTTAGAAAAAGACTTTGATTGGTGTGATGTAGTATTAGAGTTGATTTACAATAAAAATTACATTTTGATGTAATTTGTAGTAAAAATCATGTGGTAAAAGCTGTAAATTTATGTAGTGAGTTCACTGTAAAAATATGAGTTACTAAAGTTTTAAAGTAACTAGCTGGTAATACTTTTCATGTATAACTGTGGTATTTTTTATTTAAAACAAAAATAATAATAGTTATTATTTGTAATGTTAACAATAATAACATTTATTATGAATTTAATAAAATAGACTGAAAATATACAATTTACAATAGAAAGGTGTTTATATATTGGGATAATTTGAAAAATGCTCTATTACTAGTTAATATTTTGAAAAGTACACTTTCTTTTACTCTAATGTCTAATGACAAAAGAAAAGAGGCAAAGACCTAAGGTGCAACAATGCTTTTGAAATAGAATTATGGAACGAAAGAGAAACGTTATAGAAATAGAGAATTATTAGCATCATTATTATTATTAATTTTGAATTTATATTGTAATTATAGAAATATCTAATCTTGATCATTTGCGTGTTGAACGATATTTTACTGGTTTGTGATAATGAGTTTTGAAATTTATCAATATCAAAACAAAAGAAGCTAGAAAATGTTGATCTGCAAAGGTACAATAAACTCCACTATCGACTTCTTGCAAATCTTTTAGAGTGTTCTTATTTAGATCCCTACGTTGTTTTCTTGATCAAACAGATCTCTGGAAGTTTGGTCTCTGCTTTTTATCAGTGTATTTTATACAGTCGTGAAAGAAAGAGATAGTTTGGTAACTGACGTAAATGAAAGCCATAAAAATGATTCAATTTTATATTCTATTTCATATCTTCTCTATCTAGAAAGGACCATTTAATAAAGCTTCTCAAATTGTTGGGAAAAAATACAATGAAGAAGACCACAGATGAGATTCGCTTGTTCGCTTCTTTTTTTATCAAAAAAATAAATATGCAGATATATTTAAGAAGATATTGTGTAGATATTAAAAAGATTTTTTTTAAAGATCTTTTTCTTGTTTTTAAATAAATTATAATGATATAAATTGATGATAAAATTAAGTATTCAGATTGGATAATTTAGTAAATT
Source organism: Brassica oleracea var. oleracea (assembly GCF_000695525.1). NCBI lineage: Eukaryota > Viridiplantae > Streptophyta > Magnoliopsida > Brassicales > Brassicaceae > Brassica > Brassica oleracea. Next base: position 42,591,267 of record NC_027750.1, read on the forward strand.
CATAAATACATAAGTGCATTTTTCAAAAAACTTAAACCATGGTGTAATTTTCAAATTAAGATCTCATATAAATGTATTTTTCCAAATTTTCCCTTATATATTTACGTAATTTCGTATATAAAAAGTTTAGTTACCAAACAAAGCTAATAGTTAAACAAAGCTAATAGTTAAAATTAAAGAAATAATTTTGTTTAAATAATAATTGAAATAATATAAGAAATTGTATAAATATTTTTGAAAAACTATTAGATAATTAAGTGAATTAATTAAAAATGGTTTAGTAACTAAAGGAAAGTAAACGTGAGAAATGTTTGCCATGCAATTAAAATATTAAATTTAAAAAGAAATAAAAAGTAAACGTAAGATAGTTGATAGAAAAAATAACTACTGGCTCAAATTCTAATACATACGATTTTGCTTGATGTTGATTAATCATTTGAGTTACCAATTTTACAAAGGAGATAACTCAAAATTGTACCTCAAATATAATACATTAGTACAAACTCAAGAAATAAAAAAATAAATCATGACCGGTAACATTTTTTTAGCTATATTCATAAATCAAACTTAATCAATATATATTAACTCATGTCACCAAATGGTGGCATAACAAATAATAGTCTTCGAAAAAAATTTCTTTCAATGAAATGAGGAAAATAACATAATATGCTATGGATTAATAGGCGGAACGCACTGCAAAATTAGATGATGAAGATTAAAGACCAGGTTAGTGAAACTAAAAACACCCAAACTCTTCATGCTCAAACTCTTTCTCCTTCAATATATTTATAATTTTCTCCTTTCGTAGATATTGACACAAGTTACATACTACATAGTAAAAAAGGTAAAGGTTGGCAAAATATGTAAAGAACACTTTTAAAATGAACTAAATCAATTTTTGATTTGTTGAAATATTTTTATTTGTGCCGTAGTGATAGTTCAGAAATTTGAGAATCACCATAAGAAGAAAAGAAAAACATAGTGTGTTCGATTGTGTGTTCTCTGCGGAAGTGTTGTCACTCCTAACAAGAGGGCTTCTTGATTCTCGTTTTACTACAGCTTGAGGATGTTGGGATAAGCTTGAAAAAAAGAAACTTGAGCTAGGAGTTATCCACCTAATCCTACCAAATTGTAGAATATAGGAATGCTAATATGTTTAGGAGTTATCTAAGTGTGTTACCTATTAGGATTACGAATTATAAGAAGATGCAAGTGTGTTGCATAGCTTATGAGTTTAGAGATTGAGATTGAGATTGAGTTTAAGTTTTGAGTGAGTTTCTTAAGCATTAATAAAGAGAGTTAGTCTTTATACAATCATTGAATTCTATATTTGGTATCAGATCTTAGGAAGAGATGAGTGGGAAGATTGTTACTGCGACCGTGAAACCGAAAGAGGGAGGAGGATCATCTTCCATCCAATTTTCTATGCTAAATTCGACAAACTATACAGTCTGGGCCATACGGATGAAGATAGCGCTTAAAGTACACAAGGTGTGGGATGTTGTTGAAGAAGAATCGAGCACAGGGGACAAAAACGACATGGCCACTACTTTATTGTTTCAATCAATACCAGAGAAGATCATAGTAAAAGTCGGAGAACTCGATACTGCGAAGAAGATACGGGAAGCAATCAAAGCAAGGTATGTTAGCGCAGAAATAGTAAAAAAAGCACGTCTGCAAACTTTGATGAATGAGTTCGATCGTCTCAAGATGAAAGAAACATAAACAATAGATGATTTTGGCGGCAAATTGGCTGAGATTTCTTCAAAATTACCAGCTCTAGGAGTAAGTATGGAGGAACCGAAACTTGTTAAAAAGTTTCCAAGCTGCCTTCCACGAAGAAGATATATATATTGTAGCCTCAGTAGAACAAGTCCAGGACCTTAACAAAACCAGTTTGAAGATATTATTGGCCGACTCAAAGCATATGTATGAGGAGAGGATTCTTGAAGAAGAAGAACTACAAGAAGATCAAAGCAAACTGAGGTACTCAAATTCTGAGACGCAACCAACGCATCAAAATCATGAGTACAACATAGATACTCGAAACAGAGGACGTGGAGGAAGATCCTATTACAGAGGACGCGGTCGAAGGCGATATTATGGACCAAGAGACACATCGTGTATCATGTTTTATCGTTGTGATAAGTTAGGTCATTATGCGACTGATTGCCCTAACCGTTTACTCAGGTTGCAGGAAGATCAAGAGAATGAAGGAAGTGAAACACAAGACACAAACGAGTTGATGATGCATGAGGTAGTCTACTTGAATGAGAAGAATTGCATTCTGGATAAATATGAAGCCAACACCGATAATGAAGACATATGTTATCTTGATAATGGGGCCAGTAATCACATGACGGGTGACCGTAGATATTTTCCATAACTCAATGGATCAGTCACAGGGAAAGTAAGATTTGGAGATGATTATCGAATTGACATCAGAGGAAAAGGCACCATATCATTCATAGACATAAAGGGAGAATCAAGGAAGATGACTGATATATAATTCATGCCCGACTTAAGAAGTAATATCATTAGTCTAGGGTAAGCAACAGAGACAGGTTGTGATATACAATTACGAGGAGACTATCTAACTATGCATAATCGTGATGGGAAGCTTCTTGTTAAGGCGAACAGAGCAAAGAATCGTCTATATAAAGTGCGTATGAGGCTTAAAGATACTACACAGCTGTATCTAACAGCGATAAGTGAATCAACTCGTTGGCATGCACGACTGGGACACGTGAATCTCGCGACAATGAAGACAATGATAAGAAGGGAACTCGTTACAGGTGTCCCAAGCATCCATGTTTCTAAGGAGATCTGTTCGTCATGCTTACTTGGAAATCAAACAAGACATGCATTCCCTCAAGCAACTACATATCGAGCAACTAAAAACCTTGAACTCCTACACGGCGATCTGTGTAGACCGATAACACCAAGCACGTTTTCTGGGAATCGATACGTCTTTGTTGTCATTGATGACCACTCCAGATACATGTGGACTATATTACTTAAAGAGAAGAGTGATGCATTCTGAAATTTTAAGAAGCTAAAAGGCGTCGTAGAGCGAGAAACAGAGGAGAAAATAGGCACTTTTGGGACAGATAAAGGCGGAGAATTTGTGTTGTCAGAGTTCAACTATTTCTGTGAAGAATCCGGTATTAAAAGTCACCTCACAGCCCCATACAATCCACAACAAAATGGAGTGGTGGGAAAAGGAGCATGACCTTAATGGAGATGGTGAGAAGCATATTAAAACATATGCACATGCCGAATTTTTTCTGGGGAGAGGCTGTACGACACGCTACATACCTAATCAACATGATAGCTACACGATCACTTGACAATAAGACGCCATATGAGGTTTATCGAGCAAGGAAACGAAATCTCTCTCACTTAAAGATCTTCAGGTGTATTGGTATGCGAAAACAGAGAAGGTTCAACTAAAGAATTTAGATGATCGATCACGTATGTTGGTTCATCTAGGAACCGAACCAGGCTCAAAGGCCTATCGGATGTTGGATACTGAAACTAGAAAAATCGTGATAAACAGGGATGTTGTATTCGATGAGTCTAAGGGGTGGAACTGGAAGACATCCAGTTTAGAGCAAGCTAAAGAGTTTGTGGTCTCTCTGGGAGATTTCGGTAACCATGGCATCCATAGAAAAACAGAGAACGATGATAATGGTGGAGAAAACGAAAGAAGAGATCATATTGAAGATGATATAACTGAAGAAGAGAGCCCACGAGAGATAGAAGATGCGACTGAGGTGATAACATTGAGAAGAAGTGAGAGACAAAGTGTAAAAGCAAAATACATAGAAGATTATGTTATGCTTGCAGAAGAAGAAGGAGAGACGTTGCTCTTATACCTAAACAACGAACCAAGAACCTTTCAAGAAGCAAGTGAGCTTAAAGAATGGATCATGGCATGCGAAGATGAGCTACGTTCTATTATCAAAAACGAGGTATGGAGTTTAGTAGATCTTCCGAATGGTGTGAAATCAATTGGTCTAAGATGGATCTTCAAGATTAAACAGAATTCTGATGGTACTATCAATAAGTACAAAGCTCGTTTAGTCGTTAAAGGGTATGTGCAACAACACGAAATCGATTTTGAAGAAGTTTTTGCGCCTGTTGCCTGACTAAAGACTATACGATTGCTCATTAGTATTGCAGCAACGAATGGATGGGAGGTTCATCATTTAGACGTTAAAACTGCGTTCTTACATGGAGAACAAAACGAGACAGTATATGTGACGCAGCCTGAAAGTTTTGAAGTAAAAGGAAGTGAAGGAAATGTCTACAAACTTCAGAAGGCTCTATATGGACTACGACAGGCACCAAGAGCCTGGAACAACAAACTAAATAAAATTCTGCACGATCTGAAGTTCATTAAGTGTTCTAAGGAACGACAGTGTATAGAAGGGTCGTGAGCAGTGATCTTCTAGTTGTTGCGGTATATCTGGATGACTTATTCGTCATGGTAGCAAACGCAAGGATCATTGGAGAGTTCAAGACATAGATGGCTTCCAAGTTCGACATGAGTGACCTTGGCAAGTTAACATGTTGTCTTGGGATTGAAGTTGGTCAATACAAAGGAGGAATAACTCTAAACCGCGTTATGTGCTGAAGATTATGGAAGATAGTGGCATGAAGAACTGCAACATGTCTCATATATATATATAGAACCAGGGATGAAGCTTTTGAAAGCCGACGATGAAAGAGATATTGATGCTATGGCACACAGAAGAAACGTTGGTTGTCTCAGGTATCTTCTGCACACCGAGCAGACCTATCGTTTGCAGTAGGCGTCTTATCTCGTTATATGCAGCAACCGAAGGAGTCGCATGGTGCAGCGATGAAACATTGTTTAAGGTATCTTCAAGGGTCAACTTCGTATGGTTTAGTGTTTACTCGTGCAATTGTAAAGATACCAAAGTTGGTTGGATATAGTGATAGCAGTCATAACGTGGATCCTGATGATGGTAAGAGTACTACATGACATATCTTCTATCTTGGTGATAACTTGATCACATGGTGCTCTCAAAAACAAGAAATAGTTGTGTTGTCCTCATGCGAGGCTGAGTTCATGGCAAGGACAGAGACGGCCAAACAAGTTATATGGTTACAAGAAGTATTAAGTGAAGTTACTGAGCAGCCTTGCGAGAAAGTGACCATCAAAATCGACAATCAATCAGCTATTGCCCTCTCCAAGAACCCAGTTTCCTATGGAAGAAGCAGACACACACATTCGAGATATCATTTCATAAGGAAGTGCGTAGAGAAAGGTCAAGTGAGCGTGGTGCACGTTTCAGGTGACAAAAAAAAGGCAGATATATTAACCAAGTCGTTGGGAAGGATTAATTTCACCGAAATTCGCAGTGTCATCGGCATTCAAGATTTGAGTAAGAAGGATTTCAAGTTTAAGGGAGAGAATGTTGGGATAAACTTGAAATAAAAGGAAACTTGAGTTAAAAATTATCCACCTAATCCTGCCGAGTTATAGAATATAGGAATACTAATATGGTTAGGAGTTATCTAAGTGTGTTACCTATTAGGATTAAGAATTATAAGTCTCTATATAAGAAAATGCAAGTGTGTTGCATAGCTTATAAGTTTATAGATTGAGCTTAAGTTTTGAGTGAGTTTCTTAAGAATTAATAAAGAGAGTTAGTCTTTATACAATCTTTGAATTCTATAGGGGAGACCTTATTCAGCTTATAATGGACACAACACTGGATCAAAAATCCAGGTTTCTGTTGCGTTATACTTTCCAGATCACTCTTCACTCCATATGGAGGGGGCGAAACGATAGACGTCATGGTTCTACGCCTACGGTCGCAGGCTCTCTGGCTAAGATGATTGATAGGCAGGTTCAAAACTGGTGTCTAACAGTCGCTGCTACAGGTCATCGGAATTATGACACTCTGCTGCAACGCTGGTTCGCTTCAAGGGTGTAGCCTTTATTTTGTTTTCAACAGTTATGATTTTCTGTTTTTGTTAGAAGGTCAGTCAGATCCAACACGATACATTTGATGTACAAAAGTTAGTTTTTCTTTGAATAAATTTTACATATATTTTTTTTTAAAAAGTGAGGATAATTAGAAGGCAACAAAATTGGTAGGGAAAACAAGAAAGATTCATATGTCTACTGTTTAGATCAAGACCTAACTTGATCAGGTTGGTTTTTCTTATTCTTTATTTTCTGTGTTTATAATCTCATAGAAATGTGGTGAACTTTTTTTGCTTATTTTCAGACCAAATATATACAATTTTGCTTTTACGTTTTTAATTGCAATTTCTGTTAGAAACTAAACTTCTATATTTCTTATGCAGGTGTAGTATAAAAAAAATCAAAACTTAGAAAGTATGAAAATAGTAGTACGAAAACAAGTAAAAGAATACTCCGAAAACAAAAATATATATAAAACAAGAAAGACTACAAAAATATTAGCCTCAATTATCTACAAAATTGAGGTTGATATTTTAGTTATAATTTTGCAAAAGATATGCTTTCCCTCAATTAAACATTCATATGGAATGAATTTTTTGTTTTGGAAAATAGATTAATATATAACGTTCATCTTGTGTTTGGACTGTTGTAACATAAACAACAAAATTTTAATTTTCTTTAAAGTTTACCAATTAACATAACTCCATAAATAACATTTATTTCCACTGTAAATTATATAACGCACCACATAACATTTTACATTGTGAATTATAAAACAAATGCATAAAATTATAAAACACATGCCCAAGTGTAGCACGGGAGATAATACTAGTACGTAATAAATCGGATATCCTTGAAAGAGCTTATATTGATATTTGATGAGATACTAAAAGTTAATGAGTGAAATACAAGATTAAAAAAGAAAAACTAATTAGCCATCCAAATGTAACATATGTGCTGGACTTTGACATGTGCAAATTTTTTTTCTTTCATTTCAAAATTTAAAGATTAGATCAAATAATATGTTGCAACTGTCACTTTCAGTTTTATAATAATTTAGAAGTTTAAAGTTTTTAATTTGGTAAATAAAAAATGAAACTTTATGTTAAGATCTAAAACATATTCAATGTCTGGGTATGCGAGAAGTGATTTTTGATACAAATTACAAAAACAAATTTCATATTACAAAATTGTATTCACATAGTGTTAGGTTCTAACAAGTACTTTATGACTACATCATAATTTTAGTTTCTTATAATAAATAATTGCTGTAAAAATTATTGATGTAATTTAAATTTATACTGCATTATTTAACAAATTTATATTTTATGAAAAATATTTGTCAGATATAGAATTTGTATACTTAATATTTTTTACTTAAATTTAGACTTTTAATAAAAATAATTATCTGAGAGTTAAAATAGAATTTTCCTTGTTAGTAGAGTCTTCTTGAACTAATACTAATTTAAATGTTTATTTTATAATATACACAAAAGTACGTTGAAAAAATAAATGAATGTTGTTGTTTGTTTTATATATGTACTTAGATTATTTATACTTTATAAAAATAATGGTATTATTAGTTTTTTATTATTTAATTTTGTTTATATAAAACTATAATTTTAATTAATGAATTGATATCAATTTAAATTAATACTTTAAATTAATACTAATTTTATTAATTATTTAAAACAGAGATCATAAATATTTTTATGGTATTTTATATAATTAAAAATAATATACACGTACATTTAATATAAAAGATATCGACAATATTATCTTTAAAATAATTAATATGTAAAATACAAAAATCTACAGTAATATTTTTCTAACATGTGAGGTTAGAATTAATTTCATACAATCCTTTACAAATTCATATGATAGAAAGTAATTTCGGAAGTCCGATCTTGATAGATAAGAGAGTTGAACCAAAAAAATACAAAATACAAAGAATAGGCAGCTAAATTCAAGAACACTTGTGCTAGCTTTTGTTGAAGTCTTTTTCGTCCTTGTTGTGAATGCAAACAAAGTCCCATTCACAACAAAGTCCCACATGGGAAGTCTAGACAGATAATGTCTAGTATATAAAAGGATGTCAAACTCTGATTAGTACGAGGCTTTTTGGAGGAAGTCTAAAAGTAAATCCATGCGGGCCTTCCTCTTATGCCTAAAGTGAACAATATCGTACTAATCGAATAATATAGAATTCGACATGGGCTCACACAATTCCAACAAATGGTATCAGAGCCGGGATGACGAAAATCTGCAAGAAAACCAAAATACCCTTCAAGTTCGAAGTAGTGCTTCCTTTGATGGGAAGGGAGGGTACGTAGCAGAGGCCAGTCAAAAGATCCTGGAAGCTTTAATTGTGGGAGGAGAATCCTCAAGGTGACTTCGCGATTAAGTGGTGCCGGAGACTTGTGTCGAAAGTCTCTCTCTAACGATGATACAAGATTAGGTGGATATTCCTAAAAGTGCTGAAGGATTAGGTGGTAAATGTCCTAATGGTGCTGCAAGGGTTAGGTGGATAAATCCTAATAGTGTAACAAGGGTTAGATGAAGAGTCCCGTTGGTGATTACGGCGGTACAAGATGTGTACCAGGTTTCGCTAGAGGTTAGAAACCAAGGGTTCAATGTGGTACTTGGTTTGAGAGGAGGTTTGTTGTGAATGCAAACAAAGTCCCACATGGGAAGTATAGACATATAATATCTAGTATATAAAAGGATGTCCAACTCTGATTAGGACGAGGCCTTTTGGGAAGGAGCTCAAAACCAAATCTATGCAGGCTTTGCCTACGGACCCAAAGTGGACAATATCGTACTAATCGAACAACGTAGAGTTAGACATGGGTTTGAAAAAGCCCAACAGTCCTGTCTTCCATATGAGGATTGTCACGAATCATATCATGTGATATTCACAAAATTAAATAATTATCTTGTTTTATGCTTGAGGTCCACTGCAGACGGACCGTGAACGCCGGAGAAAGGAGACATTTGACATAGACTTGTGTCACACAGCCACACATTCATAAAGTCTCTTTCTTTGAATCTTCATCATGTACTCAAATCCAAGGTTTTCTATGTCTTGCACGTCTTACAAAGAGAAAAATAATAACATAAAACGAGCAACAAATTTTGCAATCTAGCTACCAGTTCCTTCGGTTGTGCATCACGTTAGTACACTGGAATATAAGAGATTTTTACTTTCTTTGGTGATTGCAAACCGTCTTTAATCGTTTTGAGAAGAGTCCCAGGCCAACTAAACTTCAAAGAATCTAAAAACTTATTTTAAGAGGTTAGCATTCTTTTTAAATATTGGGAGGTTTGAGCCGAATCTCGTGAGAGATGACAGTTAAATCTCACACCGAAAGTTGAAATAAAGAGATGTCAAATTCTAATTAGTACGAATCACTTAGAAAATGAGTCCAAAAATAAATCTAATCAGACCAGCAGCCTCGTAGCCCCAAAATGAAACAACAGAGAAATGGAAATGGGTTCAAGAAAACCCAACAATTGGTATCGGAGTTGGGATGGCGAAAAATCTACAAGAATACTAAAAATACCTTTCAAATAGGAATGTGAGATACATGGCTGAGAATATTTTTTTCAATGTTTATTTTTTCTTCTTTTTAATTTAAGTATTTAAGGAAGCATAGAACAAAATTATTCAATATTAAATTCAGAAATGAATAATAAGAAATAATTATTTTTCCTACTATTTTGTTTCTCTTCATTTTTCTCTTCTTTGTTCCTATTATTTATTTGGTATTCACTAGTTAAAGTCTAAAAGAAATGCATTTTTTTTTTGTAAAAGGGCCAGTTAAGGATAATATTATCATATCAAATTTGGTAATAATTTTTAATATTATTTAAATATTATAAAGAAAATTACTAAAAATATCACATTCATAATACCACTTTTCATGTTTACACTAACCACTTTTACCATCACTTTTAAAAGTTTGTTTTCAAATATGACCCAAAACAAAAAGTCAAACACAAAACTACCTTTTGATTTTTTTGAAACTTTCATTTACCCTATTCACCCCAAAAATTCAGATTATTCACGAAAGTGCCATTACTTTTTTTCGAAAACGAGTATTTTACTCTATCATTCTCATTTTCTTCAAGTATTTACTATATTGCTATTGCCATCAATACACCAACCACCATGAACAACCAATTTGAAGCTCTTAGTGCACCTAAAAATTGATTTTCAAACCTCCTTTCTCATTTCTCGACGTAGAAGTCTTCTGGTAAATGCATAGGTTAGTTTTGAAATTGACTTTATCTGCCTTTCTTAGAGACGACTTCCCTGGAACTCTTCCACGTTTTCTTTATTAACAAAAAAAAATCAAGAAGACTTCCAGTGCGAAAGGGATTTTCTTACTTGTTTAGTAAAGTCATGATTTTTTATTTAGAATTGAGTAGGTGCTTGGTTGGGCAGGGCACTCTTCATTCGAAACTTTTAAATGTCGGGTCGGAGGTTTCTGCCTAAACATCTTGGTTTTGCAACTGACCCAATTGTGTTAGAAATTTGACTTTCTATAGAAGACTTACACGGAAGTCTTCCGTTAGAAGACTTCCCTGTAAGTCTTCCCAACTATCGACGAAAGTCTTTTAACTGTCAGTGCAAAGTCGTCTCAGTTTACTTTTGCAATTGAAAAAAACTTAAATATTTAATTTTAGTAGGGCGACTTCCATGTAAGTCTTCTGGTAGACGACTTACACGGAAGACTTCCAAAATTTTATTCCGAGATTCTGGTCCAACCTTTGTTATCACGGAAGACTTTCGTGTAAGTCGTCCACCAGAAGACTTTCATGTCAGTTGTCTAGTTAAAACTAAATATTTAAGTTTTATTTTTTAATTGCAAAAGTAACCTGAGACGACTTACGTAGAAGTCTTCTAAGAAAATCATATATTTAAGTTTTATTTTTCTGGTGGAAGACTTCCATGTAAGTCTTCTCGAGAAAGTCAAATTTCTGACACAATTCGATCAAATTGCAAAACTAACATGTTTAACACAATTTATGTGGTAATTTTGAAATTTTTTCAAAAAAGAAAAGTAAGCCAATGTTTACAAAGGAAGTCTTCTGTAGAGTAAAGTTCTTTGGAAGTCTTCCTTTGTAAATTTGCAATTGCAAAAATGACCCATACGGAAGACTTCCTGGAGGTCTTCTGTCAGACGACTTACACGGATGTCTTCTGCCGGAAGACTTCTGTATAACTCTTCTAGATAATTTTTTAATAAACTTTCATTTTCTCTAAAATTTCAAAGACTTTATAATAATTTCTTGTTAATTCATGGATATTAGTCAATATTGGTGGTATTGAATGAAACTGATAACTTAATTTGTGTAATTATGAGGTTACCAACATTCATGTTTAATAAGGGCATCCCAAGATTAGCACCCAATTCTGGCATTGTAAAGTAGATCCACACCTTAAGAACTTCTATAAACCCATCAACAGTATAGGATCTTGTCAAATCTTTTTTCCAAAGAGAGTCCATCAGCACCTTAAACGCCACTCTCCCCCATGGATAATTCTCAAATAATTCTAAATCCATCACTAGCCTTGCAAGACAAGCCCTTGTAGCGAGTGAGTACTTTCTCCCTTCAATGAATCCACTGAATATGGCTAGGTATCCCAGCCGCATGCGATCATCCCGAGACTACTCTCCGCACCTCTCACATGCTGCTATTATTTGTTCAGTAGCTGGACCAGCATCAAAATCAACACCCATCAGCTCCCAGAAGACTTCCATCTCCTTTGTAACCACACACCTCGGATTCTCAATGTCCTCTATGTAATCGCAGTTCAGAACAGTGGGGAATTTAAACTCTATAAGTGAAAACCTCACCGGTTTTGGACCAACAAGACACCAGAGCTCACACTTCTTCTTGATGTCCAGCTGGAAACCGAGCATATAATGAACCAGCCTTGATGCCCAATCGAAATTCATCTCCTTGAATTTAATGAAAAGTCCCAACTTTGACTCCTTCAACTCTTCATACTCATCGTCATTTAGAGCATCCCTTAGAGCAGGAAGCAAATTCGAGTTATCAGTATGATATGCAATGCTTTTGGCTGTAAATGGCTCTTCCCCTAAGGTATATACCCACTTCAGCAGTTCTGGTAAACCCATTGTTAGTCTGTAAAACAGTCAAAAAAAGAAAATCTCAAACACAAACCAAACAGACGAAGAGTGCTATACTAGATTCATGTACTAGATCCAGAGGACTTTCGGGAAGTCTTTCAGTGAATCTTCTTCGAGAAGATTCAGTCAGATCTGTAGGCTTAACCCTAATACAATGAACGGTTACATATATGAAGAAATACCTAAATAAATCCGTGAAGATGATGAACTTATAGTCGGAAGATGAGATGTTATGGTCACCAACGACAGCATCGGTTTCAGATCTGCAAAACCTGAAGGGAAATAACAAATCAGACTATGAACTCGGTTTGCCTTAAGTAAAACACTGAACTCAATAGGAAAGATGAAGAACTTACCGGCGGAGGAGTTTGACAAAACAAAGCGGTTTCAGATCTGACAAAAAAAAAGGGTTAGTTTACTACTCAGCCACAATGAAGGAGAAATGTGATTCGGCGTATGGACAAGATTACCGACTGTGGAACGACGGAAAACACAGTTTCGCCGGAAAATCGCCTTCTTAATCAGTTCAGAGAGAGGGTTCGGCAATTTTATGAGCAAATAGTGAAAAATACTATTTATATGGCCGGCCAAAAATCCGGTTAGGTTAAATGTAACTTGGTAAAATAGAAGGTTCGGTAAGTTTTGGAAGACTTCCTGAAAGTCTTCTGATATTAAAAAACACGAGCAAACATCCAGGAAGTCTTCTACCTCTAAATATACTACTCGCACAGAAGACTTCCTTCTAGACCCTAAATTTATATCCTAAACTCAAATAACTAAGTAAATATATAAAAAAAACACTTCACTAAATTTAAAATAGACTTTAAAAGTGTTTGATAAACACAACACTAAAAACATAGAGGTCAAATTTTAATTTTCCAAAAAAAATATTTAGCTTCCAAAATCTAACCCTAAAAATACAAACAATACTGCAATATATGTTACCAAACCCAAAACCAAAGAATACAATGAGTCATTACATTCACTCATATGTGTTGAAAACTTTTCAAATTTACTATATCTTAATTCATATCATTTACAAATGTTCATAACTACATGATTTCAATTTGTTCACTATCAAAATATTTTTTAAAAAATTTTAAAATTATTTTTAAGATCTACAATATGCTCGTAGAAGACTTCCTGGAAGTCTTATCGCAGAAGCGTCCAGAAGACTTCTAGAAGACTTATAGGGGTATATTTGTAAAAATACATTCCATTTTTTTGTTTGGTCATAAGTGGCTACTTGTAATTTTACAAGTCGTTTGGGTTAGTTTTGAATTTGATTCAAGTTGGGGTATACCTTTGTGTTTAAAACCAAGTTTTGGGTCTTATTTGGCAATTTCCCCCACTTTTAAAGAAAAAAACATTTATAATCCTAGACTAACTAATCTAGAGTTAGGATTTAGGGTTGAGGGGTGGGGTATGGTTTTTGGAATAAGAAATTTAGGATTCTAATAAATATATAAATCTTCTTATATATTAATTGAGAAGTCACTTAAGTGATTTCTACTGACGTGTAGCTCATAGGAGAGCTTTCCAATTAATTGTTATAATTTGATTGGTTGATGATATTTAATTTTTTATTTATTTAATTAAAAATTTTAAAATGAAACTAACCCTAGAATTATCTAATCTAATATATGTTTCCAAACATATAATTAAACATCTTGAATATAGATGAATTAATATAATTTATTTATAGAAACAATTAAATATTATAGATTACATTATATAAATTGATAATATACATTTAAATACATATGATACTATAGAAACAATTATAAAAATTGTTTTTATTATATATTTATATTAATAGTGAATATAATAAATCATAGATTCCAGAAAACTAATTAATGTAAACCCAATAATATTAATTAAACTCACTCATTCACTCTATATATATTCTAAAATGTTTCAAATGAATGCAAAACAGTCAAATATATAGTTTTAAAAATTTCTCATAATTTTCCAATGACAATGTGATATCATAGATAAGTTATCACTTTTAGAAATAATTAAAATATTTTTATATTTTAAAACATAAAAATTAGGATTTTTAACGTTAAAACCCCTCGACTAAGTTTGGTTTGGGTAAAAACCCCCAAGCTAAGTATTTAACGAAAAAACCCCCAAACTAACTTTATTTAATGAATTAAACCCTAACAGGTCATATTTACCGTTACAACCGGTAACTCTTTAGTTTAGGGGTTTCTACATTAAGTAAACATAGTTGAAGGGTTTTACCATTCAAAAAAAATTCAAAATTTTATAATATTATCTAAAAATTAGTAACTTAAATTTTTAAAATTAGCACTTTTAATTTTTTTTTGTAAATATATGAGTTTGATGTGTTTTTAACATCAACATTATATATGTATAATTAAAAATGTAAAAACTCAGAAAATATAATAAAAATTTTTTCTAAAGATTTACCTGTAATAAAATTACTAAAATGTTAAAAATGTAAAAGACAAAAAATAATAATAAAAATTATATCTTATCTAGTAAAAATGTAATAAATATTTACATGTAATAAAATTACTAAATCCAGGTAAGATTCATTGCTTAGATTAGGCGTTTTCATTTTCCATGCAGACACAAAAAATTTAGTGTTCGCCTGCATTACACGCACATATCAATTATCATATATGGTTTGATTACTTGCTCACATCATAGGTTTGAATAATGTTGATGTTAAAAACACATCAAACTCATATG
>NC_027750.1:42606185-42624592 GCF_000695525.1 Brassica oleracea var. oleracea
TTTTTTGATTTTTAATGGTAAAACCCCTCAACTATGTTTACTTAATGTAGAAACCCTCAAACTAAAGATTTACCGGTAGTAATGGTAATTATGACCTGCTAGGGTTTAATTCATTAAATAAAGTTAGTTTGGGGGTTTTTTCGTTAAATACTTAGTTTGAGGGTTTTTACTCAAAACAAACTTAGTTGAGGGGTTTTCACGTTAAAAATCCTAAAAATTATATGGCAAGTCATTTAAAATTATATTAATCAAGAAATGTTATTTAATTCATCTATTAATATAAACAGATGAATTAAAATTATTATATGGTAACTCACTTAAAATTATATTATATGGTAATTCATTTAAAATTATTATATAGTAAGTCATTTAAAATTAAATTAATCAAGGTATTTTTTCACATGCTTTTCCTAGAGTTAATACTCTATTAATATAATTCATATAATTTTGATTATAATAAAATTAGCATGCTTGTTTTGAATAGTAAAAAAATAAAGGAGACATAAATAAAAAGTGGAGGGAAAGATAATAAAATATGTTTGTTGTGTTCTTGGTTCTTTTATATTCTATGTATTTAATTTTATTTATTTGTCCAGATACATGTATTTTTGTGTTACAATAAATGTGAACTAATTAGTTTTATTTGTTTTTTAAAACATTGTGATAAATTGAGTAAGAAAAATCAATAAAAATGACATGTTCTACAATTGTTAAAGTCAAAGATAGAAAATATAATGTAAATTGCAAGTAGGATAAATTATTTAAAAATAATGAGATGTATATTTTGCAGTATAATAAACATTTAAAATGTACAATAATAAAATTTTAACAAATTATATACAGATAAAAATATTTTATTTTTATATAGTATTGGATCTCACATTAATATTAAGTATATATGCCTAAAATAACAATATTTCGTTATTTTAAAATTATTTTTCTTATTAATTAATAAGATTTTATTAAAATAGGTATGTTTTAAAGGAAGAAATGATTTGTTTAACTCATTTAAGTTTTATAAAATGAGTGAGAAAGTATGATTTGTGATTTGACAAAACCATGAAAGAAATTACTTAGATTACCATTTTCTAATACATGTTTTCATGTTTACATTAACCAAATTTATCCTTGGTTTTAAAGAGATAAACCATACTATATATTAATTGAGAAGTTATTTAAGTAATTTTTTTGTTATGTAATATTTATAATTTGATTGGTTGTTGACGTTTATTACTAATTCATTTAATCAGATCTAAAAATAAAGGGTAACCATAGAACTAATTAATATAAATTACCAAATAACACAAGTAATATCATAAATAATGATTTATGTTATTAAAGTGTGGTATAGTGGTTTGTAGTAACCACGTGTTAGTGGTCCAGTGGTTAAACTCAACCTGGGAAGTCATTGGTTCGAGTGCTGCTGGGAGGTGATTATCTTGAGGGACCTTCGGGCCCAATACGGAAAAGCCTGCTAACGTGCGGCCACTGATTGGATTTACATGGGGTGATCACCAGCCCTCCTGGATGCCTCGGCGGGCTCCGGATAACAAAGTCATAAAAAAATGATTTATGGTAACTAATTGTAGAATTGGAGAAATATTATATAGGTTTTATCAGTTTTTTTTTCTTTATCAATTATTTATATATAATTAAATAAAATACTTTCTTTTTTTTTATTGAAAGAAATTTAATGGTTATATATTCTTATATGCCTAAAATAACAACATTTCGTTATTTTAAAATTATTTTTTCTTATTAATTAATCAAATTTAATTACAATATGTATGTTTTAAAGGAAGAAATGGGTTGTTTAACCCATTTAAGTTTTATGTTAAACACTAAATAAAAAATGAGTGAAAAATTATGATTTATGATTTGACAAAATTACGAGAGAAATTACTTATACTACCATTTTTCTAATACATGTTTTCATGTTTACATTAACCATATTTATCCTTGGTTTTAAAGGGATAAATCATACTATATATTAATTGAAAAGTTATTTAAGTGATTTTTTTCTTATGTATTGTTAATAGGTTTAGTTTTAAAAAATAGTTATAATTTGATTGGTTGTTAGCGTTTATTAGTTATTTATTTTAATCAGATCTAAAAATAAAAGGTACCTATAGAACCAATTAATACAAATTACCAAATAACATTACAAATAATGATTTATGGTAACTAATTCTGGAATTGGAGAAATAATATATATGTTTATCAATTTCTTTTCATTTATCAATTATTTATATATAATTAAATAAAATACTTTAACTTTTTTATTGAAAGAAACTTAATGGTTATATATTCTTATATAAAAGAATTTGATTTGTAAGTAAAGAATTATTATAACATTTTATGTTTTCTAAAGTCCACACAAAAACGTTTACAAAATATCTTCAAGATAAAAACATCTGATTATTGTATTGGTCCTACAAAAAAAAACTCTCTTTATTATTTCTTGAAAGCTAGAGTATTCCCGGTTTTTTCACGTGTTAAAATAAAATAAGAAGTAATTTTACAACTTATTATCTGAATTAATTATAATATTACTTAGACTAATTATTTGAATTAATTAAAATTTAAATTATTATTCAAAATTATAACAATGTAAACATAATATATATTTATTCATATAATTTAATTACCCGTAAAATTGCGGCCAAACACCTAGTAAATACTGAAAAATATAAAATAATTTAAAAAATAGTTTCAAAAAAAATTTCGATATTAAAAAAGAAATTTTGAAAAAAACTTTGGTAAAAAACAAATAAATAAAAAAATTTATAAAAAGTTCGAATTTGAAAAATTATAATTCGAAAACATAAAAAAAATAATTTTTTTATTTTCATAATTATTTATTATATATATATAGAACAACGGTATAAAAGTCTTTTACCTCTTAGTGAATAATGTATTTTTGAAAATATCTCTTTAGTGGTGGTTAACATAAATAATGGTAAACATGAAAATTCTCCATATTAAAATGAATATTTTACATTTAAAACTTAGTCTAGATTATATATATTATGATCTATCGTGTTAGAAAAATTTATACAATATTATTGGGGAAATTTTATGTTTACCACTTTCAAGGTACCACTTTTCATCTTTACCACCACTAAAGGGACATTTTCAAAAATACCTTCTTCATTAAGTGGCAAAAGACTCTTATACCCTTGTTATCTCTATATATAATAATTATTAATTAAATAAATAAATAAAACATAATAAAGAAAAATTTATCTTTTCGAATTATACTTTTTCAAATTCAAACTTTTTCATTAAATGTTTTTTTTGAATTTTTTTTTCGAATTGGTTTTTTATTTTTTTCAAAATTTCTTCTTAAAAATCGAAAATTATTTTTGAAACTATTTTTTAAAATTTTAAAAAAATTTTTAAGTATTTGTTTATATATTTTTTAGAATCCTAAGTTTCACATTCCAAAAAACCTACTTTTGCCTCTTAATAATTATTTATTATGTATATAGTGAACAACGGTATAAATATATTTTGCCTCTTAGTGAATAATGTATTTTGAAAATATCTCTTTAGTGGTGGTAAACATGAATAATGGTACAAACAAAATGGTAAACATGAAAATTCTCCATATTAAAATGAATATTTTACATTTAAAACTTAGTCTAGATTATATATATTATGATCAATCGTGTTAGAAAATTTTATACAATATTATTGGGGAAATTTTATGTTTACCACTTTCAAATTACCACTTTTTATCTTTACCACCACTAAAGAGACATTTTCAAAAATACATTTTTCATTAAGTGGAAAAAGACTCTTATACCAATGTTATCTCTATATATAATAAATTATTATTTAAATAAATAAATAACACATAATAAAAAAATTTATGTTTTCGAATTATACTTTTTCAAATTCGAACTTTTTCATAAATTGTTTTTTATGAATTTTTTTTTCGAATTGTTTTTTATTTTTTTTTCAAAATTTCTTTTTGAAAATCGAAAATTGTGTTTGAAACTATTTTTTAAAATTTTTAAATTTTTTTTGAAGTATTTTTTTATATATTTATTATAATCCTAAATTTCACATTCCAAAAACCCTACCCCCCCTCCCCAAACTCTAAACCCTAAGTCTAAATTAGTTAACCCTAGGAGTATAAGTGTTTTTTACCTTTCCTAATCCTAAAGTGATTAGTGTAAACATGAAACTCGGTACTATAAATGTGGTATTTGCGGTAAATTCTCAATATTGTTTATATATATTTAAACTAAAGGATGCCAAGTTTTTATTAACCAGATTTTGAAAATGCAAATAATATTTTTTTTTTGCAAAAAATATTTGATTAAAAGTGATAATTTTAGAATATGTTTTAGTTATTTTAGTTAATTAATCTTTTTGTTATTAAATTATATGGTGGCCTCGATTAATAACTGATATTTTTGTGAATACATGATTCCGCGGGTTATTCTACCATGCATATAAATATTAATCAAATACAAGAAAAATTAAACAAACATATTAACTTAATTCAATTATAAATCATTAACAGACTTTGAGCAGTTTAAAACAAATTAGAAAATTAATTAGTTTATTTATTTTAAAGTAATTGGACATACCTAAAAATAACTAAAATCAACTACGTAAATAAAGTTAAATAAAATTTATGTATGAATTATAATTAAAATAAATTATATATTATTATTAAATAAAGAATCAGTTAAGTAAAAATATTTTTATGATTTGAATGCACAGATCAAAATCTAATCAATTTTATAATATTTTTATGATAATGTTTATGACAAATAAAAAAGAATACCTAAGTAGGTCATCTCGGATTAGTTGCGTGCAAGGCATTAAATCCTCAACTTTTGCAACCAATCTTCTCTTTAAAACTGAGACAACCCAAATTGTAAGTACTTAATGCGTTACGAAATTCCTTCAGTTTTAAGACCTCGACATTTCAACCAGCACTTACATCTGTCAATATTCATTCTTGTCGACAATCGTAGGTTACACAAAACTGAAATTGAATAATACTCCCTCCGTTCTTTAATGATAGATTTTTTAAAAAAAAAATTGTTTCAAAAATATGTATTTTTTGTGTGTTTCTATGAAAAAATTGTAAACTTCAAGAAAATTAAATGATTTTATTGAATTACTATTAGTTAAAAGTTATTGAAAACTGAAAATTACAGAAAACAATACATTATTATGGTAGTTTAAAATGTTTTTTTTAATATGCGTGAAAATACTAAAAATTCTATTTTTTAGGAAGGGAGTGAGTACGATGTCAACCCTTATCCCCAGATAATTTAGTATTCTTATGTATCCTTCTTGGCCGACCCAATTATCTCTTGCTTCACTCGTGGTGTTAAAAAAATATACTCGTCAATAAGGCACTTAATGCATTTAATAAAAATAAACGTCCCACGTTTTTTTTTTTGCAACTGATTTTTTAACGTATTTAACATATATTTCATTCGTTTCAAAAAGATTTATATTTTAGAAAAACAAATTGTTTCAAAAAGATATATATTTTACATTTTCAATGCATAAATTAATTGGAAATTGTAAAATTCAAAAAGCATAATGGTGTTTATAAAAATTGTATTGGTTAAAAGTTGTGAGAAATAGTAGATAACGGAAAAAATGCATTGCTAACTGAAATTTGATATGTTTTCTTAATAAGTGTGAAAAGCTAAAACATAGATCTTTCTAAAATGGAGGGAGTATATAAAAGCAATTGATCTATAAATATGTTTCTCATTTTCCTAATAATTATCAAGTTTATTGAGAATAATGAATTTGATTATTTGAAACTAGGTGTTTTGTCCGCATTTGCGGATTTAATAATTTTACAAAAAATTGTATATATATATTATCAATTCAAAACCCATTAAAATAAATGAAAATTTCTAAAATATCACATTCATAGATACATTTTTTATGTTTACACTAACCACTTATACATTTACTTTAATGAAGAGTAAAAGACATTTATAACTCTAGGGTTAATCCATGTTCGGGAATGCACTGGGCGTGATGCGTGCTGTCGGGTAGGGCTTGGCGCCGAATAATTAGAGATTATACGGGGATTAATCGGAGAGTAATTTAGTGTACTTCTATACGTGTTATGTGTTTTATAATAAATATGTGAGTTAAGTACAACTTTGGTGCATGGTGTAGTGGTCATCCGCCTCTGTTATTTATCATCATCTATCACACGTTCGAACACCTGGATGCTTTTTTGGTCTATTTTATTATTTTTAGGTTAAATGAAACAGAAATTACATAAATAACCTTATCTTCTTCCTCGGATCGATTCTCAGAACAAATTACAGCCACCTCTTTTTTTTTTTTGCGATTTCTATTGTTTTTCTTGCTAATCTTATATGTTTCAATCAATATATAAATAATATATTAAAGAACAATAATTCCGTATTCCAAATCAACAATAATGATGAGTTCTAAAACTTTTCCGATTAAGTAAATGCCTAAGGTCAAATCGCCACGGTTGGAAGCTGCACCACGTTTTTCCGGCGATTTTCCGGCCGCCTCAGCCGCGTTTTCGAACAGATGGTTAATGAATCTAGACCTAGGGTTTAGAGTTGAGGGGTATGGTAAAGTTTTTGGAATGTGAAATTTAGGATTTTAATAAATATATAAATAAGTACTTTAAAATATAGTTTTTTTTAAAATAGCTTCAAAAATAATTTTTTGATTTTCAAAAAGAAATTTTGAAAACAAAATTAAAATTTTTTTATAAAAAAGTTCGAATTTGAAAAAGAAAAATTTAAAAACATATAAAGATCTTTTTTTTTTAATTTTATTTTTTAATAATGATTTATTATATATATATATATAGAACAATGGTATAAAAGTCTTTTACCACTTAATAAAGAAGATATTTTTGAAAATGTTTGTTTAGTGGTGGTAAACATGAATAATGGTACCGTGAAAGTAGTAAACATGAAAATTCACTTAGAATAAATTATATTCATGCTTTTGAAATATTTAATAATTAATTAAATATTAAAATTATATATATGACAAAAACTTTTTTTAATAAAATATATTTAGTTACGTAAAACAAACTTGAAAACATTCATATATACATAAAACAATATACATAGATTTATATTGAGTTTAAAATATTATGATGTAAAATATTTTTGGGAAATTGCCACAAAATACCACATTCATAGTATCACTTTTCATGTTTACACTTACCACTTTTACCCTCACTCTTAATGAAGGGTAAATGACACTTATACCCCTAGGGTTAACTAATCTAGACTTACGGTTTTGAGTTAAGGGTGAGGTAGGGTAGGGTAGGGTTTTTGGAATGTGAAATTTAGGATTCTAATAAATATATAAATAAATACTTAAAAATATAAAAAAAATTAAAAAATAGTTTCAAACATAATTTTTCATTTTCAAAAAAAAAATTTGAAAAAATTCAAAAATAACAATTATAAAAAAAATCGAATTTGAAACAGTATAATTCGAAAGTATAAATTTTTTTTTTTAGTTATTTAAATAATGACTTATTATATATCAGAGAACAAGGGTATTTTTGCCATTTAATGAAAAAAATATTTTTGAAAATGTCCCTTTAGTGGTGGTAAAGATGAAAAGTGGCACCATGAAAGTGGTAAATACGAAATTTCCCAATATTTTTGGATAACATAATATATAATCTGTTTAGATAATGATGATTTTCAAATTAATTAAATTCGTTCTATGGGTAATTATATATTAAAAATATAATCTAATTATTTATTAAAGATAGTAGGGAAATTGCCACAAATACCACATTCGTAGTATCACTTTTCATGTTTACTCTAATTACTTTTACCCTCATTACTTTTAGCCTCATTTTTAATGAAGGATAAAAGACACTTATACCCCTAGGGTTAACTAATCTAGGATTCTAATAAATATATAAAAAATACTATATATAGGATTCTAATAAATATATAAAAAATATTTGGAAAATAGTTTCAAACATAATTTTCGATTTTCAAATTTTTTTTTTTTTTTTTAATTTGAAAAGAAAAAATCAAAAAAAAATTTATAGAAAAGTTCGAATTTGAAATAGTGTAATTTGAAAACATAATTTTTTTTTAAAAATTTATTTATTTAAATAATGATTTATTATACATATAGATAACAAGGATATAAGAATCTTTTGCCACTTAATGAAGAAGTTATTTTTGAAAATGTTCTTTTAGTGGTGGTAAAGATGAAAAATGGTACCATGAAAGTGGTAAACATAAAATTTTCCCTTATTTGTGAAATAGTAAAATTTTTTCTGATTTGTCATACTTCCCATAATTTTAGGTTTAGTCATATTTTAACTCCATTATTAATTTTAATAAATAATTTTAGTGATTTAGGTGATAATTTATCATTTATCTTGAGAATAATAAAAAATTCTAAAGATAGTATCATAATCAAATTTATATTATATTTACTTTAGTAATATTAAAATATTATATATATGTTTTATTATATTTAGTTAAGTAATATTAAACCGACTCTATTAAGCTATATATCACATAAAATATAATGAATCATCTAACTTTTAAGATAAATTTTGGGAAATTGCTACAAATATCACATTCTTAGTATCCCTTTCATGTTTACACTAATAACTATTACCCTCATTTTAGTGAAGGATAAAAGACATTTATACCTCTAGGGTTAACTAATCTAGATTTAGGGTTTAGAGTTGAGGGGTGGGGTAGAGTTTTTGGAATGTAAAATTTAGTATTCTAATAATTATATAAATAAATACTTAAAAAATATAATTTTTTTGTTTAAAAATAGTTTCAAACATAATTTTCGATTTTCAAAAAGAAATTTTGAAAACAAATTCGAAAAAAAAAATTTATAAAAAAGTTCGAATTGAAAAAAATATAATACGAAAACATAAATTTTTTTTAATTTTCAATTTTTTAATTTTTTTTTAATTTTTATTTATTTTTTATTTATTTAAATAATGATTTATTATATATATAGATAACAAGGGTATAAAAGTCTTTTGCCACTTAATGAAGAAGGTATTTTTAAAAATGTTCATTTAGTGGTGGTGAAGATGAAAAGTGGTATCATAAAAGTGGTAAACATAAAATTTCCCCCAAAAATTTTATGACAATCAAAATTTATCATTGTGATAATTTCTGCAAAAATCAAAAATATTTATAATATTATTTTTGAAGTGATTTTTCGCTCTAACGCTAAAAGGTAGAATATTTAAAGTCCTTACTCTCTTGGAGAAATTTTATGTTTACCACTTTTATGATACCACTTTTCATCTTTTACCAACTTTAAAGAGACATTTTCAAAAATATTTTCTTCATTAAGTGGCAAAAGACCCTTATACATTTGTTATCTATATATATATAATAAATCGTTATTTAAATAAATAAAAATAAAATAATAATTTTTTTTTATATTTTCGAGTTATAATTTTTCAAATTTGTTTTTTTTCGAATTGTTTTTTTGAAAATCGAAAATTATGTTTGAAACTATTTTAAAAAAATTATATTTTTTAAGTATTTTTTATATATTTATTATAATCTTAAATTTCACATTCGAAAAACCCTACCCCACCCCTCAACTCTAAACCTTAAGTCTAGATTAGTTAACCTTAGGGGTATAAATATCTTTTACCCTTCGCTAAAAGTAAGTGTAAAAGTGACTAGTGTAAACATGAAAAGTAGTACTATGAATGTGGTATTTCTGGCAATTTCTCCACAAATAATAATATATATATTTTTGAATTTTTTTGCCAGTTTTTTCAGAAATTATCATAATGAAAATATCTTAAAAGATAGATGTATTCATTCTAGCTATGTGATATATATTTTAAAGTACAGTCGGTTTAATATTACTGAACCAAATATATTAAAACATATATATAATATTTTAATATTACAAAAGTAAATATAATATAAATCTAATTGTGATATTATCCTTAGAATTTTTTAATTATTCTCAAGATAATGATATATTATAAGCTAAATCAATAAAATTATTTATTAAAATTAATAATTAATTTAAAAATATGACTAAACCTAAAATTAAGGGGTCATGACAAATCAACAAATTTATATCTGAAATAATAGTATAGATATATCCGAAAAGTTCTAATTATGTCAAAATTATGAACAAAAGTTGTTTGAATAAAGAAGTAATGTTAATATCACACTTTATAGAAAAATAAGAGAGTATCTAACTATGTATATTAAATGCATATTTTGTATTGAATATGATTGATTCTTCAACCAATTTTCATTAATTTATTTAGCTTAATGCGATTTCCGATCACTGGAATTGATACCAATAATATATACCAGTATCTGCTTTTGAGAACTAGTTTCTAATGAGTAGTATCTACCTTTGAGAATAAACATGAAGTTGACACTTGCAAACGAATTGAGATATTTTTATGATTCTTTTACTCGTGATAACGCTTTGGCTTTTTTTTTTTTTTTTTCTTTAACGTCATTATAACGCCTTTGCTTTAAGCGCAATTTGTGCCTACAATTTTAAAAGTTTAGATCACAACAGAAACATGACACTGCATTGAGGACTTGCCGTCTTCTACAAGTTGAAGATACACAAATTGCGTATTTATATACGCAACTATGCATTTATGTGCACATTGATCAATATGCGCGAACATATACACTTTAGATGTTGGAAAATTCTCAAGCAACAAATAAATTTAAAATTACATTGGAGTTATTAGGAATGAACATCAGAAATTTTGCGTATTTACATACCTCTACGCAACTATGCATTTATGTGAAAACTGTGCATTTACGTGCACCTTGATCAATATATATATATACACGTGGGGCTGGACATTTTATCGGTTAAATTTATTATTTATTTCGATTCGATCCAAAAAATTCAGATATCGTAGCAGAAAAAAAATTAAATATCAATATCTGTTAAAAACAAAGCAAATCACAAATATTTAAATTTTTCTTGGTGGGATATCCGTTCCGTTCTGATTTTTATATAAAGAGAAGTATATCTACAATTTAATAGAGAGCTATAAACGTATAATTTTATATAATTATTATAATTTTTGTAATTTCATTTATAAAATTACTTATAAAAGTATTAAATTAAAAAGGAAATATAAAATATTTATTAAAACTACACTTATTCCAAAATATTATGTTTTATAAAAAATTAATTAATTTTTAAAATCTATGGAACATATAGTTTCAATAATCTTTATTTTTTTTGTTTTTTAATATTATGTAAAATAGATACTTTGAAAACTAACTTGTATATTTTTTTAGATTTACTTGTATTGAATAAAGTGAACAATATATTCGTAAATATCCATAAATACTTGCAAAACTCTATAAATATTTTGGATACCCGGAAAACCAAATATCCATATTTTTTCGAAGCAAATAAAATTGGAAAATTATATATCCGTAAACTACGAAACAAATCGCAAATACTTAAATTACAGTGCTATTGGCAAGTGCCCACCCCTATATGCCCGAACATATATATACTTTAAATATTTATGAGAAATATATATATATATATATTAAATATTAGATTAAGACTATGATTGGTTCTCATAAATAGCAAAAAAAAAAATCAGTTAAAATTATTATTCTCATATATATATATATGTACAAAAAAAAATCAATTAAAATTATTATTCTCATATATATATATATATATATATATATATATATATATATATGTACTTCTTTTACTCTTGTTATTGTTCATCTATACGTAACATTTTTTGTGTGTTCTTTAAAATTTTGTGGCGGAAAATAGTTATACTTATTTTAATTTTTAAATAGTGTTATTACTATTTTATTTATTTAATAATTTTTGGTTTTCTATTTTAAATTAGTACCAGTTCCGGTTACTTAGCTTTCACCAATCACAACCTTTGCTCATCAAGAAATACCATGATTTAGTGGATGTTAGTGGATTCGTGAAAAGCTATCCAATATGTAGATAAATAAACTTATATGCACTTGGGGATATTCCAGGGAAGATGTACTCATATTTGAGCTTCATATTTAATAAATTGATGACAATAAATAACATAATTTTTTTATGAAAACTTTATTAAATTTTAATGAAAATAATGTTATAAGATGCCTATAATTATATATAGCGATAAAACAACATGTTTTCCTAGATTAATATATAATATACTCCCTCCATTTTTTTAATATAAGTCGTTTTAGAGAAATTTTTATGTTTCAAATTATATGACGTTTTCGGTTTTCTATGTAAAATTTATTAACACTTAATGTTGTATTACCAATGATAATATACCTTCTATTTTATTGTTGGTTGATTTGTGGTTAGGTAAATAATTAAAATGTTTTTGTTTAGAAAATATAAAAAAATTAATGATTTTATTAATCTATGTTTAGAAAATATAAAAAAATTAATGATTTTATTAATCTATGTGCACAATTCTAAAACGACTTATATTAAAAAACTGTAGGAGTATTAAATAAAAGGTGGATTTCCTAATCTTTTATATTTTTTTAATCTTCTCGACCATTTTTTAATACGACCATCTTCTTCTGAGTCATATGTGGTAACATTTGTGAGATTAGAAAAGTTTTTGAAAAAATCAACAATATACCATTTAACCAAGTCATCAAACTGACGTTTTATATTTGGTTGTAGAGTTGTCTTCCCTCTCTTTATGGACTTCGAGTTTGGCTATTCTGTCAGATTCTGCAATTAATCTTCCTCTAGAATCAGTTCAAAAAAATATATTTTGTTGTAGAGTTAAATTGGCTGTAACACCTAGACGTTGATTATCATCGACATTTATATCCTATCGTAGGGTCAAATAGGCTGCAAAGTATAAAAAGAATTAATGAAGATGAGACACCAGAATACCAGATAAAGAGAAGTTACTAACGAGAGTGAGAAAAACATCAAACTTGATGGAATCTATCAGTAGATCAATGTAAAAAAAAAAAACACATTGTTGTTCAGCTTACTATCATCAGACGCGATAAAAGAACGATACTGCATTTCTCTAATCCACAAGGATTAGTATCTTGTTTCTGATTACGTAATAAATTGATGAGAGTAAAAATACCATGTGTTTAAAGAAACTTTTTATACAAGTCTCATAAAAAAATATACATTACAAAATGCATAACTTATATCGATAATAAATCAATCTAGTTTTTAGAAATAATATGTAAATAATAAATACTACCTCCATTTCGAAAAGATTCATATTTTATATAAAAAGTTATTTCAAACTGATACTTTTATTTTTTCAATGTATTACTTACTGGTAAATTGTATTTTTTTTTAAAAAAAACTGTGTTTCTTGAAAGTCTATTGGTTAAAATTTGTGAAAATAATTAATTACAGAATGATGCATCAATGATCAAATTTTAATATGTGTGAAAATTTTAAAATGGATGGAATATTCTACTACGGGTATGACTGGTTTCTCCGCTATCACGCACAAATGCATCTTTTGTGGTTGATATCACTCAAATTACTTTAAAGAGTGAATTACTCTCTCAAATAAGAGGTTCAGATGTAGTACTTAGGGATCAAATCCACAATGAGCTAGAGAACCTAATAAATCTAATCAGCTCTGTTAAGCTAGTTTGTTTAATGTTTTTAATGTAAAGTTGCAAGTTTTGTGAGCAAGTAATTGCTCGATTGATTGATTTGGGGTTTTGGTGCTTAAAATGAAATAGTTAGACTTTGGGTTTTTATTCAGGAAATTTGGAATTATAATCCTATAGATGCTTAACAAGTTGCATGCATGATATTATAGAGCTCAACACTTAATAACAAACCCTTAGGCTTTCGCTTTCTAGGTTTGTCTGTTGACCAATGTCAATCGATTATTCTATAGGAATATCGATCGATACACTTGTTGAAACGTCGACCGATTATTCGATAGGAATATCAATCGACGCGCTTGGGCAAACATTAATGCACGTGTTGAATATGCTCACTAAGGTTATTAGATCAGCTCTCGCTTATTCTAGCAAGTCTTAGTTCAGTTAGAATAGTTTCAGGATGAGAAGAAAGTTATCACTTAAATCTAACAATCCTAGGACAAGTTCTAGGTAGCTAATCTAGAATCAGACATTAATGACAATGCTAATGATTAATATCACAACTTAGCAATCTATAGTTGGGGCTAGTCCCTCGTAACCTATTTAAACCCTAAGATCTAACAAGAAAACTACTCAGACATGGCCAAACAATTCATAACAACAATAAGGTATAAAAACTGCATTAGAATAATCTCTATAATATTATTTGAGAAGTTAGTTTCCTACGTATCGTACTCACGTTAACTCTCACGGTGGTTGATTACGATGATACCCTTAATGAATCAAATATATCTAATTATCATTATTAAATATTTATTTTATTTATTTTTTACTTTTTTTATTAAGGTTTCCTTTTTTCAAATAACCTATATAATAAAGAAAAATTAAAATTTAAAACGAAAATATATTTTTTATATAGTGTAATTCGTAATAAGGAAAGTTCACAAAATAATTTTGATTTTAAAATAAAGAAATAATCTTTCCTTTTAAAAAATAATCTTAAACAACATAATATATATTTTAAAAGTATTAAAATTTTTATTTAAATAAATCTATTCTAAAATTATTACAAAAAAATTTAAATAACATAAACTAAGATATATTTAATGAATAAAATTAAATTTAATCTTTCTTTTTATGTTCCCTTTTATATTTTTCAAATAACATATATGATAAATAAAATATTTATAAAACTTGAAATGAAAATATTTTTTATATATAATGTGATATCATAAAAAGGAAAGTAAATAATCTTGATATTAAAGTAAGGATTTAATCTTCCTCTTATATTGTATCGGTTATATTTTTGTGCAATTTTGTACCTATCATCACTTTATTTTTTTTTAATTTTATTTTTGAAATTTAACATATACAAAATTACTAAGTTCTATAAAATTAACATAGTCATGGAGCTATTTACAACTGGCCAAATCATAAATATATATACACATCTAAGTTGAAAACCAAACTAATGCAATGAATACAATAAATATGATTTGGTTGAATTATATTAGAAATAGTTATACTTGAATTTGATGGAATATATGTATCACAATACCCACAAATGAGTAACTAGATGAATTCAATTTTTTTATACAAAGTCAAACATTAAATAAAGCTAATATATTTTTGTTTATAGTAATATTTTACACATATAAACTACAGAAAGATTCAACATATTACTAAATAAATATAAAATTCTCAAATAATATTATAAATATATTAACCAATCATTAAATTAAGTATCATTATTATATTTATTGATGTGACTTTGAATCGATCAACACTTTAGTTTTTTTTTACTATTTGATTGTGAAAACAACATATATTAAATTATACACAATCTTACTAAAAATATATATACAAATCTAAGACAAGAATAAAACTACATGAAAATAACTAAATAAATCAAAATTTTAATATGTATAACAAAAATATCTTAGTTGAATCAAAAAAGTAAATGTTATCTAATATATCCAAATAATAACCAAATAGTCGAGATATTATATATCCAACGTCTTATTAAAATAACATAATGTTATTTAAAATAAACCATGCATATATATTACAATGTAAATAACAGAATAATTAAAATTAAAAAAAATATTAATAAATTCTTATAATGTAAATATATTATTATAATGATTAACTTTATAAATATATATATCCGTGCATGAACACGGGAAAATCACCTAGTAGATATATATTAATGGAGTTCCAATCACAAATCTCTTTGGATCTTCTGTCCAATCTACTAAAAATCCTAGAAAACCTTTGTTGTGAAAATAGTAAAACAAGAAAGCACACTTTGTCTCTAATATGTTGGCAAAGCTTATATAATCAGGTTAAAACTCGTCAGGGGTAATCTTTTAAATTGGTGAAGACTTGGGCTCTAAGTCGGCTGAGACCAAACGGGCTTTCTGCGCGCTTCGCTGTCGATGTCAAAGATGTGAACATCGATCGATTAATTCCTCTTCAATATCGACCGATGGTCGAGCTCGATGGTCATCTCGGGTACTTACTCCAAATATCTCTAAAATGCTCCAAAATCATCACTTTTCTCCAAATCACTTATGATCTTATAAATATTCTAAATAGACTCTATAATATAATAACTAGTAGTTAAAACACTTATAAGCCATGGATAAAAGTGGGTCAAATCCATGGTCTATCAACTCCCCCAGACTTACCCTTTTGCTTGTCCTCAAGCAAAACACATAGGCACTCTCTCTGAAAGAGGTTTGAAACAGCAGAGACTCACATGATTTAAAACTTAGAATCATCACCTCTACAATATTGCAATCCACATCTAAGAAGTCCTAATCACAAAAGCACATTATACCATATCCTAGCTTAGCAACCAAATTCACCTAGCCAACAACTTAGCAAATCATGTCTGACATTCCCTTCTACCAACCTCATTTCTTAGCATAAATAAAAGTGCAGGCTTTACCTTGGGAGTATCGATCACAGGATGCTAAGATTTTCAAACAAGTATCTGGGAGAAGTTAGTTCATATCCTCTCTCTCTACTACTTTTCTCTCTCAGTCAAAGTTTGCTTATATTTGTAAGATCATTGACCAAGATTGGACATGCTTCCATGAATCAAGCCTTAATGGTGGTTGCCACCAAGTCCTATTCACTTCTTTTTGACCGATATCCTAGGATTATTTGTGAAGCAAGCCTTAATGGTTGTAGCCACCAAGTCATGTTCTAATCCTTTACCTATAGAATTCTTATGAAGCAAGCCTTAATCGTTGTAGACATCAAGTCCTATTCGAATCCCTTCCTAATAAATTTCTAATAGATATATATATATATAATAATTTTTTTTTTCGAAAATAGAGAGAGAGGGTGATAAATCTATCTAACACAAGGCTTTACCTTCCAGACTTGTTTGAAGAATCCGATCCCATGTATACCAAGCCCCAAGACAAGCAGTTGTGTCAAGTTTAGTGTAGGGGGTCAGCTTTGGTTCCTTCAAACAATCTCAGCAAGTGTGAATAGTTGACAGGTTGATCCACTTTAGTATCTTTAGTACTATCTGCAATCAGTAAGTCTAGAATGGTGCTAAATAGTGGTTAGATAACAAGCAAAAATATAATAAGTTCATTATCCCCTTTTTGACTTGATGAAACATTCTAAAACTTTTTAATAAGACTTATGAATAAACTACTATCAGTAAACCTCCCCCTAGACTTAAACTACACTGTCCCAAGTGTAAATTCAGTCGGAGTCATGGTGATAACTAAATCATAAGGACTCAATGTAACAAGTAAGAACGATATACCAGACCGGAATGGATGTCGACCGATGTAAACGTGTTGATATCGGTCGCGGCAGGTGATGTTCTGTCGTTCGATGTCGGCAGTGTTTCGTCGGTTGATACTCACGGCAGTCGTCTACTCGGATCTTTTTTTTTCTTTTTATTATGACCTGCAATAAATAAAAGCCAACATAAATACTAGATTAATAAAAACCAATTAAATATTACCTAATAGTGAGTTGTCTCCCACTCAGCGCTTTGTTATAGTCATTTAGCTTGACTTTGAAGGTGATTTGGCTAGTAGTGTTGAAACCTGGAACTTGCTGAAAAACAAGTGTCCATCTCTTCTCTGCGCTTGTTGAACCATGTACCAGTGAAGTCTTGCATTGCTTCATCTCCTCCGCCCCATCTTTCCTTCATTGTTGCAGTTGTGTTTTCCATCTTCTGCAATCTATCTCCTAGACTCTCAAGCAGAATGTAATTATCCAGATATGAGGGTTTTGTACTGACTCTTGATGATCTTCTTAAGTGAGCCGTGGATTGTTCCTCTGTTTCTTCATCATCATCGTCTTTGCCTCAAGTTTCTTCACCATCAAGTTCAGTCTCGCTCGTTGATAGAGCTCTCATTGATGGAGCTACGATATGATCTTCATTACTTTGTAAAGGTATTAACTCCACTTCAAACGAACCAGACTCATCAGCCCCATTAGCTTCTGGTGTATTCCAACTCCATTGTTTATCTTCGTCAAAGGGCACATCGCGACTAACTGTGATCTTCATGCTAGACGGGTCAAGCAGCCGGTAGGCCTTTGTGCCAGGCTCTACTCCTAAATGCACCAAGACTCTTGAACGACCATCAAGATTTTTTCTCCCTACAGCCTCTGTTCTAGCATAATAAACACACTCGAACACTTTGAGATGTTCAATATTTGGATGTTTGGACCGCAATGCTTCATACGGTGTCTGCTCGACCAGAGATCTTGTTGCAATTCTATTAATCAAGTAGGTGGCATGCCTCACGGCTCCCCCCCCCCCCAAGG
>NC_027750.1:42624670-42646421 GCF_000695525.1 Brassica oleracea var. oleracea
CGGCTCCCCCCCCCCCCAAGGTGTTTGGTACATTCATATGCTTCAGCAAGCTTCTGGTCATCTCGAGTAGAGTGCGATTTCGACGCTCCACGACTC
Source organism: Brassica oleracea var. oleracea (assembly GCF_000695525.1). Taxonomy (NCBI): domain Eukaryota; kingdom Viridiplantae; phylum Streptophyta; class Magnoliopsida; order Brassicales; family Brassicaceae; genus Brassica; species Brassica oleracea. The sequence continues at coordinate 42,624,767 of NC_027750.1, forward strand.
CGTTCTGCTGAGGTGAGTATGGAGCCGTCAAGTGCCTATTGATCCCGTTCTTGTCGCAAAAGTCCTTGAATTCTTGAGAAAGAAACGCGCCGCCTCTGTCAGTCCTGAAGGTTTTCACTGCCGTCTTCGTTTCTTGTTCTACAAGATTCCTGAAGGCCTTGAATTTGTTAAACGCTTCACTCTTTCTTTCAAGTAATACTGTCCACATGTACCTCGAAAAATCATCGATCAAAATGAAAACATAACGTTTCTGTCCTGGTGTGGGAGGAGTAATGGGTCCACATAGATCTCCATGAACAAGTTCGAGTAGTTGTGTTGCTCTGTAGGATGTTGACTGTGGGAATGGTTTCCTTGTTTGTTTCCCGAGTAGACAGGAGACACAAGTTTTCTTCTCGGCCGTTATATTAGGTATGCCCACAACTAGGTTTCTGTTTATCATTATCTTCATTGTCTCATCATTGAGATGACCTAACCTTGCATGCCACTTGGAGGACTCGGAGGATGCTGTGCTTAGTAGACATTGGATGGTGTCGGCTTGCAGGACGACTTTGTATAGTCGGTTCCTTGATCTTGTGCATTTGATCATTAGTTGTCCTGTCCGATCAAGTAGTTTTAGCACATCGTTTTTCATGCTCACTTCGCACCCTGCTTCGGTGGCCTGTCCCAACCTCACTATATTACTTCTAAGGCCAGGTATATAGTAAAAATTACTCAACACTTTCTTGTCGCCTCCTTTCAAAATAAACCTGATAGAGCCTTTCCCTTTGATTACTCATATGATTACTTGCTCCGTTGTCGAGATACCATAAGTTCTTCGGTTCTTTTTCATCCTCGAAGGTGCTTGGCTTTACCTTTTGCCCATTCAGATAAACAACTTCATGCATCATCAGCTCATCAGCTTCTTGCGTATCTTCCTCCCGTTTTTCTACTGCTTCTTGTAGTTTAAGCTTTGCATCAGGGCACTCGGAGGCGTAGTGGCCAAGTTTATCGCAGGAGAAGCAAGTAATATGACTTTTGTCTTTAGTTCCGTATAGACCTTGCTTGTAAGCCTCTCTCTGTACGTAGAAACCTCCATATCGTCCTAGGCCTCTACCTCCTCTCCAGTTGCTTCGTCCACCGCATCCTCTTCCTCTGCCTGACCCATAACCGTCTTGCTGAGGTTCACTGTTTGGGTACATTAGTTTCCCACGATCATCAGTCTCTTCTTCCTCCTCTTCACTTATTCTTTCCTCATAAGCTTTCAATCTTCCAACTATATCTTCGAAACTAGTCGTATTAAGATCCACAACTTGCACAAGAGATGCAACCATGTGGATATACTTATTCCTTGGCAGGGTTTTCAAGAATTTTTTCACGAGTTTTGGTTCTTCTATGGTTGTGCCAAGAGAAGCTGACTTAGAAGAAATTTCGGTTAACTTACCGATGAAGGTATCGATGCTATCTTCTTCCTTCATCTTGAGTTTGTCAAAATCCGCCATCAGTGTCTGAAGTCGTTCTTCTCGTACTAGCTCAGCTCCAATGGGTGTAGCTTGAATAGCATCCCAAACGGTCTTGGCTGTGTCGAGATTTCCCACTTGTAACGTTAACGCTTCGGGTATTAAAATATCAACGCGATAGCCAAGTCATTCTTCTCTTCATGCTTGCTCCTAGGGTCAATTATTTCCCAGACTTTATTGACCTTAAGAGCAATTTTCATCCTCATAGCCCAAACAGTGTAATTAGAGGAGCTTAACATCGGAAATTTGATGGACGAAGGTCCAGTTTTCTTTTCGATTTCGCTCTCTACGTCAGTCATGGTAGTTGTATTCTTCGTTATAGCTCTCTGTCTCAACGATTGATTTCGATAGAAGGCTCTGATACCAAATATAGAGATCAAAAGATCGAATTCACAAACTCACTTTCGTATTGCTTTAGAAAAATAACTCAAAAACTAAAGCTAATCACCTCACACAGTTCGTTAGTGATTCAACAACATATGCTTCAATATATATAAGACTAGATAATCCCTATCCTATTAGTAATCATACTTTCAATATTTCCTAATCCCTTTTTAATAAGCGTAACAATTAGGTTTAGGATAGCTTGTGGTTCAAGCTAGCTCCCAAGCTTAAACCAACAATGACTATATTTCTTTTTCTAAACAGCCAATCACACACAACAAACACATTTTCACCTACTATCTACTTTTACTCTTAATTTCGTCGTTAGTTGGATGCAAAATTTGAGGTTGTAATACAATTGTAATTTAACAATTACGAGGAAACTTACCATTCTTGGTTAAGAAGTCGTGCCATTACATCGAGTTATGCCGAAATATATTTGTTGGCAAATTACGACTCAATTACGAGGAATATACATTTCGTCCTTGTTGGGGTCAAAAACGGTTACGACGAAGTTAACATTCAAATGTACGTAAAAATAAGCGAGAACATTTTTACGAAAAATAAATCTCCGAAAAATATTTGTTTTTACGAAGAATCTTGTGGAGAAAACACGTTCACGAAACATCGGGGAAAGATTCGAACAAGGTCACCGCGTAGCAACCGGCCCGCGCACGGCTCGGTCGCTACGTAGCGACCAAGCTCAGGCCAAGCTCGGTCGCTACGTAGCGACCGAGTACGCACATGGCCCGGTCGCTACGTAGCGACCGAGCTCTCTTAGAACGTCGGTACGACACGAATCCATGCATTCTCGTCTACTCTTTAATGCTATCTCCCGAAGATCGTAGCAAGCCCATTTCATGTTTCTCGTCATTTGAAGTCATCAATCGGACTTTACAATAAGAACCGCGGAAAGTTCGTTTTCATCGAAAGAAGCCCTAATAAACGTTTCGAGTCAAAAGACGTCCCAAAGAGACCTAAGACGTGACTCGAAGCCCACTTATGATTTCTTAACCAAAAGCCCATAGGCCGTGGGACGGTTTATGCTTGGTTCGCAAGGAAAGATAAATGTCAAGTTTCCGTGGATATATACGAAGTTTTCGAAGATAATTACGAAGATAGGGAAAAATGGAATATCTCCATTTTTAAGCAATGACGGTTTAAGGGAAGAAGAAGAAAAGCGTAAACCGACCTAGGAGCGAGTATATAAGGAGTCTTAGGCGAGAGACAAAGGGGAGAACTTTTACACAGCAAACTTACCGATTTTAGACAATTTTCCGTTTTTGTTATTCGAGCTGCGACTCAATTAGGTTTTTGCCGTCTTAGGGTTTTAGAACTAGGAATCTTGCCGACAGCTCTTGTAACCCAGGCACTTACCTTGTTGTAAACGCTCAAATGCAGATTCCGAATAAGAACTATCTTGCTCTCTTTTTCAAGTTCTTATTTTATTACTGTTCTCGTTTCGTGTTCTGATTGCTTGGCGTATTGTATTAGCAGATGTCCGAGACCTCTGGGAAACTAGGGTTCTCCTACTTTCCTAATTTAAACGAAAATCGACAGTGCGAATTTCGGTTCCCACAGTTTGGCGCTAGAAGGAGGGGGACACGGATCAATCTAACCCGCAAAAGCCACTCAACGATCCGAAACGATATGCAAAACTCGACATGCGAAAACGTCATCTCGTTCAAGGGAGGAGCAACGGTCGATCATGCCAAACCTCGTAACGATCTCCTTGTTATCGAGCTGACGATTCGTGACATCGATATCGCTAGGGTATTAATCGATACTGGAAGTTCGGTTGATATCATCTTCAAAGATACTCTCGAGAAGATGAAGATCGATCCATCCGAAATCGTGGAAAATCCTATCCCACTATTGGGACTCTCGGGAGAAACCACCATCGCTTTCGGATCAATTGATCTCGCAATCAAAGCTGGGACCGTTACAAGAGTCACAGAGTTTCTAGTCGTAGACCGTCCCGCGTCTTACAACGTTATCATGGGAACGCCATGGTTGAATTCCATGCGTGTGATCCCATCATAGTACCACCTTTTCCTCAAATTTCCAACTCCTAATGGAACCGAGGTAATATGGGGAAATCCGAGAGTATCGCGGGTGTGTTTCGCCGTGGAACAAAAACGAAAAATGCCAGACCTCGAAACCATTCCTAGAAAGGTGAAGAAAACGACCTCCGACGAAAACACCCGAAGTCAGGATTTAGCGGAACACTTCTAGCAATCCCGTAAAATCGTGGCCCTAGAAGAAAAATGCGAACCAACTTGCGAATCCGTGGTGACGGTATGTCTCGACGAAGCGTTCCCATGACGGTGCGTCGAGATCGGAGCCAATCTCCGCGAGCCCTTAAGGACAGAACTCATAACCTGTCTGTAAAAGAACCTTAATACTTTTGCATGGGCTGCGGAGGATATGCCAGGGATCGACATTAACATAACATGTCACAAACTAAATATCGATCCAACTTTCAAACCAGTCAAACAAAAAAGACGCAAGCTAGGACCCGAACGCGCTTCTGCAGTGAACGACGAGTTCGAAAAATTGCTTAAAGTCGGATCGATAACAGAAGTGAGATATCCAGACTGGCTCGCCAACCCCGTAGTAGTCAAAATGAAAAACGGGAAAGGGCGAGTCTGAGTGGACTTTACTGACCTTAACAAAGCTTGTCCAAAGGATAGTTTTCCTTTACCGCACATTGATTGGCTGGTCGAAGCAGCTGCGGGAAACGAACTTCAATCTTTCATGGATGCCTTCTCGGGTTACAATCAAATTATGATGAATCCCGACGATCGCGAGAAAACTGCGTTCATTACTGATCGCGGAACTTATTGCTACAAGGTAATGCCCTTCGGCCTCAAAAACGCCGGCGCAACTTACCAGCGACTCGTGAACCGTATGTTCTCCAAACAACTCGGTAAAATGATGGAGGTCTATATCGACGACATGCTCGTCAAATCCCTCCAGGAAAAAGATCACGTATCACATCTTGAGGAATGTTTCGCACAACTAAATTCCCATAACATGAAGCTTAACCCGGCAAAATGCAGATTCGCCGTAGCATTGGGAGAGTTCCTCGGTTACTTAGTGAAATACCGCGGTATCAAAGCTTATCCGAAACAAATCAATGCATTGATCGAGATGTTTTCGCCCAAGAATAAGCGGGAAGTCCAGAGATTGACCGGTAGAGTCGCAGCACTTAACCGATTCATTTCGCGGTCAATAGACAAGTGTTTACCCTTCTACGATATTCTACGGGGAAATAAAAAATTCGAATGGTCGGAAGAGTGCGAAAACGCTTTCTAACAGCTGAAACGATACTTAGCTCCTCCTCCAGTCCTCGCAAAACCCGTGGAAGGAGAACCTTTGTTCTTATACATCGCGGTATCGACAACGGCTGTGAGCGGCGTCCTGATCAGGGAAGAGTGCGGCGAACAGAAACCTATTTTTTATATAAGCAAAACCTTGCTGGATGCTGAATCCAGGTATCCGCTAATGGAAAAATTAGCATGCGCACTCGTAACATCGGCGCGAAAGCTAAGATCGTATTACCAATCCCACACGATCATCATCCTCACGACCTTCCCCCTACGGACAATTTTGCATAGCCCGAGTCAGTCGGGCCGACTAGCCAAATGGGCAGTCGAGTTGAGCGAGTACGATATTGAATACCGAACAAGAACGAGTGCAAAATCCCAAGTACTCGCAGACTTATTAATCGAACTACCAACGGAAACCGTGACCAACGAGGAACCAAATTCGACCTGGCTCCTTCACGTTGACGGATCCTCATCCAAGCAAGGATCGGGCATCGGAATCCACCTCACGTCTCCGACCGGTGAGATCTTAGAACAATCGTTCAGGCTGGAATTTCACGCATCCAACAACGAGGCCGAGTACGAATCACTCATCGCAGGGCTACGTTTAGCTCACGGGTTGAAGATATGCAACATCAACGCCTACTGTGATTCCCAGCTAGTTGCAAGTCAATATAGCGGAGAATATGAAGCAAGGGACGAAAGAATGGACGCGTATCTCAAAATAGTCCAAAATCTAGCTCAAGAATTTGACTGCTTCGCTCTTACGCGAATCCCCCGTTCCGAAAACGTCCAGGTCGATGCTCTCGCAGCCCTGGCATCAAGTTCCGACCCAGGTCTAAAAAGAGTAATTCCGGTCGAATTCATCGAACACCCAAGTATCGGACCACCAATCGTCGTCAACCTCATCGGGGATCAAGACGACGAGGTAGAGGAAGTTGCAGTACAGCCGGAAACAATCTGATTACGGCTAAGATACCCCATGGCTGCAAACGATTCGAGCCTACACCACCGACGGAAAATTACCTCCCGAAAAATGGGCGGCCTGCAAAATCCGAACTCAGGCTGCGCGTTACGTAACGGTCGACGGCGAAATTTACAAATGGAGATTTTCCAGACCACTCATGACGTGTCTGAAAGGAGAGAACGCGAGAAAAGTTATGGAGGAAGTTCATTCTGGCTCCTGCGGAAACCATTCCGGTGGAAGGTCTCTAGCAGTGAAAATCAAACGCCATGGATACTACTGGCCAACGATGATCGGAGATTGTGAGAAATTCGCACGGAAATGCGAAAAATGCCAAAGGCATGCTCCAACCATCCGACAACCAGTAGAAGTTCTTTCATCCATCACATCACTGTATCCCTTCATGCGATGGGCCATGGACATCGTCAGACCTCTTCACAATTCAAAGCAAAAGCGTTTCCTCGTAGTCCTCACCGATTTCTTCTCAAAATGGGTAGAGGCAGACTCATACGCAAGCATAAAAGATGTCCAAGTTGCAAATTTCGTATGGAAAAACATCATCTGTAGACATGGAGTTCCTTACGAGATTGTAACCGATAATGGGTCTCAGTTCACCTCCACCCGATTCGAAACAGTTTGCGAAAAATGGAAGATACGACTAAACAAGTCAACTCCCAGGTATCCGCAAAGCAACGGACAAGCCGAGACAATCAATAAGACCATTCTTGACGGATTTAAGAAACGCCTAGAGGCTAAAAAAGGCAGGTGGGCCGACGAACTCGAGGGAGTCCTCTGGTCACATCACACCACCCCGAGGCAAGCAACAGGAGAAACTCCTTTCGCTCTCGTATACGGAACGAATCCATGATTCCCGCAGAAGTCGAGTTCCCCAGTATTCGAAGAAGATTACTACACGAACGAGAAGAGCTTAATAACGCCATGCTCTTAGACGATCTTGACCTCGTTAACGAGCGCCGAGACCGAGCACTCGTTTGAATCCAAAATTACCAACACGTAGCCGCAAAATATTATAATTCCAACGTACGGAGTCGCAGATTCAACGAAGGAGAGTTGGTCCTTCGCAAAGTCTTCCAAAATACCGCCGAGAGAAACGCAGGAAAACTTGGAGCAAACTGGGAAGGACCCTACAAGATCGTAAAAGTCGTTCGACCAGGTTCCTACGAAATAGCCAACATGCAAGGCGTAAAAATTCCGAGAACCTGGAACGCAATGCATCTCAAAAAATACTACCACTACGAGACGGCTTGATCTCCATAAGGAGTACGTAGGCAGTTTGTCGAAAGACGAATTCAGCTGTCCCCCCTCACTAAAAGGGGGGGGAGTGGGTACGTATACTCGTATACTCTCAATTTCAAAATATCTGACCACACCCTCGATATTTCTGGAACTTTTTAACCGGGCGAATCATCTTCATCCGCAAATTATATTCGAGTCCTGAAAAAAATCACAAATAGACCAGTCGTTAGGGAAAAAATCAACCTTCCGCACTGTGAGACGTCGCAAAAAACTGGCTAAAGAGTTGTTTCCCGGCTGACAAAAACGAAACCCTCGTCACGAAAAACAATATACGCATTATCATCTCAGCGAAACACATATTCTTCGCGAAGACCCAAACGGCAATATCTATCATCAAGTCTGTTGCTGATCACATCGAACTCTTAAACGTCCTAAATAGACATGGCCATCTGACGAAGATGACCCTCGTACATATAAAACCTATCGTGGACTTTAAATCGGTACGAATCAGGTTAAAATTGCAACAGATAAATCGATAGCCGGCTAGTCACCGCATAAATCTTAAAACCGAAAGTAAACCTAGGTCTTGCCCTAAACCCAGCGCACTAGTCTCTTACGTCTCAAGGCATGATATCAAAAAAATACGAGATCCTAAAACATGCCTCTGCGTTTATGTTCAACGTCTCCAGATATCCCGCGAAATCAGGATCTCGCGGAAAAACTCTCAAAACAGATCGCGAACAAAGCAATTCACATCTAAGAAGGATATGAGACGACAACTCATTATCTTCATTCCACACCATACACTAACTAACGAAAACGCAAATTGATTATCCCTTCATAAGAAAAAAATTGCAAAGCGGCAGGGATTCAAAGCCACAAACGGCCAGTCCCGAAACACGAAATAAGGCCATATACGGCCAAAACATAAACACAAAAAAAATATCTCGCAAGAGATCATAACCACTACTATCATCTGGAACGTATGCCCCTCTTCGTCCATCACCTCGTCCAAGCTCGGGGCCGCATCGCCTCCGTTCTCCCCGACCACGGGATCTTTCCCCTCTGGGTCTTCAAAACACGTTGGAAGAAGACACGCGGATTTCAGGTCAGCCAGGACGAGATCGAAATCCCCGTCCACGGCCGCCAAGTCTCCCTTGCAATCGGACAGCCTGGCCTCTTCGGCCTCTAAGGATGGAGGAGTCTCGCTCTGAAGCGCCCGGACCACGGCCATCCCGCCCTCGACAGTCGCTAACGCCAAATCCATGCCGCGGATGCACTCAAGGGAGCCTAAAAAGTCGGAGATCTTCATCAAACGAGCCTGGAACTCAACGCGAAGAGCTTCCTTGGCCTCTTCGATCCCACGACTCGTCGATCCTTCGCCACTCTCAATCTGACGCTGAAGTTGGCGCACCTCCGAAGACTTGGCCTTTCTAGCCTTCTTCTCCTTAAGCAGAGAGCTCGCCGTCTTCCCAAGGTCCCTCTCGAGCTCCCTGATCTCGGCCTCGAGCTTAAACACCTTCGCGGAATGAGAACCCTCGATAGCTTTCAGCATGGCCTCCGTTTCAGAACATTTGCCTTGCATCTCCGCCAGATCCCTCGCCAGACGACTGGTCTCGGAACCGCACTCGCTGATCATTCCATCGATCAGCGACACAAACTTCGAGACAAAAGAACAATTAGAGATACTAAACGAAAAAGTTCTGAAAAAAAAATGGAAGTATCCAACGAGCTAATCGTAAAAATCCAAAGTGAGGGACAAACCTTTCCGCGGAGCCCCGACGCCAGATTTGAGCATCCTTGCTGCGAAAATTCCCCGTCGCCGCCCTTGGCGAACTTCCTCTTCCGGCCCTTAGGCTGAACGACCGGAGCAGCACTGGGAGCACGCAGCGCCAGGACGATTTCTTTCCTAGCCGAAGGAGGACGCGGCATGGACTCGGCGGCCTTCTCTTTGTGCTCGACAAGAATCGGAGTCGTAGACGATCCAGTGGGCTGAACCGAAGTGTCCGGAACACACGGAACACTCGTATCAACTTGAGTTCCTGCGTTCTGTGGAGCCTGAACCTCAGCACCATGATCCGGAGTAACGGCCAGAGCAGAAGAGGACGGGAGCTCGGTGTCAGCTCGAACTGGTTCCTTTTCGGCTTTGCGGCGAGCTAGTTTCTCTCGGAAGGAAAGATAGCCGGCGACGCAAGCTGGCGCCTCAACGGAGGAAGCCAGAACCAGAGCTTCGAAGGTGGCCTCGCCCATCTCAACGTCGGAACTTCTCTTGTCACCTTGGGAAGAAGACATCTTGAAAGCTAGAGTTTAGGAGAGAAGCTGGAGAGGAATTGGGAAGGAAAGGAAGGTCTGAGAAAAATGAAAGATGGGGGCTCACTACTTATAGAAGTATGAGCTTAGGATTTTGATTTATTATAATATATATATATTTTCTCGTTGATGTTCCTCCGCGGAATTCTGAATGTGAACTTCGTCCAATACGCCTATCTTGCCCAATTCGCCAAACCGCGCGCTAGAATCTAATCGCGATCCATGATTCTAATGAGCTGGGGGGCTAACTGTTGGGGTCAAAAACGGTTACGACGAAGTTAACATTTAAATGTACGTAAAAAATAAGCGAGAACGTTTTTACGAAAAATAAATCTTCGAAAAAGATTTGTTTTTACGAAGAATCTTGCGAAGAAAACACGTTCACGAACAAGGTCGCCGCGTAGCAACCGGCCCGCGCACGGTTCGGTCGGTACGTAGCTACCAAGCTCAGGCCAAGCTCGGTCGCTACGTAGGGACCGAGTACGAACACGGCTCGAATCCATGCATTCTCGTCTACTCTTTAATGCTATCTCCTGAAGACCGTAGCAAGCCCATTTCATGTTTCTCGTCATTTGAAGTCATCAATCGGACTTTACAATAAGAACCGCGGAAAGTTTGTTTTTATCGAAAGAAGCCGTAATAAACGTTTCGAGTCAAAAGACGGCCCAAAGAGACCTAAGACGTGACTCAAAGCCCACTTACGATTTCTTAACCAAAAGCCCATAGGCCGTTGGACGGTTTATGCTTGGTTCTCAAGGAAAGATAAATGTCAAGTTTCCGCGGATATATACGAAGTTTTCGAAGATAATTACGAAGATCGGGAAAAATGAAATATCTCCATTTTTAAGCTATGACGGCTTAAGGGCAGAAAAGAAAAAGCGTAAACCGACCTAGGAGCGAGTATATAAGGAGTCCTAGGCGAGAGACAAAGGGGAGAACTTTTGCACAGCAAACTTAGCACTTAGAGCAATTTTAGGCAATTTTCCATTTTTGTTATTCGAGCTGCGACTCAATTAGGTTTTTACCGTCTTAGGGTTTTAGAACTAGGAATCTCGCCGACAGCTCTCGTAGCCCAGGCACTTACCTTGTTGTAAACGCTCAAACGCAGATTCGGAATAAGAACTATCTTGCTCTCTTTTTCGATTTCTTATTTTATTACTGTTCTCATTTCGTGTTCTGATTGCTTGGCGTGTGGTATCAGCAGATATCCGGGACCTCTGGGAAACTAGGGTTCTCCTACTTTCCTAATTTAAACGGAAATTGACAGTGCGAATTTCGTTTCCCACAGTCCTAGCCTCGTAGTACGTTATGTTACGACAACATATATTCGTCGTAAAATGTCGATGTTATGCGCATGTGTTCTTGTCCTGAAGGAAGAGAGAAGCAAACAAGGAGAAACAAGGACCAATGATGATGGTGATGATCGTAATCTCAAGAGGAATGGTGATGTAAGTAGCTGACAAGTGACAATTGAACATCAATGTTTTACTGTGATATTGCAATGCTTAAAAATGTCTCTAGATTTCTGGATTAGGATTTGATGCTGCTGTTCTCGTTGATGTGTACGTGTACACGTTTATGGTATGATTTAGGGACTGTGATCATCATTATGCTGTTGTTGTTGTTATGTTATTTTGTCTGAAACATGAGCAAATTAAAAATAAACTAAGAAACTTGTTTTTTTTTTAGAAACCAGAAAACACACCATACAGAATATTCACCATATCTAAGCACAATACAGAAAACACACCATACAGAATATTCACCATATCTGAGCACACAAGAGAAATCTTGAGAAAAAACTATAGATTAAGTCAACAATATGACATATAACAGAAGTTCAAAGTTAATATAAGGATGAGATTGATGTCATTGTTCCTTGCGAATTACGTTGTGTAACGATTATGTAACATCTCGGTTTATGGTATATGGAAATGCTTAAGAGAAGTGATTTGGCTACCTATGTCGTATTTAACTTTTCTGTCACACATCTGTTTAAAAATTTAACGATGGGAAAGTGATTTTCAATATCATGCGAGTGTGGCCAAAGCACGGGAAAATTTCATGTGATGATTGCATGGTCAGTAAAGAAGACTATTGAGCCTCAGAAAAATTAGTGCAGCGCCCATTGCATGAGACAGCAACCACGGACCGAGTGAGCGGGCATGGGAAACCCATTATCCCTGGGCGGTCGGGGTGTTACAAGTGATATATGAGCCAAACAAAAACGAGTGTAGAGTTAGTGAGCGCTCACACAAACATGGGTAACGATCTTGGGGCGCAACGTAGACGTTGCGTTCTTTAAGAGGGTGTGAATTATAACATCTTAGTTTGTGGCATATGGAAAGGTTTAAAAGAATTGATTTGAATATCTATGTCTTCAAAGTGAACTTACCTTTTCGGTCACACATCCTTTTAGAAATCCAGAGTTAAGCGTGTTTGAACTGGAGTACTGGAAGGATGGGTGACCTATTGAGAAGTGATTCGCGATATCGTGTGAGTGAGGCCAAAACACAGGAAAAGATCATTTCGTGATTGCAGGGTCAGTAAACAAGACTTTTGAGCCTCTAAAAAATTAATGCAGCTCCCGTCGCATGGGATAAGGCCAATGGGCCAAGTGAGCGGGTATGGACAGTCGGAACGTTACATATTAATCGCTATGAAATCTAGCAAATCCTATATCAAAGCATATTGAGATCCTGTAAACACTGGCAATATGTTTCCGACTCTACTTCTCATCGAACTATGGTAATCCCCAAACAAGGACAATCATGTAAAACAATTGGTTTGAGATTTTTCAAAAAAATATAATAATAATAATAATTAATTTTTAATATATGTAGAATAAGAATGAAATAAAAAATCTGTTAAATATTTATAAATCAAATATAATTTCATAATTTATTGAATCTTAGTAACGCAAAAAGTGTATGTAATTTCCAAATTTATATTGTAATTAAATGAACTAAAAATAATTCAAACTATATAAATTGAAAATATTTATTTTCCAAATTTTAAATGTATTTAATTTGACTATTTGAAATTATAAATTTATTAGGTTCAAATATTGCAATAATACATTAGTATGTATTAAGGGGAAATTTTATGTTTACCACTTTCATACTACCACTTTTTATATTTACCACCACTAAAATGACATTTTCAAAAATACATTCTTTATTAAGTGGCAAAAGACTCTTATGCCCTTATTTTTTATATATATAATAAATAAATATTTAAATAAATAAAAATAAAAATATTTTTTTTAATTATTTTCAAATTATACTATTTCAGAATTTAAACCCTAAACCCTAAAACTCAACTCTAAACCCTAAACCATCAATCCTAAACCCTATATTTTTTTTTGAAATACGAACCCTAAACCCCGAAAAATCAACTCTAAACCGTAAACCCTAAACTCCGAAACATCAACTCTAAACCCTAAACCCTAAACCTTCAACTCTAAACCCTAAAACATCAACTCTAAACCCTAAACCCTAAACTTACATTCTAAACCCTAAAAAATTAACCCTAAACCCTAAACTAGCAACACTAAACCCTAAACTCAACTCTAAACCCTAAACCATGAAACATCAACTCTAAACCCTAAACCTTCAACCCTAAACCCTAAAACATCAACTCTAAACCCTAAACTCTAAACCCTAAACCCTAAATGTAAACCCTAAATCCTAAAACCCTAGAATTGATGTTTTAGGGTTTCAATTTGAAGGTTTAGGGTTTTAGGGTTTAGGGTTTAAAGTTGATGTTTTAGGGTTTAGATTCGAAGGTTTAGGGTTTTAGGGTTTAGGGTTCGAATTTCAGAAAAATATAGAGAGATTCGAAGGTTTAGGGTTTTAGGGTTTAGGGTTTAAAGTTGATGTTTTAGGGTTTAGATTCGAAGGTTTAGGGTTTTAGGGTTTAGGGTTTAAAGTTGATGTTTTAGGGTTTAGATTCGAAGGTTTAGGGTTTTAGGGTTTAGGGTTTAAAGTTGATGTTTTAGGGTTTAGATTCGAAGGTTTAGGGTTTTAGGGTTTAGGGTTTAAAGTTGATGTTTTAGGGTTTAGATTCGAAGGTTTAGGGTTTTAGGGTTTAGGGTTTAAAGTTGATGTTTTAGGGTTTAGATTCGAAGGTTTAGGGTTTTAGGGTTTAGGGTTCGAATTTCAGAAAAATATAGAGTTTAGGGTTTAGAGTTGATGTTTTAGGATTTAGATTTGAGGGTTTAGGGTTTAGAGTTGATGTTTCATGGTTTAGGGTTTAGAGTTGATGATTTACGGTTTAGAGTTGATGTTTTAAGTTTAGATTTAGGGTTTAGGGTTTAGGGTTTAGAATTGATGTTTCGGGGTTTAGGGTTTAGACTTGATGTTTCATGGTTTAGGGTTTAGAGTTGATGATTTAGGGTTTAGAGTTGATGTTTTAAGTTTAGATTTGTTAACCATATGTTTTTTTTGTCTAAGTTAATCAAAGGGATATAAATGTCTTTTACCATTTATTAAAGATGAGGGTAAAAGTAGTTAGTGTAAACATGAAAAGTGCTACTTTGAAAATGGTATTTTGGCAATTTCACGTGTATTAACAACTAATACCAAAGTAAATTATGTATACATACATAAATCATTATATATTAATAGTATCGCAAACATTAATAATTTTATAGAGTTTACAATATATAACACCGTAAATTTTAATTGTACCACAAGTTTGAAACCACTTTCACAAATACGTTAATGTTTTTATAAAAAATATTAAATTAACTCTCCTAAATCATCTATCAATTTTTAAGAATAGTTTATAAAACATTTATAGAAGTTTATAAACCCAATTCGACCCTCTAAAGACTAACCCTAAACAAAAATCATTGAACCCTAAACCCAAAAGTTAGTGTACATTTTTGATTAAGTGTATTTTAAAAAGTTAGTGGCCAACTTGAGGTATTTTAAAAAATTTCTCCTAAAGTTTAAACATTATATTTTTAATGTTTTCTTTAACATTAAAGCTATATATTTTTTATTTTTTTTGACAACAATAACTAAACTATGATAAAAACCCTATCGGCCCGGAAAACCAAGTTGGTGGAGTGGAATCAACATAAAAAACAGCTGAAGGGGATCTTCGAGCACCTCGTGCAAACTTGTCCGCCACTAGATTAGTTTCTCTTGGTATATGTCGAATCTTGAAGGAAGCGAAGAAACACTTACTGCGTCGAAACTCCTCCATGTGTGTGTAGCAATGACTGGTCATTCGTCTGGTGAGGACACCATCTTCACCAATTGAGAACAATTTGTTGCAAAAACTACATCTGAATAATCAAGGGTCTTCGTGCACTCCAGAGCCCATATCAAAACTTCACATTTGGCATGTAAAGCTGATAAGCTTCTTCGGAGATTCATCGCCCCCATCATCTTTCCTTCTGATCCTACTTGCCTGCAGAACCATCCCTGTCCCGAGAATTTGTCATTCTCCTTCTATGCACCATCTATAAAACAGACTCTTGACTGTCCCGATGCTTGCCAATCAAGAGTTTGTGGACCCGAAACTTGTCTTTCTGGGATTGTATTATGAGCCACCTTCCATACCTCGCTCTCCGCTTCCGCAACTCTAAGTATTTCCTGAATATTTCCATCTCTATTATTGAAGACATTAAAACTATATATATTTATAAAAACTAAAAATTATCCATGCAAGCATCACTACAAGAAAACATAAATTTTGAAACTACAATTTGCAACCACAATAGCAGTTACAAAATTTAATTTCTCACCAATTTGCAAATGTAATGTGTCATAAGTTAGTCGCAAATATGCAACCAAAATGTGCAGTTGCAATTTGGTTGTTTATTTGAGAGCAATATAAAACTCTTTTGCGACCATACAAGGAGGTAGCAAAACATATTAATTTACAACTGATTTATGACTATGTATCTAGTCACAAACACTTATTTTAAAATTAGTCATTAATATAATTTAAATATAGTTTCGCAAAGTTGTAAGAACATGACTTGTTTCCCTATACCACCAGCAAATGCAGTTATTGCCGTCGGTAGCGGTTGTTGGTGTTTTACAACAATCACAGAAAACGCCATAAATCATTTCAAACTGCTATGAACCTCTGAAATTCAAAAACTGGTTCCACCTAGTGTTCGAGATTGCGGGAGCGCAAATTTTTTTTTTCCAGTGATATAAATATGAAAATAAAAATGTTCAATAAAACTTAAAATTGAAATAATAAAATTTTAAAAATATATACTATTTTTAATTTATATTATAAAAATTTAAAACAAAAATACATTTTTATATTTTTTAAAAAAATTAATAGTATAAATTTATAAATATAATTTTTATATTTATTATAATAATATGATTTTTAATATTTATAATTATATAAAATATAAATATTGTTAATTTATTATTTAACAAATGAAACGTTTGATAGTTAGCCAGTCATAAGTATCCCACAAACGCACCCATTTTAACCGTTGTACTAGTCGTACAAATCTTTTAATAACGCTTAAAACCGCACTCACCTGCATCCGCAAACGCCCGCAACCGCTGCCGTTACACCTGTCTGAACCTAAATATTTTTTGCATTGCTTTTGCGATTTACAGTTATAAAAAGGGCTTTTAGTGATAAATCCTCCCAACTAAAGATTTTTCGAAGAAAATCCCCTAAACTTGTTATCTTGTAATTTAACCCCTCAAGTTCTATTCTGTTAGATTTTGTTACCTCGATCTATAGTTCCATTATTCATGAATAGATGCCGTTCACACACAAATGCAAAGTTTCATTTAAACCTAAAAAAGCATGTTTTCTTTATTAAATGTGTTTAGTCGAGTTCGTTTTTATTTTTGTTCTAGTTTAGTTATGAAAATTTAATTTGTAAAACAAAAAAAAAATCATCGTTTGACACTAAATCATTAATTTTTTTGTATTTAAATGTAAAACCAAACATAAAGATGTAATTTTCTTATTTTAGATTATTATCTTTGAACCTAATATAAATATTATAAGTTTTAGGAGTGGCACTTCGGTTATTTTATAGATTCGGTTTGGTTTGGTTAATTCATTTCTAGAATTTTTTTTCAACCAAAGTAAACCATAATTAGCAGTGTTCTAAAACGCGCTAGGCTTTCATTACGCGTTAGA
Source organism: Brassica oleracea var. oleracea (assembly GCF_000695525.1). Classification (NCBI taxonomy): domain Eukaryota; kingdom Viridiplantae; phylum Streptophyta; class Magnoliopsida; order Brassicales; family Brassicaceae; genus Brassica; species Brassica oleracea. The sequence goes on from NC_027750.1 coordinate 42,641,647, forward strand.
TGACTGTATAGCGCCTAGCCGTATAGGCGAACGCCTAAACGGGGTATATTGATATATATTTTTACACGAAATATAAGTATAATATTAATATATATACATTAGTTTTGAAAAATTTAAACATAAATATATTTTAAATCCAATTTTATGTATAAGTATATAGTTTAACATATATGAATAGTTTTAAATTATAAAAATTAAAGTCATTTTAAATATGTAAAAGATGATAATTTTAAAATAATTTTGCAACAATTATACTAATATCTACAATCATATAAACACATAAAATAAGTAAAAGTAATATAAATAATAACATTAATAAAATATAATAATATGAATAATTTTTTTGAATATTAATGTTTAAAATCCGCCTAGGCGTCCGCGTAGACCGTATAATTTCCGCCTAAACGCTATTATTCGTCCGAATTATGTAAATCCGCATGAAACATTGTATAACATAAAAACAATATGGTTGGCTACCGTATAGCGCCTAAACGCCGCCTAGGCGGGCGCTTAGACTGTATTTTAGAACACTGATAATTAGTTTAGTTTGGTTTGAATCGTTTTTGTTTCGGTTCGTTCGATTTGATTTGGTTCTGCCCGGATTTTTTTGCCCACCCCTGATAAAACAGAGTTTTGAAAAAGACCATACATAAAGAACAAACAACGCTAATTTTTGTCTAAATTAGCGTTGTCTTTTTCAATGCTCTGTTTTATGGTATTTTTTTCAATGTTTTATGGTCTTTGCATTGCTATTTTGGAACACCTAACTTTCGATTTGGGATTTTGAGCTTCATTGTCTGCTCTATTTCATTTAATAAAGAAAACATGTTTTATAGTTTAAATGAAACTCTCCGTTTGTGTATAAACGGTATCTGTTCATAAATAACGGAACAATAGACAGAGGTAACAAAATCTAACATAAAAACTTGAGGGGCTAAATTACAAGATAATAAGTTGAGGTGATTTTGTACGAAAAATCTTTAGTTGGGGGGATTTATCACTAAAATGAAACTCTGCGTTTGTGTGTAAACGGTATCCGTCCATAAATAACAGAACAATAGACGGAGGGTAACAAAATCTAACGGAAAAGAATTTGAGGGGTTAAATTACAAGATAATAAGTTGGGGGGATTTTTTACGAAAAATATTTAGTTGAGGGGATTTATCACTAAAAACCCGTATAAAAATACATGTTTTACACGTAGAGGACATATATGCATATCTAATCTTAGAAAAGAAAAGAATCAATTCTTTGTAGGAACAAAATGATGATGTAATAATTACTACGATAACAAAATTGCAGTAGATTGGTTGGCTGTTAAATTGAATCCAGTTTAAAGTATCATTCCGATGTTGGAGATGATGTTGAAACGGAAGATGAATTATTATTACCTGTTGAAGATAAAACCAAGCAAGTGACAAATAATAATTAACTGATATATGTATTAGTAATAAGTTTCTCATTTTCGATGAAACATAACTATGTAGAATAAGTACTTCTTTTATTTTAACATTTTAAGTCCTCATTATTCTACACGAATACAGAATATAAAGTAACATTTCACGCATCTACGATACAAACCATATTAAGGAAGAATAGTCATGGAGCAGTTTCCTAGCTTGAATGTTATTGATACAAAAAAAAAATTTGTTTGCCACTATTTTGCAACTACAATAGTGGAGGAGTCGTAAACTAGCAGCAAATATTATGTATATTAGTATATACTCCTTCCGTTTCGTTAAGTTAAATGTTTTAGAAAAAAAAATTGTTTCAAAAAATATAAACATTTTGTATTTTCTATGAAAATGTTGTGATTTTCAAGAAAATTAATTGACTTTAATTAATTACTATTGGTTAAAAATTATTGAAAATTAAAAATTACAGAAATCGATACATTTATTATAGTGATTTAATGTGTTTTCTTAATGCATGTTAAAACACTAAAAGTCTATCATTGTGAAACATAAGGATTATTAAGTTATTGTGTTGTATAAACGGAAGGTTACAAGTGATAGATTTTCTAGTCATCATGTAGTTCTCTAACTCAAATCAAAATAATGAATGTTTGCGACTACATTTATTTATTTATATATTATTTATTTAATTTTTGGGGGAATCACAATCTCATGAAAAGGCTCAAACTACTCTTCAAATGGGTGGTGCGGCCTAGGATGAAATCTTACTCCGGATAATCAAATGTGCCGTAAAATATGACCATATCCGCGTGCCACAAAATGAAATGTATTAGGGTGCCTCCGAATTTGGGTTGCTTAGCCAACCAAAATCCGCCTACCAATGGAACAGTGCCTTGTGGTTACATAGCATAATTTCACAAGATGTTTTACTCTGTAGTACTAGAAAATAGTCTAACAAATTCAAGAACTAATCTTATTTGTATAGAGACTCATTCATAATATTCGAATATCAACACAAGAATACAAAACAAATGTAACACATTTGTATACTTTCATTTATTTGTATACTTTCATTTATAATCATTTTGTTTATAAATTTGGTTTTAACGAATTTTATTTTATATATTGTATTTAACTACATATTTCGTATAAAAGGAAGTTATCTTTATAATACAATATTTAGGATATAGGGTTTGGTCTGACCCTCTTTTGTCACTACAAACATAAAAGAGTCACAAAGCAGTTACAAATTAATTGACATTGCAGGTGACTCGAGTACTATAATTCTTGGTATCAACAGATATGCCACAGTCGCCGAAGCAGCCTCGAATGGCCAATGCAACATCAGAAGATGTCGCAGCTGTCACCTACAGGCGATGATAGCTGCCATGAACTCTGTTCCACTCCCAGTAGAGGATGCATGAGGAAACCGTGTGCTATGGAAACTTGGAGATGATAACTACAAACCTTGGTTCTCATCATCCAGAAACCTTGGTTCTCATCATCAAATTCGATTTCACAGGAATGTTGTGGAGTGGAGTGAAATAATATGGTTCTCGAAAGCAGTACCACAGTTCTCGTTTATATCGTGGCTGGCCGTGCGGAACAGGCTTTCAACAGGGATCGAACTAGAGTGTGGGGCGAGGTTCAGGTCTGCAGGCTCTGTGGAACCAGATGAAACTCGAGACCACATATTCTTTGCATCTCGTACTCTTATACTCTCTGGACTGACCTAATTGGATGTTTCCTTCCTCGGCCAAGCCCCTGACTGAAACATCGCCATGAACACCATGCTGTCTCCTCGTTGTAATAAGCTTTACTCATACATGCTTCGGCTGGCTTTTCAAAGATCAATATATTCACTGTAGAGAGAACGCAATGGTCGAAAGCATAACAACCCTTGAAACTCGCCGGCTCAGCTAGTGAAGTCGCTAGACAGGACCATCCGAAACAGAATCTCCTCCATCCGGCTCAGGAACCCTGAGTTTCATAGCCTGCTGATACAAAGATGGCTGAGAAAGAATTAAATAGTTGTACTGCAGTAGCATTTGAAAGATCTCAGTACTGTAAACAATTTTTTCTTTTGTTGATATATAAATTTAACATTTCAAAAAAAAAAAAATTGTCACGATTTGGTAACCATTTATACTTTGTAACTTATTTGTAACCCCATAAAGTAGTCTACTCGCAAATTATACCATTACGATTGTATTGTTAGTTATTCCAATTATAATATTGTCATTTTGTCTTGCTAAATATCATTACAGATTTATCAAATAAACTCAAAAATGATTGTATCTTATATAAACTAAAGCCATTCATAAGATTTGGACACGATAGAAATCTCCACGAAATATATGTTACACATTTCTGCTACATTCATATATAATCATTTGGATTTTAGTTAAAAATTATTCAGTTAGGCTGTTTTAGGAAATTATACTGAATATAAATCATATGTTCTTGTTAACTTAGAAGATAAAACAAATATGTTAAAAATTAAAAAAGAAATAATACTTAGGGTTTAGGGTATCGTAACCACTAATTTGAGATCATAAACACATGATCGAGTAATAAATCAATGGTTACATTTTATTTTAATATATTATAAATTTGTAACGATTTTGGGACCATCAACTTAATGGAGTTTCATATTGGTCGCATAAATTGGCTCCAAAATTTTCGCTCCTAAAACTTGCTCAATTATTTTTAATATGCCGCTCATTCTTTAGAGTAATTTAGATCAGCCCTATTTTCTCTTTTTCTCTTTAAATCTCTTATACTTCCTCTGTCTCTTTATCCATCAAAATTATTATCGATAAATCGCTGAGAGGTGGTGATAGCCGTCATGGTGGCCGTGGAATTAACTGTTTCTCGCGAAGGAACTCGTCCAGTTCGAGAAGATTGCTATCCTTTCGATACTCAGATCTACCCTGGGGACGAGCTTTTTCTAACGTCCACGTGTAATTGCAAAAAACGTCTTTAAAAACTTATTTGCCATTATTTTGTCAAAATTAATGTTTGTTTTTTTGTAAAGCGTGTGATCAAACACTAGTTATATATTTAAAAATAATAATTATTATCAAAAGAGAAATCATTTAAGTGACTTATGGTTAGATGTACGCTTATGTGTGAAATTTAAAATTTGTTATGATTGTAAATGTATACGGATTTATAAATCATACATAATTACTTTCTCTTTATTTTCTTCACTTGATGGTTAGGGTATTATTTTGTTTTCACTTGTTTTTTTTTTTTGGTAATCTAGGGTTCCCCGCTTCGCGGATCATTCCTTGGGTCCGGTCAGGCAGCAGGCCGGCTTCACCCGGGAGGGTATGTCCTGAGCCCGAAGGCCCAGTA
>NC_027750.1:42646521-42654436 GCF_000695525.1 Brassica oleracea var. oleracea
AGCCCGAAGGCCCAGTACCCGCTTCGTGACATGGATGAACAGTTCGCTTCCGGCTGGCGCCGAACCCGAAAGCATGACAATTGGCTCCCAAGGCTCTAACCAGTAGAGCTGACTCATTCCGTCTTGTTTTCACTTGTTAAAATATAATAAAATGCAACTCTACAACCAATTACAACCAATTACTTGAACCAATTATAATGTTGGGTTCATGTAGAAAGACGATTTTTATTGACTTAAGTTGATGTTCCTTAAATCTCACACCTCTTTGACCAAAAAAAAAAACAAATCTCACACCTCTTCTAAAAGTATAACCCTAAAAATTTTGATTATCAAACTATTTGAAGTTAAAATTAAATTTTAATATTTCAAATTATTATTAAGAGTTAATATTGTGAACATAATATATATTTTAATATAATATTTATACTCGCAAAATTGCAGAAAACACCTAATGTATATTATAATGTTTCACTAGTTTCTGTTATAATATAATTTATATTTCTATGCTCAGTACGTTAAAGTTTTTTCATCAATATAATTGGTTTATTAAATATTAGCTTTTAGGATAAGATTTATGTTCACTATATATTGTAAAATTAATACCTACACCTAGGGATGCCACAAATCAAATATATGAATTTTTAATGGTATTCGTGATCTGATCAGTTTTATACGAATAATCTATTATCATATCCAATCCTATCCGCATATATCACGACATATTGCTAAAAGTTTGCTAACTGGTGGTCGTTTCCAATCTTACCTGGCGTTAGGAAGACCAGCTTGGTTGCACAAATGGATTTTTAGAGACGCGTCTCTTATTTTCTCGTAGATATTTTGTTTAAGGTTAAGCATTTAAGTGTTTCTCTGTTGTTTCTAATTTGTATCAGACCCCCTACCTTGGATTGGTTTAATTATTTAATGCAGAGGTTGAAAAGAAAGTATACTTTTCTTGAATTTTAAATTTTCGTTCTCCAGTTTCTTGATTATTTCATACTCCCTCCGTTCTCGGAAGTAAGATTTTTTAGAGTTTTCACATTTATAAAGAATACAATAAATTTTTACAATTTAATTTAAAATTTATTTTTCAATACACTTTTCAATAACTATTCACCAATGAAATTTAATCAATTCAAATATTCACAATTAATGTTTCTCAACAGAATACAAAAGTACTTTAAAAATATAGAAAATCTATTTATTTGAAACAAGAATAAATTCTAGAAAATCTTACTTTCGGGAACGAGACGAGTATTAGGTAATAACCGCGCTTTGCGCAGAGTTAAATATGTTTTTAAAACTATGCATTATATATTTGTTACACGTACAATAAATTATACCACGTTTATTGTAATGACATCAAACATAATAATATAGTTGAGTGTTTTTAATATTTTATATATTAATAGTAGATATGAAATTATTGGCTTTGTGAAATATATCTAACATATGTGTTGGGTTTTATGCTAAGTTTAATCATAATATTAAACGGACTAAATGATTGTTCAAAAATCTAATGTGTTAAAAATGAGCTTGGCCAAATTTGTCAAGTATTTTAATTTTTTGGAGAAGAAAATAGTCACCAATAAAAGAAAAATGAAAAAGTGATTCGGTTTTCTGGGAACGGTTCATTAGATCTATTGCCGACTTGATTTTTTAAAACTATTGATCACAAAATTTTAAATGTGAGACTTTTAACAACTTTAGCAATTAAAAGTTTTTTTTAAAAATTCAAAATGTAACATATACCAAAAATATAGATTTTATTATATGGTGAATATGATTGTTTTATTTTATATTATTAAAATAAATTAAACAAAAATGATGAGTGGAAACACCGTAGCCTATTGGTTAAGGTTTAAAGGCTTCTACACCCAGGTCTGGGGTTCGAATCCCAGACTATGCAATTTCTTGCAGATTACAGGAAATCCAGGTTTTAAGTCCCGAAGAAGAGCGATTTATTAATGCAGACTACAAAAAAATGTTTACAAGGAAACTTCAACATGGTGCAAGTAAATCTAGTCAGGAATGGATCTTCATAGGACGGTTGAGATGATGCAGTTAGACGTAGATCTTCATAAGGCAGGTAGTATTGTCGTTTGTCGATTGTCTATGTAATCTTTCTCATAAATAAAATGTCATAATAAAATCAGCGTTAAAAAAACAGAAATAATGAAAGATAAAAGAATTGTTACAAAATCTTTATTATTCGAAATCATTAATTGCAATATATATTTCAATCATGTTAGGTAATTCTGTAGCTTTTATTTTAGGAAAGATGGAAACTATCCTTTTGTATATTAATAATTATTTTGTGATTAGTTTAATAAAAATATAGTATATGTTTATATGGATAAACTTAATTTTCTAGTGATTCTAAAAATCATTCTAATGATGACACATGTTATAGTTAAAATGATGTAATGTTTTTTTTTAATATAGAGGATATTTAATATTTATGTAAGTTGACATGAAATGTTCATATTTGACATGGGAGATCAATCCACAAGGCCCATCCAACCATCGGATATTGATTAATTCATATATTTATGTAAGTTGACATGAAATGTTGATATTTGGCATGGGCTCAATCCAAAAGGCCCATCAAATCAACGGATAACAGATTAACAGTCACTCACTCCGATAACTGTAGGACCTACATTCCCTCTATTTATACAGACCTGTGTTCTCCACTTTTCTTCATTCATTCATAAATATATCTATTACCCCTTTTCTAATAACCACTCAAAAGACTTTACTTCACTCTCTCCAAATGGCTTTTCCTCTTATTCTTTTAGCTTTCTTAGTGTTGTGTTCCAGTGGCTACAGCCAACGTTCTCCTTCGCCGGGATACTATCCGAGTTCTCGAGTACCAACTTCACCTTTTGATCGTCAATTTCGGACCCTATGGGGCTCTCAGCACCAGCGGACAGAGCAAGACGTTATCACTCTTTTGCTGGACAAATCATCTGGTCTTTTTCTTTAGTCTTTATCTTTTCGTTTGCAGTTAAAATTTTGTGGGCTTAATTGTCCATGTTTTATATACACGTTTAAAAAAAGTTATGCTATCCATTTCGAATAATCTATCTTGTTAAAATTGAATTACCAATATGAACTAACTCTTCAAACTACCTCTTAAGTACACCTAATAGCACTAGAAACTAACTAATCTTAATTTTTAGCATTAATTAATTTTAACAAAAAAATTCTTAAAAATACAATCAATTAATTTTATTTATGGTCAACTTTAATGACAATATATCTTAACAATTTAAATATTAATGTACATAAATAATATAAAACTAGCATAAAATAAATAAAAATTCAAATAATTACATACTTATTGTATTACTAATAATTTCATATTCTCTAAAATTTCAAAAATACAAAATAACATTCAATACTGTATATAATAAAAACAAAATATTCAACACATATAATAATCGAATGCTAATATCACAATATTTATATACAAGAAACATATATTGTTCAAAAAAGTTAAAATAAATACTCACTGATATGCGGATTAAAATCTAGTTAAAAGTTAAAACACATACTCCCTCCGTATCACTTTAAGTGGTGTTTTATGAGAAAAATATGTTTTATTTTAAGTGATGTTTTCAAGTTTCCATGTAAAAAGTAAATATAATTTTATGTTTTTAACTATTTGTATTCTGCATTATGATTTTTTATTGGTTGAATTATCTGTATTTATTATTGTTTTTATATAAACGAAAAAGAGTGAATAAAATTTTGTAATTTCTTAATCGGTGTGTGCAAAAAACTTAAACTCCACTTATGGTGATACAGAGGTTGGGAGTAAAATAATATCAGTTAATGCAAATTTAATTTGAATCAATTTAGGAAGTGACGATTTCTGTATATCTTTGTCAAATGCACGCATTAGTTTCAGATGTTATTTAATACAGCGCAGGACTTGCAAAACTGTGTCGGTAGCATATATTTATTGCTTTTTGAAGTATTTAATTGATTAATAGTAGTAGCTGTGATTATGAACAGGGAGTGGATTCAAGTCTCTTCGTTCGTACAAGTCGGGCTACTTTGGTGCTTCTATTAAGCTCCAATCAGGCTACACAGCTGGAGTTGATACATCTCTCTACGTAAAAGTTACTTTAAACTTTTAGATATAAACTAACTTATAATCAAAATATATGAACTAGTCGCGTTATTAACATTCCTAACACCTTTGGATTCAAGCTCTCAAACAATCAAGAGCATCCCGGAGACCACGACGAGGTTGATATCGAATTTCTAGGAACAACGCCAGGGAAACCTTATAGCCTTCAGACGAATGTATTCGTCAGAGGAAGTGGTGACCGAAATGTTATTGGGAGAGAAATGAAATTCAATTTGTGGTTCGACCCTACTCAAGATTTCCACCATTACGCAATTTTGTGGAACCCTAATCAAATTGTGTACGTCAAGATCAAATTTTATATGTTTAGACGATATGGTTATGATACTTCATTACATTCATCTGTTACGTTTGGATACGCTAAATTGGTCGATATTTTTCATATATGTAGATTCTACGTAGATGATGTACCGATACGTACGTATGACAGAAAGAATGAAGCTATCTTCCCTACAAGGCCGATGTGGTTGTACGGATCGATATGGGATGCGTCAGACTGGGCCACGGAAAATGGAAGGATCAAAGCCGACTATCGATACCAACCATTTTTTGCTAAGTACACAAACTTTAAATTAGCGGGATGCACAACAGAGGGGTCTAGCTCATGCACACCGCCATCGGCTTCACCTATGGGGAATCGAGGGTTAAGCCAGCAACAAATGGGGGCGATGGCATGGGCACAGAGGAACTTCTTGGTCTATAATTATTGCCATGACCCTAAAAGAGACCACACCCAAACACCAGAATGTTAAACGAAACAAACAAACGAAAAGGTTTTAAAACATTTGTTATGCATTATCAATCATACATTAAGTTAATAATGGGCGGTATTGAGACGGGTCCACATTGGAAAAGTAGAGTGCAGCAGTTGAGCGTCCGATCCTCCATGATTTGAGATTTTTATAAAAGATTATTTATAATCTTGTTTTATCCCATTGTAATATTCTAATAATTGTGGCAATATTGTGTGATGTTTTTAATATATGGTATTGTATTGTCTTTTTTGTTGAAAGCTATGGTATTGTATTATTGTGTGACCCAAAAAAGAGAAAGTGGTTCTTTTGAAGGTAGCTTGAATTATATGTTGGATTATATATTAACAAGTGAAACTACAATCGACATATAGACACTTTGGAAACAAAACAGGAAACAAAATCGAGAGGATAAACAGTGATTGTAACAGTGCAGATTATTGTTGATTAGTGAATACATTATCCTAGATGTAAGTTAAATTTAGATGAATCCTAAGATCTTTAAACATCTAGGTTAATCACATAATAGAATCATATGAATGTTTATAGAGTTACCTGGATTCATTTTGCCTGAGAGATCTTTCTGAATGGATTGAATCCTGAATGGAAGATGAACAACTCAATCTCTTCTTAGGAACTCTTAGATTTCTCTCACCTTGCCTATAACGTTAGTTGTTGCTTTTAAGATATCTTTATGATGGTCTAAAGATATGTATTATTGGTGGAGAGAGGACCTAATTCCTCTTTAGGGTTTCCTTTAGATTAATCTCAACCGTCCATCAAGGTAGAGATAAATTAGGAATTACTCCTTCATTTTCAATTTCATTGGTCACCAAATATATTAAGGAATAGCAATATTCCAATAGAAAACGAATAACCATATAATAGGGAAAGGAAATATTCCTTACAGTCTCCCACTTGGTCGTTAGTGAGACCCACTAATGTTTTCTTTATGGAATCATAAGGCCGACATAATATGCTATAACTTTATTTTTTTCATTTGGTCATCATAAGTGTCTTGACTAATCTTGTAATCAATGAGAGTTATGGCGGTCGCACATCATTCTGCAACATGATCCCTTCCATGTACTACCGCATTGACCACCTTCATAGTTAGACCATAAACATAAGTAGGAGTATCATAATGGTCCCTTTAAAGTCTTTAACGAGAGACTCATTTTGTTATCATAAATCCAACCAACAATAATGTGTGTGCACATTGGAAACATAATATATAAAAGATGTAAAAGTCATAAAAGAGCTCAAATAATTGTCATACATAGGCTAATCGTAAACAAACAACATTAGGCGCTATCTTCAAGACTCATACTTTCAGCATGCTTCATGAAAGTATTTGGAGGTAAAGCTTTTGTAAATATGTCTGCAACCATAAGTTCAGTGCCTATATGTTCAATGACAAACTTTTCTCTTTTGACATCTTGCTTCAGTGATTGATATTTGAGGTCCATATGCTGGGCTCCCTTAGATATCCTATCATGCTTAGCGAAGAAGATTGCAGCTTGATTGTCACAGTAAAGAGTGAGAGGCTTGTCAACAAAACTCAAAGCCCCAAACCCTGACACAAAATTCCGCAACCATGTTCCTTGAATAGAAGCCTCATAACATGCAACATACTCAGCTTCCATAGTGGATGTGTATATCAAATTTGACTTCTGGCTTTTCCATGAGATGGCACCTCCACCAAGGAGATACACATAGCTGAGAGTACAGTGTCTAGAGTCTTTGCATCCACCAATATCTGAGTCCGAAAATCCAACCATCTGTGGATGTGTTGATTTTCGATATGTCAACATGTAGTTTCTTGTTCCCTTTAAGTATCTCAAAACTTTCTTTGCAGCTTGCCAATGAGCGAGTCCTGGGTTACTCTGAAATCTACCCAGCATGCCAACTGCATGGCTAATATCAGGTCTGGTACAAACCTGTGCATACATCAAACTTCCCACAAGAGATGCATAAGGGTATTTTTGCATTTCATTACGTTCCATTTCATTCTGCGGACATTGCTTAAGATTAAGCGTGTCACCTTTATGCATATGAACAATGCTAAAAGAACATGTCATAATGCCGAATCTCTCAAGAACTTTATCAATATATGCTTTCTGAGACAATCCCAAAATTCCTAGTGATAAGTCACGGAATATCTCAATTCCTATCACATAGGATGCCTCACCCATATCTTTCATTTCAAAGTTCTCAGAGAGATAACTCTTAGTCTCATGTAATAAACCAAGATCACTGCTGGCTAATAATATGTCATCAATATACAGAACCAAAAATATGAACTTACTCACACTGATCTTGAGGTATATACATGGATCCACAATGTTTTCTTTGAAACCGAATTTCGTAATGGTTTCATCAAACTTTAAGTACCATTGCCTCGAAGATTGTTTCAGTCCATATATTGATTTCTTCAATTTGCAGACCATATCTTCCTGACCTTCGATTTTGAAGCCTTCAGGTTGACGCATATAGACTTCTTCATCTAAGTCTCCATTAAGAAAGGCGGTTTTCACATCCATTTGATGTAACTCAAGATCATATTCAGCTACATATGCCATTATAATTCTGAGAGAGTCTTTTCTAGACACATGTGAAAAAGTCTCACCATAATCAATGCCTTCTTTCTGATTATACCCTTTGGCTACAAGTCTGGATCTACGTCGTTTAACATTGCCATGACAATCGAGCTTAGATTTATAAATCCATTTGCACCCAATTGCTTTGTGTCCTTCAGGCAATGGAACAACATCCCAAACTTCATTCTTAACCATTGAGTCTATTTCATCTTTACTGGCCTCGATCCATTGATCAGAATTAACATCTTTCATGGCTTGTGAATAAGAAACCGGATCTTTTAAATCCCATTCTCTAGATTCTATTTGATAAAGCACGTAGTCATCAGAAATAGCTGATCTTCTCTCACGAGTTGATCTTCTTAATGCTGGTTCCTCGTGTGCTTCATGTTCATTATTGGCGATATTTT
>NC_027750.1:42654512-42654854 GCF_000695525.1 Brassica oleracea var. oleracea
CCTTTCCACAGTTCAAAAGGAGTCTTTGGAACTGCCTTGCTAGGAACTCGGTTCAAGATATAGACTGCAGTTCGTAATGCATCCATCCACAAGGATATAGGTAAATTAGCATGACTCATCATGGATCTAACCATTCCCATATACGTACGATTACGCCTTTCAGCTACACCATTCTGCCATGGAGAACCATGCGTTGTGTATTGAGCAACGATTCCTAATTTTTGGGGGAGTTTGGCAAATGGTCCAGGATGTTGTCCTGTTTCATCATATCTGCCATAAAATTCACCACCTCTATCTGACCTAATGATTTTCACCTTTCTATCTGATTGTCTCTCAACTTCA
>NC_027750.1:42655053-42668400 GCF_000695525.1 Brassica oleracea var. oleracea
TACGACTCCATCTTTTACCAATCTTTTGATTCTTTCACTAGAAATGTATCCTAGTCTTTTATACCACAAGAAATATGAATCATTCGCACATGCTTTAGTTTTACGTTTATCTTGCAGGGTGAGATGTGTTTCATAATTTGATTAGACAAATTTAATTTGTAAAGACCATTAACTAATATTCCAGAACCAATTTTATTAGAGTTTAGAAATAAATTGAAACAACCATCTCTTTGAGAAGACTTAAAATCAGCCAAATCAAGTTTGCTTACTGAAACTAAATTACGGGAAATAGATGGAACATAAAGAGTCTGAAATAAATCCAAACAAAATCCACTATCTAAAATGAGACGATAAGTGCCAATAGCTTCAACTGGCGCTTTGTCTCGATTCCCCATGAGTATATAGTTTTCACTTGGATTTATGGTCTGGGTTGTAAGGAATCCATGCAAGGAATTAGTTACATGTACATTAGCACCACTATCAATCCACCAAGTATCAGAAGAAACATGAGCAAAGCTAGATTCAAAAAAGCTTACTGAACCCATAGGATTACCTTTCTTTTCAAACCATTCTTTTCTTTTAGGGCAATCTTTCTGAAAGTGTCCAGACTTTTTGCAAAAGTAGCATCGGTCATCTTTTCTTGCCTTCTTCTCATTGACTTGATTAGAATCATTCATCCTGGGTGGTGCTCTTTTATGACTTGGTTGATGTCATTTCGCAGCTTTAGGTCCAGCTCCTTGGACATAGTGGGCAACCTTAATACCTTCACGACCAAGCCTTGATTCCTCTTGGACCAGTTTGTTAGCCAATTCAATCGACGTCCACTTTTCAACAATGGCGTTGTAATTGATTTGGAATGGTCCATACTGAGGAGGTAAAGAGTTTAGGATAAACTGGACAAGAAATGAATCATCCACACTCATTCCTAAACCCTTTAGCTTAGCCGCAAGATTGGTCATTTCAATGCAATGTTCATGCATAGACCTTGTACCATCATGTTTCATGGTTGTAAGATCTGCCATAAGTTTCCCAGCAAGGAATTTGTCTGCAGTCTTAAACCGTTCTTTTATAGCCGCTAGATAAGCCTTAACTTTCTCTGCAACTGGAAGGGAAGTTTTGATGTTCCTAGCTATTGTCATCCTTAAGAACATGATGCTCAATCTGTTAGCTTTCTCCCACGCTTTATGGAAAGCCTTTTCTTCCTCAGTACTATCATTAGTGAGTTGGCTAGGCTCTTCTTCACGTAGTGCCAAGTCCAAATCTAGTACACCTAATGTGAACGCAACTTTCTCTTTCCATTCGGAGAAGTTGGTTCCAATGAGGATGGGGGACAGAAGAGACCATAGATGACAAACTAGCGGAAGAAGTTGCTGCATTTTAGAGATAGAACAAGTATTAATTAGGCTTCATAACTTAATCAACACGAAAAAATTGAATATATATGACAAGAAATTATAATGTTCCTGTGGGAATCACATAATCTCATATAAGGTCACAGATTCATGGAACTTTATTGAATGATGTACCAAATTATTCAAACTAAGTTATCTGTGGATATCCTTAGCTTTCACGATAACAATCATTCCATTATTGAGTGATGTATTGAATATTCAAACTAAGTTATCTGTGGATATCCTTAGCTTTCACGATAACAATCATTCAATTATTGAGTGATGTATTGAATTACTCAAACCAAATCATCTGTGGATGTCTTTAGTTTACACAATACATACGCTCTTAAGTAATTAATCAATTCTCATGATTATAGTCTACCTGTGGGTAACTAAATAATTCATAAGAGGATAAAAAACTTGGTTTAAATAATGATTTTTAGTTGCAACTATTAAGGTAAAGTCACTGTGGTGATATCTAAACCATAATAAGCACTTTATGTGAAATAATGTTTTGTACTAATTGTGTTTTATATGTATATAAATTATTTCAATACGGATTATGAATAGAAAAGTTTATAACTTTAAGTGCAAAATCGGTTTTGTACGAATTCTGTGCAAAACGATTCTGCAGTATATACAAAACACGCTGTACTAATTATGCATAGACCAATTATTATTATCAATTTTGCACAAAAACTTCACGAATCATTATTTACAGGATAGGTCTTTGGAAACCCTAATTTACATAATCCCGAAATTTGCACAGAAAAGGGTTTGCGAAAAAAAAAAATCCTAATTCGCAGAACACCATTTTTGCACGGATTCTGTACTGCGAAAATTATAATTCGGGTATGCATAAATTATGCATGATTCTTTTAAAAAGATAATTATAATCCCTAGATGCACAAACTATGCACGATTCTCTTAAACAGGAAAATAATTATTTCAGATGCACAGAGTTCGCACGATTTTATCAAACATACCAAATTTTCTCAGATCGCACTAACTTTGCACACATACGAAAATTAAACCCTTAATCAGATCTAGAAATCACAATACTCAGATCTATCAGTTTCAGTTATCTAGCTCATAGATCTATTATTCTTAATGGATTAAACAGATGTTCATAACCATGCTCTGATACCACATTTAAGTTTAATTTACATGAATCCTAAGATCTTTAAACATCTAGGTTAATCACATAATAGAATCATATGAATGTTTATGGAGTTACCTGGATTCATTTTGCCTGAGAGATCTTCCTGAATGGATTGAATCCTGAATGGAAGATGAACAGCTCAATCTCTTCTTAGGAACTCTTTGGTTTCTCTCGCCTCGCTTATAACGTTAGTTGTTGCTTTTAGAATATATTTATGATGGTCTAAAGATATGTATTTATAGGTGGAGAGAAGACCTAATTTTTCTTTAGGGTTTTCTTTAGATTAATCTCAACCGTCCATCAAAGTAGAGATAAATTAGAAATTACTCCTTTATTTCCAATTTCATTGGTCACCAAATATATTAAGGAATAGTAATATTCCAATAGAAAATAGATAACTATAAGACCTTATAATAGGGAAAGGAAATATTCCTTACACTAGAGACCCTAAATGGGTCTCTTATTCTTTTTTTTAATATTTTTTAATTGTAAAAGTGTATTAAGAGACTGTATTAAGAGACCCGAAAATTTACGTCCTCCATTGTAAGTCTCTTATTTAAGGGTTCTTTAAAACAAAATTTAATTAAACACCAAATTGTTTTTGATTTTTCTTATTAAACTTAATTTTTTCTTAAAACATAGTACAAAATAACATTTTAAACATTGATTTTAAAATAAAAACATAAAAAATAAAAACGAAGGAATTTGTTTAATGACTTTGTGAGAAGAATGGAAATTGTTTTGTGATTAAATATAACTTGTGCGATGATTGTGAAAAGGAGAGAAGAAGAAACTTGTTTGATGAGTGAATGACTGTCTATAAAATGACCGAGCTGAATAAACACATATATATAGAACAACACAACAACAATACAAAACATGTGAATCAACCACACTCTAGTCTGTGACACAAGACTACACAACAACACAACAACAATACAAAACATGTGATTTCACAAGACCACACGAGAAGACATGACGAACAAACAGAAGAAGCTACAACTTCATACCAGTAACGAAACAGACATGAAGTAACATCGACTTAACCGATCTTTTTGACTTTTTGACTTAAACGATTTTTTTGACTTTCATTGGTCTCATTTGTTAGGACATAAACATCAAGTGACCACACCAACAACCCCATACATTTTTGGCCTGCAAGACTGTCAAAAAGATCAATCAACGTATCACAAAACCTTTATTGAGATGAATCACTCATCTTATAGGAAACAAAGAAACCACAAAACTGTTAAGTAAAATTATTATTTTGTTATTATTGGGCTGGTTATAAGAATGGAACCATCATTACATGAAGAGACTAGTTCTATTGTTGTGCTATGTAAGCATCGGCGCATGTTTCTTCGTCGACCAGATTCCTCAGAGTTTATTGTAACTGAAAATATTCACATATACAACTCATTACTGATAATTTGCCAAACCACATTAAGATCACAATGAAACAAAGAAACCCAACCCACTTAACTTAGAAAGAAACAAAAAAAACAACATCCAACGATACTTACAGGAAGACAAAGAAGGCACTAGGAGCTCTCTTGGGTTTGTTAGGGTCCTTCTTGGCCTTCTTCTCCTGCTTGCTAGGCTTCTCAGCCGGTGCCTTCCTCTTTCCCACCTTCCTGAATATCAAAAACAGAATCTACAAAGTCAACAACATGATGTATCTTTTACTCTTTCAACAGAGCTAAAGCTAACCAAAGATACTAAAGACAATCCATTTATTAGCACCCATAATCAGTTATTATTATTACATAACATGTTTCAGAGAGAGGTAATAATGGATTAACTTGTCATCAACTAGCTTCAAGGCTTCCTTGGTGGTCTTAGCTTTACCTTTCTCATTTGATTTCTTCATATCGGAAGGAAACTGTTGAACCAATGAACATGGGAGAAAGTAAACAGATACACTACTCTCTACAGAGAAAGGAATCAACTTTATCAGAAGATTCAATCTAACAGTAGAGTAAAGCCATTACCTTTGAGACTAATGGAAGATCTGTCTGTTTGATAGGAGAAGAAGGAAGAATCAAAAGGTAAAGACGATCAGAGAGAGAAAACAAAGGATGAGCGTGCGAGTTAGCAAAGAGATGCTTAGCACAGAGAGGGTATGACACGCTGCTAGTGAGGGACATGTGGTGGTGGCTGATGAGTACGGTGATGGAGGTTTCAGAGGCGGAGGATTGAATAGGTTGAAGAGATCAGAACAAAATAAGAAGTGCTGGTTTTTGGGTTTTGGAGGAGGTGAGTCGGAGAGATAAATCGAGGGATTGGACGATGTCGGGACGGTGGATTGGAGAGAGAGGAGGAGAGATCCTTCGAGAGAGATAAAGCTAAACATAAAACTCTCTCATGGGGACACGTGTCTCTTAAGAGACGCCTCTTCTAACGTTTAATTAAGAAACGTTTGTTCAATTAATAGCTATTTTTTATTTTTTTTAAATCATAATTACAATAAGAACCCAACTAAAATACTGCGATAAAGATGTTCTAACAAACTAAATTATAAAATAGCTTTAGGTGATGACTTTTAGTAGCTATCAAGAGTTAAAAACTTTTAGATATGTGTGCAACAAATCTTTGACAAAATAAATATCGACTTGATTGTTTTGTATACATAACTGGAAGCACCGAGATAGATTATGGAAAACATGCTCCAACCTTCGACTTGTTAGAATTTTTAGACATATTGCAAGGACCTGATTGCAATGATAAAAGAACTCCGAACCTGGTCAATTTTTGCAACAAAAGTAGAGGCGATTCAGACTTTTCAGATATGTTTTCTAAAATTCAAGATCTTCCATATTTCAAGAGTACAAAAATAGGATGGTTGATTCTTTAACTATGACTGCTCGTTTTTTTCATAGAGATCTTTGTTTCATTAGTTGTTTTATTCCGGTCTGATTAGGGTGATATGTTATAAACTTATAATCCATTAGAGTAGGTTTTATTCGGGACACACAAACGAAATCGAGAGTGTGAAATGCTTTTTTTTAATTAAATGTTTGAGCGGTAGGAAATGTTGCCTTATATAGATAATGTTTCAAAAAAAAAAAGAAGAAAAATCCCCCCTCCCGAGGAATTATGAAACAAAATGCGGTAGTGGCGATGTTTTAATTCTTCAATATACTTTTTTGGAAAATGTACACATATTGCAAAACAAAATTTATATATACGACTGAATTGACAAAACCTAAACTTATATGCGATTCAATTAATAAAACAATAATGGTAGACGTGTCATTAAACAATTTAATCATAATCTAGAGCGAAGAACAATGCTGCACGTCATAAGCGACGACGAAGATGGTGGCCCATTTTTCCCAATTTCGAAAGAGATAGTAAAAAGTGTGGACCCCAGTCTTATTCTCGAAGATTTTTTTTTTTTTTTTTTTTTTTTTTTTTTCATCTCGTTTTATTAAATGGCTAAAAACCAACAGGTACAAATTATAAAATAAAGGGCAAAGGTAAAACCCAAACGTACAAACAACTAAGGCCTAACCGCAAAGGCCATATAAAACCCCAACAGAGAAAGAGACTCAAGACAGCTCACAGCCAACGTGTCAAACGTAAGCGGTAGACGGACGCGTGGCGGAAGAGCAGAGTCATCTCTTTCTTCACCAATTTCCAAGCCGTTGCCGGATTTCTAACCGGAGATCCACCGGATACTCACCGGAACAGGAAGCTCAAGAATAGAACATCCAAGAACAACTAAAGCTCAAAAGTGATAGAGCTATGAACCGCACCATCTCTTCATTGAAAATCAAATCGGTCTCACCAAGTTCCAACGAAAACAAAAGAAGCTGTGAATCTAACAAATTTAAAAAGACCACATTTAATGATAAGAATAAGCGTGAAGGTGGAACAATCCAATAATAGGAGAAAGATCACAGCTTCCAAATAATAACTCAGCAAAACCGATTTGATATGAAAAACCAAAGAAAAGATTGAAAGTATAAAACGTAGAGAAAATTAAAAAGCCGGATGAACCGGACGAAACATCATTGAAATTCATCAGAGATGAGTGATGAATCTCAAGTTACAAGCCAGCCAAGTCGATGCTTTGGGAGCCACCGCTTGCCAGAGTCGATACCCGGCCAACTCGGTGCTTTGTGAGCCACCGGTTGTCAGAGTCAAAGCCCGTACCTCTCTCTGAAAGATTTTGAAGAGAAAAGAGAGAGAGTTCTTCTTTCTCAAACTAACAGAAAAAAAACTCCATAAAAGACTGGAGAGCAAGCCGGCCGACGTCACCGGAGGACTAGTCAACGTCGCCAGAGTCAAAAGCCGGACAACAACTTCCGAGGAGATGGAGCGTCGCCGGAGTCGGATACCGGTCGGATGAAACCGAAACCGGGGAACAAAAAAGTGAAGATCTCTCTCACTCTCAAACAAGCTTTAAACTCTCTAAAAGATTTTTTATTGATAAGAGAGCAAAAGAGTTCGAGAGAGAACTCTCTCTCTAGGAGAGGAGAGAGACGCTTAGCGTATTCTATATTCTCGAAGATTTCATTACCTTGTTAAGTTATAAATGAGAATATAAGGTTATTAATCATTGTTGTCTTTTTCAAACAAGTTAAATTAAGGGAAACCAGGTGGATGACTTCCGTTTCGCAGATTTGAATTTTTTGTGATAATATATTTATTATAATTTTTCAAATTAAAATATGTTTTATCATTAAGTGTTTTGTTAAATATTTTTCTTAGAATAATTGTTTAAAAAAGATAGTATGACTATTTTTAAATATTTTTTGATATTTTGTATTGATAATTGAACTAAAATTAGTTACGTATAATATTCATGATTCAGTTTTTAATAAAACTACTTAAGTTTTTGTAGGTCTATAATACTGAAACTTTTGAAATATTTTATATAGTTTAGAAATACTTGATTGTAAAATTGATTTTATGAAGCATTATATATATTATATAAATCACATATTTAATTACCATAAATTATTTTGTGCAATATATTTAGGCCGTTTGGATACTGATAAAACTATTTCTAGAACTAATTTTCGTTCTCATAATATAAATAAAAATTGAAAATCCATTAACAAATCAAATTATAATATTTTTTTCTCAACCTCTATATATGATCGACACCTAAGAAAAAAATCAATTAAGTGATTTATCATTTAATATAAAATAAAATTTAAAAATAGATTTTATAAATTAATTTATGAGCTTGTATAAATAAATTAAAACCTCTTATCATAAATAAAATCATATGATAAACCAAGATAAATAATTTTATAAATGTATTTATAATTTTTATAAATGATTTATAAAGCATGTATGAATTTTATTAGATATTAATAGTTATTATAATACTTTATATATAAATATAAGACCATATACAAATATAAGGCTTTATATAAGAATATAAAATCATTATATCAATTTTAATAAACTTTTTTGTTTACTATTTTCTGTAGTCTATAAATATATAAAAAAATGATCAAATATTATTATTCTTTCTATAGTCTCAACGATTAGTTACCATAAATAATTATTTGTAATATTATGTAGATTTTTGGCAAGTGATATTAACTGTTTATAGACTTATTTTTTTCTCTTAAATCTAACTAAAATAAATAAAAATAAATTATAAATCATCGACAATCAATTTATAACTGTTTTTTAAGATTTCATAAATGATCGATACATAACCAAAAATCTCTTAAATGACTTCTCAATTAATATATAGTATGATATATACTTTTGATTTTAAGCTCTTATAGAGTATGATATATACTTTTGATTTTAAGCTCTTATAGATGACTTATAAACTCTTATAATAATTTAAAGTATACAATAAGCCAAGATAAATAATTTGATAAATGTTTTCAGAGATGATTTATAAAGCATATAATATGAACTTTAGAAGATGTTAATAGTTTGTGTTCAAAAAAAGAAGATGTTAATAGTTATTATGATAATTTATATAAAATATAATGCTTTTAAATAAGAATATAAAATCATTATATTGATTTATATAAACGGTTTGTCGTTTATTATTTTATCTATTTTTAAATATAAAAAATCATCAATTTATTTCTCTTTCTATAATTTCAACAATTAGTTACCATAAATCATTATTTGCAATAATTTCAACAATTAGTTACCTATGTCTGTATTTTGAACACTTTAGTGAATTTTGCTTATGTGTCGATCATAAGTGACTAATTGTTGAAATTATACATAACAATTTTGCTTACTTTTAAATAATATTACATAATAATATTACAAATAATGATTTATGGTAACTAATTGTTGAAATTATAGTTACCTTATGGTAATTATAGAAAAAAAAATTGATTCAAGTCAAACCATTGGACTAAGAGGGCTTCCACAATATAAAATATTTGTTACCTTATGGTAACTCTTAAATATAAAAAATAATCAATTTATTTCTCTTTCTATTATTTCAACAATTAGTTACCATAATGTAACTATAATTTCAACAATTAGTTACCATAAATCATTATTTGTAATAATTTCAACAATTAGTTATCTACGTCTGTATTTTGAACACTTTAGTGAATTTTGCTTACGTGTCGATCATAAGTGACTAATTGTTGAAATTATACTACATAACAATTTTGCTTACTTTTAAATAATATTACATGATAATATTAAAAATAATAATTTATGGTAACTAATTGTTGAAATTATAGTTACATTATGGTAACTAATTGTTGAAATAATAGAAAGAGAAATAAATTGATTATTTTTTATATTTAAGAGTTACCATAAGGTAACAAATATTTTATATTGTGGAAGCCCTCTTAGTCCAATGGTTTGACTAAGGGTTTATTAATGCTTTTACACCATCAGGTCCATGTTTCAATTCCCGGAGAAAGCGATTTATTAAACAATTATGCAGACTACGGAGGAAAGGCTTAGAAGGGATCTTCAACATGGTGCAAGTAAACTCGGTCAGACGTGATCTTCGTATGACAGCTCAGGTGATGCAGTTTGGCGTAGATCCTTATAAGGCAGGTAGTATTGTCGGTTGTCGGATCGTCTATGTAATCTTTCTCATAATTGTAATATCATAATAAATCGGCGTTAAAAAAAACTAATATTTTATATTTGGCAACTGATATTATTTGGTTATAGACTTACATTTTTTTAGATCTAATTAAAATAAATAAAAATTAAATTATAACAATTTTGTAAGAGTTCACCTATGACTGACACGTAAGCAAATAATAATAAAATGACTTTTCAATTAATATATAGTAGGATTAGGTGATATAACCCAAACAAAAACCCATGATTCATTATATAACCAAAATCACACCCTTTACCTATCTCCCTGTACCTTCTTTCTAAATTAATGGAAAATGGGAACTTATTTCGAACAAACAAATAATTAGCTACATTTACACTCTGTGTTCTTTTTAAGTACCATTTTAAAAATTTTACTTTGTTTAAATATACCGGCGTTTTTTCCATCTTCAGCGACTCTCAATCAATTATTTTCCTCTTTTTAATTTCAAATCGCTGAGAGATTAAGTTAATTTTCTTTTGTTGTTGTAATAGATCTTGATCATTTCGACGACTATGTTTTTTGGGTTTGTCGATTTACTTTGGTTTTTGGCGACTTTTTGTCCATCAATCTCAGTTGAAGAGATTTTCAAAATTTGTTTTTTTTTTATTTACTGAAATTGAATTTAGTGTCTTTCACTCGGTTTTCATTTAAATCTTTTCGATGATTTGATCAATTTCTTCTATTTACTACCATTCACTTTCACCTCTCTTTTGACGAATATCTCTTCCTTTGCCAGTAAGCTGGTTATGGGGTTGACGAAAGTATTTTTGATTGAGAGTTGATGTGGATCACTCCAGCCATTTGTGAAGTCGATTAAGAAGAGTGGGTGTTTCTATGGTCCAACAAATGCGGTCGTAGTTTTGGCTCATGCATTCTTTGTTGTGGAATTTCCGGTGAATCAAAGTAATTTTGATCAAGTATTCGAGGTTAGCTTGGAAGGTACCATGGTATAAGTGAATAGAGCAGCGACAGAGAAGATAAAAGATTTGAAGAGTGAATTCCATGACAAGCTTTTTCGACGGTCGTATCTGTCGTCTCCTCTTTGAAGAACACACTTGTAAGTTACGTGATTTTCTTTGAAGCCTCCACAGTTAACACGTGTTACATACCGCTTCCAATTATAAAAAACTTAATTATGTAATCTTTCTGTCGTTTTTACTCTTGTAAAAATCCTTTGGGCCGAATGAAATGCAACGATGTTGTCCTAAAAAAGTCGTTTTCCCTAAAATTTAGGCAATATATTTACAACAACTTATTTTACGTACCGTTGTACTTATATTTGTATAGAGTAAAATTTTATATAAAGAAAGGTTAGAAAAAGTATAATATTAGTTTCCATAATTTATGTGTAAAGTTGTAAAGTATCATCTAAAATAGAACATATAACCGAGGGAGTAATAAAAAAAACTGGTCACGTAATATGATATGCTTAATTATCTTTAATTAACTATAATGGTTGAACACCTGCATTTTTATTTTTCTGTTTGTTTTTGTTTTTCCTTTTTTATTTGATTTGATGTGTAATTTTTATCAAATATGATTCCCTCAAATAATTATGTTAGTAAGAACACATATATTTTCCTATAAAACCCTAATTTAAATTTTTAAACAAACTATTTTTAAAAAAAAATTAAAAATTTAATATCTAAGTCGCTTCTATATTAAATTATAAAATTAAAGCATATTAGTAAAATAGTATATAATTATGAATAATATATTTTTAATATGAAAATTATGGTTTCTAAATAATTGGCATGTAAAATACACAATAAATGTAAAATTATATGAAATAGAGAAATACCCTGTGATAGCACTAAAAAGGTTTTGGTCACAAAAATAGACCACAAAGAGAATTATGACCAAAATGTTTCATTAAAGAGGTAAATATACATTTATCTCATAGGGTTAACTAATCCAAACCTTAGGGTTTAGAGTTAAGGGGTGGAGATTTGGGATTGAGGTTTAAAATTTTATAAAATAAAAAATAAATATTAAAAATTTGAAAATAAAAATTTTAAAAATAGTTTCAAAAAATATTTTCGAATTAAAAAAAGAAAATTTGAAAAACAAAATTCAAAAAAAAAATTTATAAAAAAGTTTGAATAAGAAAACATATAATCTAAAACTATAAAAACAAAAAAAAAAATTATTTTTTTTTATATTTTTAATTTTTTTTAATTTTTTTTATACCTAGGGTATTAGTGTCATTTTACATATTAAATGAAACATTTTGATCATTTTACTTTTTGTGGTCTATTTTTGTGACCAAAACTCGAAAATAGTCTATTTAGGAGAATTGCCCAAATAGTGAAATACCCTATGATAGCACAAAAAAAATTTTGGTCACAAAAATAGACCACAAAGAGAATTATGACCAAAATGTTTCATTAAAGAGGCAAATATACATTTATCCCTATAGGGTTAACTAATCCAAACCTTAGGGTTTAGAGTTAAGGGGAAGGGATTTAGGATTGAGGTTTAAAATTTTATAAAATAAAAAAAAATATTAAAAATTTGAAAATAAAAATTTTAAAAATAGTTTCAAAAAGTGTTTTCGAATTACAAAAAGAAAATTTGAAAAAAAAAATTCAAAAAAAAATAATTTATAAAAAAATTCGAATTTGAAAACAGAGTCGCTTGTGACATAGGGTCACTTCAAGTTTTTAATTGGCCAAGTTGGTCGCTGGAAGTTTTTATTGTCGAAACGGGCCGCTAGGAGGGAGAGAAATAAATCGGTGATGAATTTGGCCTTATGACCCGTAATGTTCTGGGCCGTGACCCATGAAACTCTTGAAAGTGACCCAGACGAAACGACCCTAAGACTTAGCGACCCAAGCGGCCCAGAAGTTTCCGCACGTGTGAGTTCGAGATTTTTTTTGGGTGACCGGTAGCAAAGGTTAAAGGTAATATTAACCATTCATTTTCCCGCCGTTAACTGTTTTCTGATATTTGTGGTAATATTAATGAAACTAATATGTTATAAAACGCTAACTGGGCAATGGTGAGAAGCAGCTAAGAACTGGTGTACAACTATAAGAAGCAACCCTACGATAAGAAGATATTCCCATCCTCTGAGGCCGTCGATGCTTATCCACCATAACTGAAAAGGATGGAAACAATTAGCGGTGGTCGGAACGTCGGGTCAAGTAGTGGTGGCACAGGTAGTAAGGAAATCAGGACCAACACCGGCGAAGGTACAGAGTTTGAGCTCTAAGTTTCTGTATTTGTTTTTATAATTGTGTGCTTCCTCTATTTGGCAAATGACATTAACGGGTGCTCATGCTTGGACCGTAGGTCTGTGTAATTCTTGCATTTTGGTTATGGCTGGGAGGTGGATAATGATTGACAATGGAGCTTGAGATTTCAAGATAGACAATGATAAAATGGGTAGAGCCGTCGATTCGTCCAGAATTAGAGGTGCTGAGGAGTTAAAAACGTGTATTGTAGCTGCGTATGGGCTTTTGGGAAGGGAAGTGTTAGCCGAGATGTCGTATTGGCTGAATGATGGAGAGATAGTGGCTTCTCCCGGCGAGATAGCAACGGACAAAGATTTCAGGATTTTCAAGGCGCTTCACCGGGCAGACAAATCCGTCAATCTCTTCGTAACATTAAGAGAAAGTGTTGGGGGGAGAAATGATATTTCTAAGGTCGGAACAAGTAATACGGGTCCAAATGAATGCACCCGTTCGACCTCCTGATGAAGATGTTGCTTTTTTGATGGAAGT
>NC_027750.1:42668486-42669067 GCF_000695525.1 Brassica oleracea var. oleracea
AATGGGGCTAATTCAGAGAATTGCGAGCAAGAAAAGGGGAATGTTTGTGGAGATGACTTGGCAGTGGATAATAGAGAGAATAAGGAAGGCAAAGTCGAAGCAGGAGGCGCAGTAAAAACGGCGGCAGATAATCTGCCTCAACAAATCTGTCTCATAGAAGATACGAGAACGCTAAGTGTTGAACAGGTCTCAGTGGAGAATGGAAATAATGGAGGAGCTCACGAAGATGTTGCTGCAGAAGATGAAGGCGATGATAGCGATTACGACTACAATGGCTGGCATAATTATTGTAGAAACGATTGCGTAACGGACGACGACGACGATTTTGTAGAAGGTCCAGGCAAAGGAAGAAGTGGTGGACAGTCTGGTGGGAAGGGTATTCGGCGTCCTGGCGGTATTGGTGGCACAGGGGCTGCAAAATCGGCGTGTGGTAAGAAGCAACGATCACGTGGAGGTGGATATATATCCAAAAATAACGATTCTTCTGTGGAAATCACCGATCTAGCAAGAGATCTTCGATCACCCTCCAGATTGGAGACAGAAGTAACAGAGACCGAGGTAGGTGTTGATGTTGTTCTTGT
>NC_027750.1:42669736-42670901 GCF_000695525.1 Brassica oleracea var. oleracea
TAGCCGACGTTAGAGGGAAGTATAAAAAACATGGTACAGCCAAAGTGCTTGCAGCTCAATTGCGTTCGAAATACGAGAGGCTCTACTATGGGCCGCGTGCTATGGAACTTCCGGAAATGTTGCGAACGGAATTCAACTATACATGCTCATACTGGAAAGCTTGGAAAGCGAAAGAACTAGCGATTGCATCTGCGCAAGGAACAGAGGAGGATTCATACAAGATGCTACCACAGTACTTCCATGTACTCAAGCTAGCAAATCCTGGAACAATCACCGATATTAAAACAGAAAAAGACAAAGAAGGAAAAACAAGGTTTAAGTATGCGTTCATGTCCCTGACAGCATGCATCGATGGATGAGGGTACCTGAGGAAGGTGCTAGTGGTGGATGGCACCCACATGTTTGGAAAGTACAAAGGTGTTTTGCTAAGTGCCAGCGGACAAGATGCTAACAGCCGCGTATTCCCGATTGCTTTCGCAGTAGTGGAAAGAGAGAACACATAATCTTGGACATGGTTTTTCCAGAGGTTATCTACTATTGTAGAGGATAGTTCTGATTTAAGTATAATATCAGATAGATGCGCAGCAATTTTCGCAATGAAAGATAAATGGTACCCACGTGCACACCATGGTATTTGTCTCGTACACCTCCAGCGTAACGTTAATGATAAGTTTAAGGGGCTGCAACATAAAGCAATGGTTGGCAGAGCTGGGGGTGCGTTCAGAGTTTCGGAGTTTAAGGAGATAATGGAGCTTATTAAACTGACGGATTGGAGATGCTAGGATTATTTGGAGAAGATCGACAAGAAGCTATGGACACGTTCACATTTTGAAGGGGAGAGATTTAACGTGATGACTTCTAACGCTGCTGAATCGTTGAATAATGCTCTTCTGCCCGCTCGTGATAGTCCTATAATGGCATTGTTCGAGTTTATTCGCCGGAAGCTGTGTACATGGTATGTGAGCATACGCACTGAGATCAGTAAGATGAAGGGAAATGTTCCAGATAATATTCAAAAGATACTGGTCGAACAGATGTTGCTGTCAACGGGCCTTCTAGTTATGCCATGTTCGACTTGGTTATTCGATGTTACGCACAGGCCAACTAATTTTGGTTACACGGTTGATCTGGATAAACGAACTTGCACTTGCCTCGAATTCCAAAA
>NC_027750.1:42672317-42674393 GCF_000695525.1 Brassica oleracea var. oleracea
ATATTTCTAATCTTTCGAAGAGAATACTATTATGTCAATTGAAATGTAGGATACTATTATGTCAATTGAAACGTTGGATACAATTACGTCAATAAAAAACTTGCACACCATATATAAAAGTAGCACACCATATGTCTGCCGGAATAAATACTACAAAATAGATGCAACAATATATTATATTAAAGTTTCTCAATAATTTCCTTGAGTAATGCAATCTCCTCAGTGTTTTTCTTCAAGACTTTCTCCATCTCGTGGATCTGATAACCAAGGTTTGCAATCTCACCGTCGTTTTTTTGGGCATCTTCGTCAATTCGATCGATCCGATATTCAACACGACCTAAGCTACGTATCCTGGATTCGTGGTCGTCAACTGTTTTCTTCAAACGTCAGGTTTCGTCTTCGATTGCGGCGGTCCATTCTTGCTTTCTGTGCAACCCGTCATTCTGGAAATAGGATTACAACTTACCTTTAAATCTTTGGAAGCAAAGCCAACAATTACATAAAAGATTACAACTCACCTTGAAATCTTTGCATACAAAGTATTTCTTCGGAATGGCTGCCGCTTCTGTAGAGATCTGAATGATAATTGCGCTTCCGCAAGGACAACGATCCGGGATTCCAAAGTTGGAGTCGTTCACAGCGTAAAGCATGTCCACATACGAGGCACCATCCGAGCTGCTGGAAGTCGACATCGAGGGAATTTTGCTAGTAAAGGAGAAAGGGAGATGTTATTAGGTCGAAGTTGGAGAAAGGGAGATATTATTAGGTCGAAGTTGGAGAAAGTGCTTGTCACTGTGCACTTTATTTCAAAATTTAAATTAAAGTAAATTCAAATTTCGGTCCGGGTTGCCCAAAAATCCGGCCCAGTCCAAACCCTAAACCCGACCCATTTACATTTTTTCCCAAAATTCTTTTCTCCAATTCGATTTCAGTCCTTTTTTGGTGTTCATTATTGTTCTCCAACTGGGAAGAGATATGGAATTCGGTGGCAGATCGAACTATAAGGGAAAGGGAAAGGGTAATGAAACCGATGTGCGTTGTTTCTATGCGTTGCCGGCGAAGAAATGTAAATCTTGGACATACAAAAATCCTGGTCGGAGGTTCTACGGGTGTGAACGCTGGAAGGTAGAATAGTAGTATTGTGTTGTTATTTATCGAAGGGGTTTTCATTTCGTTTATCTTGTAGAGTCCACTTGATTGTGGGGTTTTCCAATGGATCGATGAGGAAGAACCTTTCGGATGGCAAATGCAAGCTCTGATTGAAGCTAGAGACGAAAATTCTGAACAAAAGCGGACTATCATGGAATTGAAGAAGACCATCTCGCACCTCCAGAGTGATTTGGGCAAAAATGCAGAAATAGAGGAAGACATCATTAACGGGTTTCTAAATATGTGAAGAGATGTTTAATTTATCCTGCAAGCTTGTATTTTGGTATCTCAACATCTGCTGTAAACGTGTTATAACCTATGAATTAGTTATGAATTAGTTATTTAAATTTGCAAAGGTATTGTTCCAACAGAAATTATATGTAGTATTGGGATCGAGGAACTACATTTGGGAGGAAACACCAGATGTTAAAACATAAATGACATAGGAGAAAATCAGAGAGATTTCTCTGTCAATAATATTTAAAGGATGTTTGCAATGTTGACGCAAATCCAAAATAGCCTGCAGTTTTTGCAATCACCTTCTAAGTTGTCTGCGTAATCATGGCCATACACGCACATGGGTGTCTTGATAACGCCATCATCCGGGAACTTGAAAGATACCCCATATTTGTTGCTGTTCAGGTCTTCCGCTCCAAAGGCTTTCAATTGGTTCTCTATGGATTCTCCCATTTCACAAGTATCATCCGATCGAAGGTCATGGTGATATGCTGCGAACAGCTGAAACACTTTGCTCGCTTCCTTGTCGTTGCCAAGACAAACATTGAATATGGCGACAGCTAGGGTTGAGAATCCATGCATTGGGACATTTGGTTCCAATATTTTAATACTCTCCTTAAGTCCTATGCTCGGTGCTGTAAGGAGACCTTCATAGTAGATTGCCTTTCTGTTGCCAGCACTGACACATTT
>NC_027750.1:42677510-42683017 GCF_000695525.1 Brassica oleracea var. oleracea
CCACCTGGAAAGTCCTCAGGTTTGAATGTTTCCCCACAAAGCAACTTCTGCACCAAAGAAGTAACTTGCCTATCTTCATTCTGGTCCACCAACAGCAGCCGTTCCTCATCAGGAATCACGGTGAAGTGGACAGAGAGCTGCAGCCAGGCAAAAAGCAATGGAAGACACGTTAACCACAAAAGCCGTAACCGTTTAACTTCACTGTATTTTTGTATCCGCTATTTAAAACAAAGGGAAAACAAACTTACGTCTGGGTCTTCCTCGACAGCAACTATTTCGTTGACTGTGAGAATAGTGGACGGCGAAGAGCAAGCTCCGGGGGAATCAATGAAAGTGGCGGTGTTCCCTGCGTCGGGAATTTTCTCCAATAGCAGAGGCACAACATCAAATACGAACAACTGCAGAGCAAGTGGAAACCCATAGCAAACTGTTGTCTTTTGCGATAGCCGATCACGCATAACTTGCAGTGGGTTCTCACCTGGTGCAACAACAAGGGGAGGCAGGAAACGCGGCACGGTCGTCAAGAACTACTCTCGACCCCACGGGTACGCTAAAAAGCTCTCAACGTCTGACAGCATCTCAACGTACCTGGGCGTTAGTTTAAGATCTTTGTTACTGGGGCAGAGAACACCATCAACCAACGCGATCAGAGCCAAAGGGAGCCGTTTCTGCACAGCTAGATATTCATTTCCCAACATCCGCAGTACACTCAGGACTGTTAACTTACCGACAGCCGTATCAAAGAGCTTGTTCCACATCGTCGGAGGAACAGATTCAGATGCTTCCGAATCCTGAACATCAAAAGCTCTGCAGTTCAAACCTGTAACGTCTCGGAATTCATCCAACGAGAAACGTAGTGGATCGGGACCCAAGGTGAACCAGAACTCGTGTCTGCGAGCCGTAACGAGCTGTCGGCTGAGGAGGCAGCCGATGAGCTTCGTAGAGTTCTGGCAGCGTACAACGGGAAGCTTAAACAGCCCCCGAAACTGGGAAGCCATCAAAGTGTCCATCGCATCCGTCTCCTTTAGAGCAGCAGCAACAGAACCGATGACGTGTGATTTTGAGTAGATGTTTACTCGCAACTTTGTCGGGTACGCACCATATGCGAACAGTCTCCGGGACAACACAGATGAGGGCACCCCATCAGAGAATTGTCCCCCTGAGGAATCACCACCACCGGGGCCGTCCTCAGATCCAGAATCTACAAATAGAAGAAAAATGGATAACTCAAATAAATGGCTTCGATAACTCAAATAAATTGCTTCGAACACAAAACGGTGTCGACTAATCATTACTAAAGAATCTGTCCGATGACATGCAAAGACGGAATCCACATGAACGGAGGTGGACGAAACACATACCAAGATAGCGCTGTTGTTTCGCAGGAGGGCGCTCCGGACGCGCGGCCCAAAGCCCGAATTATAAACTCGAAAGTGACCCACTTTGCTAATATTTTCTTCGAAAACATATAATCTAAAACTATAAAAACAAAAAAAAAAATTATTTTTTTTTTAATTTTTTTAATTTTTTTTATATCTAGGGTATTAGTGTCATTTTACCTATTAAATAAAATATTTTGGTCATTTTTTTTTTTGTGGTTTATTTTTGTGACCAAAACTCGAAAATATTCTATTCAAGAGAATTGTTCTACGAAAAAACATACAAACCGTGGGGTAGGCCCAACCCAGTAACTAATCCTATCTTTCAGTTTGCGACGAACGAGAGAAATATGATGATTATGGAAATGACATCATTATACTCATTCCCCACAATTTAAAAATATTATTTTGTTTTCCCTCTCTCTTTTCTATTCCCCACAATTTACAGTCATTCTTTATCTTTTTTTTTTTTACATATCCAAATCTCAACATTTTTTTTGTAAATTTCAAACTTTTTGTTTCAATTTGATCCAATTTTTTTTGTTTTCCTCAATGTGTTCATCAGGCCCGGCTTACATAAATTATGGACTATGGGCTTAGATATCCTCCCCCCAAACTATAACTATATTTTTTGTAAATTCATAAATTAGGATCCTAGTCTTTATATTATTTAACAAAATTAGATTTCAATTTCTTAAAGAATTTTTGTCAAAAAAAGAGGACCTTGTGCTTGTGTTTGTGCATCAATAACATGTTAGTTTTGGACGTGATTACACGGCGGTGCATGGACTCGTCTTTGGATAAACCGGGTGGATCATTTTGTGTTTCCACATGCTTCCCAAAGGGAACAATCAAGGGTCGTTTGGGATCATAGGTAGTCATCTTACGAGTTAACTCTGCAAGGTTTTCATCTTCAGGTTCTTTTTGTGGCTTTTGGTGAAACTCGGCTTTCTGATACGGTGTCGGATTAAAGCGAATTTGTGATTGGGGTGAAGAAAGTTGAGCTTGTGTGCTCGTAAAAGAGCTAATGAAATCTCTGTCTTGTATTTCAGTAGATTCTATTTGATGATTTTTGTCAAGAAAAACTAGAATATATATATGTTTAGCCGGCTAAAATATATATGCTTTTGTATTCATTTTCCTTGATTTTTTGGATAATATTAGCTTAACTCTTTTCCTTAGAAAACCTACCTTCTTTTCCTCCCTCTATATAAGAAACTCAACTCTTCTCTTTATTCTCATCAAGTTCAAGTATTTCTTTGCATGTGATGAGTAGTTGTTGAATTATCCGACGACCAGTCACTAGTGAATTTTTCCGATGGGATTTCCGGGTGAGCTTCCGGCGAGATTTCTAGGTGAGCTTCCGGCGGGATTTCTGGACGAGCTTCCGGTTGGTTTTTCTAGTAAGTTTGCCGCTTCTCTTCCAAATTTCTAGTTTTAGGAATCTATTTTAGGGAAGTTGCTATTTTAGGAAAGTTTCTAATTTAGGAAATAGGTAATATGAGGGAAGTTTCTATTTTAGGAAAGTTTCCAAAAATGGAAACTTTATTTCCTGAGACTCTGAGCCTAAGTCGTTGATCTCGTGATGCAGTTGACCATCTCCCGTCGATCATTCCAACCAATGACTAAGGTGAGGGTCTATTCTGTAAATCTCGTACCAGTGTAAAATTCTCTCTATCGTAGTTTAGATTTCGAATCATGATCCGTTTGTTTGAATTGAGTCTGTTTGAGTCTTGATTGTTAGTCAGTTCATTCATTGTAAACTGGAACTAGGGGTCTAGAGGATTCAACTGTTGATTTGATTGTGTGATGTTAAGAGATGCGATATATATATGTATGTATACATAGTTATGAGTAGGGACTATGTGAGAGGGCGGGGGTCCAGAGATGTCTGGACTAGCGATGCAGCTTTGGTGGGCGGGGGCTTAGAGACGTCTGGGCAAGCGACGCAGATTTTGTGGGGCGTGGGTGCAGAGACGTTTGCATTCGATGCAACTTTGGAGGGCGGGGGTACAGAGACAGACTGTACTAGCGACGCAGCGTATGTATATATATATCCGTACAAGGAGATGCGGGGTGTATGGACTAGCTATATGCTATCATCGCATTGTTTGTGTTGTGTGATGTTTTAGGCATCTTGTTTGTTCATGTTAGAGCTAAACTTCCATAGTGGGAGTTCTATTTACTCAAGTCAGTGGTTTGCGTGTTTAGCATCTCATACCTCACGGAGTAACTCCCCTGTTACTCACCCCTCTTTCTTCCCCTTGCAGGTGAACATGACGACTAGTTGGATATGTGGACGGATTGGTGTCTTGGGATCGTTGTATTTTATTTCGGTTTTAATTAACTTTTCGATTTAATGTATTTGGTTTTAAATTATAAACTTGTTTTATTTAAAAATTATTTGATTAAAAGGTTTGATATTTTATTCAGTTTTATAAATCGGTTTAATTTGATATTTTTCGGTTAGTAGCACACCGTTTTCGAGAGAGGAGGAGACGGGTGTCACAGTTATACTCCAATTTATCCGTATACTCTATATGTTTGTTGGTATTTAATTATATATTTAATGATATTTAAGCAAAACTTTAAAAACTGCATTGTTACTTAATTATTATAACATATAAGTGTCCAGCTAAGTTGAATAAATAATTTAAATTTGAAAATATAGCCGGATATGAAAATGGATATCAATATTATTATGGCACTGCATGCATTTATGTATTTGCAGGCACCAGCTAACTCTAAAACGAAAGAGGAATAAAGTATGGTTGCTTGATAATAAAAGTGTAGGTTCATAAAATGAAGTAATAGGCGAATAACTACATTACATCTATCTATCTATTTATATAAAAGAGAGTTTGCTCTCTCCTTGTGATGCCATGTCGGATGCCATGTCACAAAGTCGGTTCATGTAGGCGCGACAAGTGTCCGCTTTATTTAAACGGCGTGTTTTATATGTGGTGTTTTAAGTTTGGGCCTCATATTGTTTTTATAGAAAGCCGCCCTAGTTTACGTTCATGATCCGCATAGTTTCGTGAGTTAGGATTCCACCATAGTCGTCGATATCCGTGATTAGAGACGTGATTCAGGGTTCCACCACGATCTTCTAAATCAGCCATTTGAGACTGAGATGCAGAACTCTGTATGACGATTCAATGGTAAACCGTTACGAGATGTGTTGATTAAATGCTATTAACGGCGTTCTTTACTCCATCGACCCACTCCAATTACTCTTCTTCATTCAATTCATCTTCTATCTACACAAGGCGGTGGAAACCCACCTATAAACAGGTGAACCTTCATCCCGTGAACATCATCCTCGCAAATCTTGAAAACCCTTGAAAATTCTTTGAAGGAGTAGAAAACTTGAGTTTAGATGATTTATGTTTCATTTATTGATTTAGAAAGCTTGAGTTTAGATGATTTTGGTTTCTTTTAATGATTTTGTTTTCGTTTTATTGCTACAACGTGGTAGAGAGAAGAGCTTGATGAAATTCAGCGGATGAGGAACACTCATGATTACTTCAGTAAGTTATTTGAAAGCATCGCATCGATCGTCTTTGGTCATAAATACATAGCGTGCAGTTCTACTTATGCTTTCAAGTGGTAAGCATAAGATCATTAATGAAGGCATCAACCTTAGAGGAGATATGAATGTGTGTATAGCTGGGGATCCTAACTTTGCTCAGTCCCAATTCCTAAGGTGTTCGTTGTCATTGTATATTCATTGCTACTGTTTAATATTGTCTACAATATGTGTCCCTCAGTGTTACTTTGTCGATGTATGTACACCGTAGGCAAAGAGTCTGGCCTGAATGCCAAATGAACCGGGGTTTTCAAAGCAGAGGTTCGTTTATGCGTCCAAGATTGTTTATGTAACGACCCGGTTTATCAAAACCTATTTGGTTTAATTACAAGAGAAAAAGACAAAAATAGCACTAAATCAAGTTTATGTTCCCAAACTAGCACTCAAGGTCAAAAGTCACAAAAATAGCACTTAATGTTTTATCAAAAGTCACAAACTTAGGGTTTAGAGTTAAAAGATGGGGTTTAGGATTTAGGGTTTAGGGTTTAGGGTTTAGAGTTTAGGGTTTAGGGTTTAGAATTTAGGGTTTAGGGTTTAGA
>NC_027750.1:42683093-42706320 GCF_000695525.1 Brassica oleracea var. oleracea
TTGAAAAATAAAAAAAATTAAAATTTTCAAAGGATAAACTTAGAAAATACTATTTTGGTCATTTTACTTTTTGAGTGCTATTTTTGTGATATAAACTTAGAAAGGTGTTATTTTGGAGATTTGCCCTAATCACAATTACAATAATAATTATAACTACAACCCTCCCTACATTTTGGTCAAACTGTGCAATATATATATCAGTGTACGCGTCTCCCTTTCTCCTATTTGACCTTGCCGTAATCACCATTTCAGCCATATTCCCTCGTGCCGTCTTGCTTTACACCGACGCCATTGTTGTCGTCCACTGTCGGAGCACCGTCTATCATCAGAGAGGGAGTGTTTCTCATCAGAGCCACCATTAGTGCTTTCATTGGATCATGGTTGACCGGAGAGGTCATGACGTGTTGGAGATCACCAACCCTTACCATCGGCTAGCCATGGCTGTAGCTCTCTTATGGATTCAATCGTAAGAGAAGTGGAGATGAGGCAACCCTAGCAATGACGTTTGTCATCTCCAGCCACCACCGGCTCTGATCTATACTGTCGTTAGCCATGAGTCATTTCAGAAACAAGGCATGTCGTGCCATGATCACCGGAGATCGTACCAGCCGTCGTCATCAATCGTGATCCAAGCCGTATTAGCTAAGTGTTGCCTTCTCTGTTACTTGTGATACAAGTTACATGTATATCATAAGCCTTCATCGAGTTCTTACATGTGTATAGTTGAATCTTGTGCCAACCTAGACTTGGAGTTGCTCGTGCATCATTTAAAATGATGGCGTATGAAGATATTATTAGAGCACATTTCATTTAACACTATTATTAATACGAAGACACCTTTTCTGAGTGTTGTTAGTGGAGACATATCCGCTCTAGAGCAATTCATTATCTGTCTCCGAACTTGGCTAAGGTGAGGGTCTATTCCGCAAATCCCGTACCAGTGTAGAATTTTCCCTATATTAGTTTAGATTTCGAATCATGATCTGTCTGTTTGAATTAAGTCTGTTTGATCTTGATTGTTAGTTAGTTCATTCATTGTAAACTGGAACTAGAGGTCTAGAGGATTCAGCCGTTGATTTGATTGCGTGATGTTAAGAGATGCGATATATATATGTATGTATACATAGGTATGAGTAGGGACTATGTGAGAGGGTGGGGGTCCAGAGATGTCTGGACTAGCGACGCAGTTTTGGTGGGCGGGGGCTCAGAGACATCTGGGCTAGCGACGCAGATTGTGTGGGGCGTGGGTGCAGAGACGTTTGCATTCGACGCAGCTTTGGAGGGCGGGGGTACAGAGACAGACTGTACTAGCGACGCAGCGTACGTATACATATATCCGTATGAGTAGGTGCGGGGCGTATGGACTAGCTATATGCTATCATCGCATTGTTTGTGTTGTGTGATGCTTTAGGCATCTTGTTTGTTCATGTTAGAGCTAAACTTCCATAGTGAGAGTTCTATTACTCAAGTCAGTGGTTTGCGTGTTTAGCATCCCATACCTCACGGAGTAACTCACCTGTTACTCACCCCTCATATTCCTTCCCCTCTCAGGTGAGACTGACGAGCAGGAGTGATTGCTATCGGACTGGTGCTTTAGGAGTTTTATTTCTGTGTTTTTCAGACTTGCGGATTTTATGCTTTTATCGATACTTTCGGGATTTATTATGTTATTTGGATTTATGGCTATTTATTAGATTTACGACTTTGGAGTTGACTTTTGAGAAGTAATAAATGGAGATTTCAGACTTTTTATTTATTTAAGTTATTTCGAAAAATACGGGTGTTACAATTTGGTATCAGAGCGGGGTTCCGTCCCGGCTCTGACCTGGGATGGCGATTTGTTGGGACGTGGTTTCGACTTGGTTTTGACTCGGTTTTAATTCGGTTTAATCGGTTTTAAGAGATTTTCGAATCAGGGGATTTGGGAGTTTTAAAAGAAGAAAAATACATCACCTTTCCGTTCAGTGACTTCTAACCCAATTGTCTTTTTATTGACGATGAGTTACTCATCGTCATCCGTTCTCTAGCTAACATGGTTTCAGCCAGATGTTCGAGTGATGGATGATGTCACAGTTTGACAGATTGCTCAGGTGTGTATCAGTTTCGTAAGCCGTGTTCAGAGATTGTCCGCATGTGGATGTGTGACGTTGTTGCCACCACCCACTTCAAGCCATCGCTCCACGAGTTTTTGTACTGGAGATTACGTTGTATGAGATGTGAGCCATGAGTTGGCATGTGTTATTCGTGTGTATGAGTATATTTACTGCCTTGGAGGCATGGTTATTTTGTAAACTTGTGGGGATCGCTTTTGGAATGGGGTGCGATAACTTGCGTTGTGTTATATCTGAGTTACACTTGGTATGTTTTCCAGTTTTTGGCAGTGTTGATCATTTCAGAGATGTGTCAGTTCGGACAGCTGGATAGAAACGTTGGAAGCTATTTGTATTGATTGCGGTGTACCAGTTATGCTTGGAGGCCCGATTGGTTCAGAGACTCGTTAGAGATGGAGTTGTGTTTTGCGATATCATTCTTGAGATGGACTTGTTATCACGACATCGAGTACTGTTGGATTGCCTGAGGGCAAGAGTTCACATTTCTGGAGCAGAGCAGATTTTATTTGCATACATGCTACATGCGGAGGAGTTATTGGATATGCGGAGTAAATGGATTGTGGTGATCATTTCGATGATCAACATGAGTTGCAGGATCTTCTAGTTATCTCTGAGTATGGAGATGTATTTGAGGCCTTGTAAGGGCTGTCACCAACCAGAGGAGATGTTCTTACGATCGAGTTGGCGTCAGACACAGCACCGGTTTCACGAGTTCTATACCGATTGGCGCCAATAGAGATGGCTGAGCTGAAAGAACATATGGAAGATTCATCAGACAAGAGATTTATCAAGCCGAGTTATTCGCCTTGGGAGCACCAGTGTTGTTTGTAAAGAAAAAAAATGATGGGAGTTTTAGGCTTTGTATCGACTACATAGACTTGAAAATGGTAACCATCATATTGATGCGTTGTTGAATTAGCTGCATGGAGGTTCATGGTTCTCGAAGGTTGTCTTGGCATCAGGACATCATCAGATTGCTATAGTTGAGGAGTGTGTATGGAATGTGGGTTTCCGTATTCGTTATGGATACTATATGTTTTGGTGATATCATTTTGGATCAACGAATGCACCGATAGCATTTGAGAAGCTTATGAATGATGTCTTTCGCGAACACTTGGACAAGTGCACGATTGTACGCATTGACGACCCCATTGAGTTATTCTTGGAGTAGAGGGAGCATGATGAGCGTTTCCGGATTGTGTATTGATGCATGAGGATCAGGTCATTCTATATACATTACATCAGTTGAGACCTCACGAGACCCACTACCCTATTCATGATTCGTAGTGGTTGCAGTGGTATCTGCGTTATAGTTTTGGAGATTGTAATTGTACAGGAAGGAAGTTCAGATTCTCTGGGATTATTGAAGTCGGAAATTTATCTTCATTCATTAAAACTTGTACTTGGACAGTGCAGTTGGATTGAGTTGGTAGCAGG
Organism: Brassica oleracea var. oleracea; assembly: GCF_000695525.1. Lineage (NCBI taxonomy): Eukaryota > Viridiplantae > Streptophyta > Magnoliopsida > Brassicales > Brassicaceae > Brassica > Brassica oleracea. The sequence continues at coordinate 42,686,642 of NC_027750.1, forward strand.
CTACAGTTTGGATATTGCATACCATCTGGTAAAGACAACAAGGTGACAAATACCTTGGGCAGGCACATGAGCGACGTATTAGGAACTAAAGAGGTTCATGAGTTTACTGGGACATTTGCTAGTCTCAGATTGTGTGCCATTACTGTCGATGGAGAGACAAATGGCCTTGAGACTTTAGAGCAGGCAGTCTTGCTATGGAGGATACGCCAAGCACATGTTAGCGTTATGGCTTTGTAAGACGATCAAGATGGGGAGTATTGGATATCATAAGTATTGAGCGGGATAGTTTTAAGCAGAATGTACCTGTACCAAAACCGAGTTGTGTGTTGGACGATAAGCTGTTAAGATAAGGGATCTTACAGCAAATACATCACTTGTGTTTCTCTACCCACCGGGAACACCAAGGGGTACAAAGATATGAAGTGTTAACTATAATTAGTCTAGTATGAAGAGAGTTGTAGCTTCATTGCGTCACAGTGTCAGACATGTCAGATGGCTATGACAGAGGATCAATTATCTATCATGCTATTTTTGAGCTTGCTTTTGCCGGAGTGGAAATGAGGCATGGTGATTATGGACATTGTTATTGGATTTTAAATCACCATATGTGGAAAGGATGCCACATGGGTAGTCATGGATTGACTTACCAGGTCAGCCCATTTCCTAAGTAATTAAGAAGACAGTCAAAGCTAATCAGTTGGAGCAGACCTACATTATTGAGTTTGGGATGTTCCATGGATGTCAACATTGTATCGGATTGGGATTCAAAGTTCACGTCAACATTTTTGGATTCATTCAGAAGGAACTTGGGACAAAGAACCACATGAATACAACTTATTATCAGCATACAGATGGTTAGTCAAAGAGGACTATTCATACTTAGAGGACATGCTCAGGGATTGCGTCTTACAGTGGGATGGAAGATTGGAAAGCATTACATCTAGCAGATTTTGCCTACATCGACAACTATCGTTCGAGATGACACCGTATGAGGCTATTTATGGTAGGCCTTGTCGTATACCACTTTGTTGGACCGGTAAGTGAAAGTGATTCAGTGGATGATAACCATGTGATCAAAAATTCGTTAAGAGAGAGACAAAAATTCAAGAGACTGGGAAACCCAAACTCATGAGAATTGACAATCCAGAGCTTTTTCAAGATGGTACCGGTTAGACATTTGAATTTGAGGACGATTTCTTTATTAGTGGGGGAGAATTGTGAAGACCCGGTTTATCAAAACCGATTTGGTTTAATTACAATTACAATAATAATTATAACTAAAACCCTCTCTACATTTTGGTCAAACCGTGCACAATATATATCAATGTACGCGTCTACCTTTCTCCTATTTGACCTAGCCGTAATCACCATTTCAGCCATATTCCCTCGTGCCATCTTGCTTTACACCGAAGCTATTGTTGTCGTCCACTGTCGGAGCACCGTCTATCATCAGAGAGGGAGTGTTTCTCATCGGAGCCACCATTAGTGCTTTCATTGGATCATGGTTGACCGGAGAGGTCATGACGTGTTGGAGATCACCAACCCTTACCATCGGCTAGCCATGGCTGTAGCTCTCTTATGGATTCAATCGTAAGAGAAGTGGAGATGAGGCAACCCTAGCGATGACGTTTGTCATCTCCAGCCACCACCGGCTCCGATCTATACCGTCGTTAGCCATGAGTCATTTCAGAAACAAGGCATGTCGTTCCATGATCACTGGAGATCGTACCAGCCGTCGTCATCAATCGTGATCCAAGCCGTATTAGCTAAGTGTTGCCTTATCTGTTACTTGTGATACAAGCTACATGTATATCATAAACCTTCATCGAGTTCTTACATGTGTATAGTTGAATCTTGTGCCAACCTAGACTTGTAGTTGCTCGTGCATCACTTAAAATGATGGCGTATGAAGATATTATTGGAGCACAATTCATTTAACACTATTATTAATACGAAGACACCTTTTCTGAGTGTTGTTAGTGGAGACATATACGCTCTAGAGCAATTCATGGTCTGTCTCCGAACTTGGCTAAGGTGATGGTCTATTCCGTAAATCCTGTACCAGTGTAGAATTCTCTCTATCGTAGTTTAAATTTCGAATCATGATCCGTCTGTTTGAATTGAGTCTGTTTGAGTTTTGATTGCTAGTTAGTTCATTCATTGTAAACTGGAACTTGGGGTCTAGAGGATTCACCCGTTGATTTGATTGTGTGATGTTAAGAGATGCGATATATATATATATATATATATATATATATGTATACATAGGTATGAGTAGGGACTATGTGAGAGGGCGGGGGTTCAGAGATGTCTGGACTAGCGACGCAGCTTTGGTGGGCGGAGGCTCAGAGACGTCTGGGCTAGCGACGCAGATTGTGTGGGGCGTGGGTGCAGAGACGTTTGCATTCGACGCAGCTTTGGAGGGCGGGGGTACAGAGACAGACTGTACTAGCGACGCAGCGTACGTATATATATATATCTGTATGAGGAGATGCAGGGTGTATGGACTAGCTATATGCTATCATCGCATTTTTTGTGTTGTGTAATGCTTTAGGCATCTTGTTTGTTCATGTTAGAGCTAAACTTCCATAGTGGGAGTTCTATTACTCAAGTCAGTGGTTTGCGTGTTAGCCTCCCATACCTCACGGAGTAACTCCCTTGTTTCTCATCCCTCCTATTCCTTCCCCTCTCAGGTGAGACTGACGAGCAGGAGTGATTGCTATCGGACTGGTGTTTTGGAAGTTTTATTTCTGTCTTTTTCAGACTTGCGGATTTTATGCTTTTATCGATACTTTCGGGATTTATTATGTTATTTGGATTTATGGATATTTATTGGATTTACGACTTTGGAGTTGACTTTTGAAAACTAATAAATCGAGATTTCAGACTTTTTATTTATTTAAGTTATTTCGAAAATTACGGACGTTACGGTTTACTTGGTTCAACTATTAGCTAACTCGATGAGCATGGGCTTGCAAATCTTTCGCGAGAAAGACAACCGACTTGATTCGGTTACATGGAAGCATCTGGTGACCGGTTTAGCCGCCCATTAGGATCTCAATTACGTTAGTTATAGTTAAGGAATTATAAAATTGGTGGGTTTTTATTAGAATTTGGAATCTTTGGAAAGTAAATAATTGAAAACTTCCAGTTAATAAAAATTCTCAATTTTTTAAAATTATTTTTAGTATTTAAATCAAATCTGTTAATCAAACATTTGGTAGTTTGGTTTTCGACAGGCCCGTCCCTGCTATAAGACAACTAAAGCATTTGCTTTAGGCCACAAAATATAAAGAACACATTAAGGACAAATGTCCCTGAGTATTAGTTAGGTCAGATGGTTTAGTAGTTTAATTTGAGTTAGCATATCGTAGTTCGATCTTGCTTTTGTCCAACATAGTTATAATTTTTACCATTAGCTGACTTTATATATTTTTGTATTGGTTGACTGTTACTATTTATTGTTGGTATTTGTATAAGAGGCAACATGATTTTTTTTTTGTGCTTTAGGCCACCCCAAATTATGGGACGGCACTGGTTTTCGACCAAATTTTTTGCACTCATCATTCTAACAACGTATGTTAATTTAGCAACTACTGCATAAAATAACTAAAAATACACCATTTCAAAATAAATAAATAACTTCACAAAAACAAAATGAAAATAAATTTTTTTACATGGTTCATGAAATTCAAGGTAACAAAACGTAAAATATTACAAACTTTTCTTCCTTTCTGTTACAAAATTTAACCTTAGAAAAATTATTAGAAAATATTGAAAACCATAATCAGTTATTAATACATAATCAAATCAGAAATTTAAACGAAATCAAGAAAAAATATATAACACAAAAACAAAATTTAGTTAAAATAATTTGAATTTAGTTAAAACTAGATTTTGATCTGCCCTATTAAGGACGGATATATTTTTTGTTTTATATTTTTTTAGAAATTTAATTTTTGTATTTGTATTTTTAAATCATATTTGTGTGTCTTTGTATAATATTTCCCTTAAATAATTAATAAAATCTTTTTTATAATTGTATTAAAATAGTTAGACCACACCTATATCAATAGGTCATGTTCTTGTTTTAATAGAATACTAGATTTTGACTCGCCCTTGAAAGGGCGGGTATATTTTTTGTCTTTTTTAAAAAAAAAATTATTTGTGTTTTTCTTGTAATCATATTTGTGTTTAATATTAATGTACTTTAATATATTTTTTTGGTAATTATATTAAAATATGTCAAATTGTATAACTATACACTTATACCATATTCATTTCAGAAATTATTTTTAAACTTTATTCATAAAGATTACAACATATTATATTTTCTTATTAGTTATCTAACATAATTAGTCACAATTATTTGTATTCAAAAAACCCGATTCAGAATCGACCCGAAAATTAAAACCTCATACTCTATCAGAGATGGCTTATATATTTGGACGGTTCTTAAAATGTTATATCCAAAAACAAATATCAAACCCAAACCTGCACCAAAAACCGAACAAATTTTTTGAAAAATGTTTGAAAAATTTAATTTTTAATATATTCTGTTATATATATATATATATATATATATATATATATATATATATATATATATATGTAAATGGATCAATATGGTCTTCACTAACTTTAAGTAAAATCACATTTAATAATATTTTGCCATATATAAGTGTTTATCGTATTACATATTTTGTATTACATATTTTGCCATATAAGTGTTTTTCGTATTACATATTTTGGCATATATAAGAGTTTATATTTTTATTTAAACACCCAATAACGAAAAAAATACAAAAATATATTTTTATAAATTTTTGTTGCCATCTACGTAGTCCTTTAAATCGAACTTAAGGTGGTTATCCCTTTAAAATATATTCATTTAGATGCACTTATATAACGTTATGCAGTTATATTTTAGATGCAGTTATATTTTAAATTGAACTGAACTAATATCAACTGGACATTTTCTAATTTAATAGTATTGATATAGATCTTAACATTCACTTTAACTATGTTGAAATTAGTATTATTATTAGGACTGGTTTTTTTTTTTTTGATGAAATATCAAATTTATTGATCAAGCAAAGAATGTTATTTACATAAGTAAGGCTACTCTACTATCTTTATGTATGAACCACATCTTGTTCACATGCTAAGCTGGAACCATCGACTGAGTAATCCTCCATATTTGTGATCGAATTTTATTTGAGTGAAGAGATTTTGTTTCTCACTGCCTTATCAATGCGCCGTCGCTTGTGATCAGTGGTAACTCTACTTTGCTGATAACGCCTCCCATTCCTTTCTCTCCAAATGTGGTAGATTGTGGTCTGCAACGATAGCTTCACCAAAACAGTATCAACTTCACATTGCCTCATTCTCTGTATGCGCTGCAATGTCCATTGCCAATCCGGGTTAATGCTATTGCCAATAAGTCTCCTAGCCAAGCTCTCCCACACTGTGTAGGAGTAAGGACATGCAAAGAACAGATGATCACGCGTTTCATCCCTCTCTCCACAAAGCTCACAACTATGTACCATTCCCCATTGTCTCATACGGTCACCAGTTGATAATCTATTCTTCACTGCTAACCAGGTTATGAATGTGAATCATGGGACCCCTTGTGTGAACCAGATTACTCGACTCCACTCGACTGTATGCCTCCTAGACCTCACTTGCTCCCACGTACTAGCCGCAGAGTAGTGATCTCTGTAGTCATCACTCCCATTTTCCACAACACTATGTCCTTGCCGTTCTCTGGCTGCAGAGGTTCTCTTTGTAGGATACTATTTCTCAACTCGTGGAACCTACGGCTTCTGCTTCCTTGTATGCTCCACCCCTCCAATGTAACAGCATCGCTAACCTTAGCGTGTCTCATATTTCCCAGATAAGTAGTGCATGTAGGACCTGTGATGTCAATCAACTTCCCTTGCCCCAACCAATCATCAAACAAAAAGTGACAGTTGTTGCCATCTTGAATATCAAACCTCAAAAATTCATAGGCCACATCCCTCAATTTAAGTAACTTCCTCCATATCCAGGGTCCTTTTGTATCATCTCTTACATCCCAGAATGAATTATATTTGAGAAAATAATGCTTTACCCAACTCACCCATAATGAAGAAGGTTGAGTGAATAGGCGCCAAATTAATTTCAGAGCAAATACCCTGTTCGACTCCCGCAGCTTCCTGATTCCAAGACCTCCCTCCTCTTTTGGGACACACAAATCATCCCAACTGACCTTTGATTTATGAGTCTGTGTTGGTGAACCTAGCCAGAGGAAGACGCTACACATACTCTCTATCTTATCAAGACACTTCGCAGGCAGTATGAAAGCCTTACTCCAAAAATTGACTGTACTGGCTATTACTGATTTAATCAGCTGGAGCCTTCCTGCAAACGATAGAGTTTTGTTGGACCAGCAGAGCATTCTACTTCTGATTTTATCTATCAATGGTTCATAGTCATGACTGGTGAGTGTCTTAGTCGTCAGCGGCATGCCGAGGTAGCGAATAGGTAGCGTACCCACTCCAATGTTCAACGATTCTGCTGCAGCAAGTAGTTCACTAACATTATGCCCTGATTCGAAAATAGAAGACTTAGCGACATTAATGTGGAGACCAGACATTCGAGCAAATCTTTTCATAACCTCCAAAACGCCCATAAGAGAATCTGATGTGCCTTTGGTGAAAACCAGTATATCATCAACAAAGCTCAAATGAGTGAGCTTAACTCCCTCACACTGCGGATGGTAATCAAACTCGCCTGCTGCTGCTGCTTTGTCCAAGAGCTTAGAGAGCACATTGCTGAGTATAACATAGAGATATGGAGAGAGTGAGCAACCTTGCTGAATTCCTCACGCACTAGTGAAAAAACCCTCCAGACTACCATTGACAGACACTGAAAACGCAGCAGTAGTGATGCAGAGCCGGATCCAATTGACAAACTGAGGAGGTAAACCTTCGGCAAGCAGAACCGAGGTGATGGAAGACCATTTCACCGTATCAAAGGCATTGGAAATGTCAAACTTGATAGCGCATTTCGCTTCAGTCTCTGATCTGTGATAGCCACTAACTAGTTCTGAGGCAAGCAAAACATTCTCCAATAACAACCGATCTGTGATGAAAGCACATTGGTTGGCTTCAATGGCTTCAGGGAATATGATTTTGATTCTATTAGCAAGAAATTTGGAGATAACCTTGTATAAGAAGTTGCAACATGCTATTGGTCGATACTCCTTCATTGTCTGTGCATTTGTTGTTTTTGGTATGAGAGAAAGGATGGTAGCATTAACACCATAAGGCATGAAGCCAAAGAGAAAAAAGATTGCACTGCCACAATGAATTCCCTGCCTATAATAGACCAAGCTGGAACAAATAATTCTTTGGTGAAGCCATCTGGACATGAGACCTTGCCGTTAGGTAAAGCATGGAGAGCCTGATATAGTGTCATTTGAGCACCGGTATGTTAACAAATCCTGAAGGGAAGCAACTGAAGTTTCCTCCAATGTAGCATCCTGACTCTGCAAGAATGTCTGAAAGTGAGAGACTGCCTCTTTTTTTAATATCCTGATCAGATGTGAGCACTATTCCCTGCCCATTAACCAAGCTTCTGATCGTGTTTCGAGCAGCCCTTGCCTGCACCACTGAGTGAAAAAACCTTGTGTTTTGATCTCCCACTTGCAGCCAACGAACACAAGATTTTTGCATGTAAAATTTCTCCTCAATGCGAGCTAATCTATTCCACTTCTCTTTTGCTGCTGCTTCTATAGCTATGTTTTCAGGACTAGGATCTTGTAGCAGGTTGTTCTGACAGTTACATAACTCTTCATAGGCCTGTTTAGTTCGCACTGGTAAATCCCCAGAGTGCGTCTTGTTCAATGCCCGCAAGTGCTGTTTGAGGAGCTTAATCTTCTTATGAAACCGAGAGAGAGCTGACCTCGAGTGGTGAGTAGGCTCTGTAGTATCCCATACTTCCTTAACCGTAGCTAGGAAATCTGGATGTTCTGTGAGGTAGTTAAAGAACCAGAATGTTTTACGAGCTTGATTCACAGTACCTGTCGTACGTATCACGCATCTGGCATGATCAGAAACTCCCCCAGCGTCAAACTGTGCAGAAGACTGAGGATAGTGATTCAGCCATTCACTATTAACCAGAGCTCTGTCTAACTTTTTCCCAATCGGGTCTTCAACTCTTTTATTCCACCACGTAAAAGGAGCCCATGTATATGGCAGATCCGTTACCATACAATCAGTCATCACCTCCTGAAAGTGCATCATCCCTATCTGATCACCTTTGTAATCCTTAGCCCGAGAATGCTCACAAGAAGAGAGTGTGGCATTAAAATCCCCCACAATAATCCATGGTAAATTGAGATGACAGTAAGCCGCCTTAGTAACCCTCAGCTCTTCCCATAGTGTCATTCTCTCACCAGCCGTGTTGAACGCATATATCGCCGAGCAAATAAATTGCTCTCATGTGCTTGGGATTTGAATGACACATGTAATAACTTGCGCACTCATATGCAGCCTCGTAACTACAATGTCACTAGACCAGCAAAACCAAATTCTGCCCAGGTGATGAAAATCATAATTAGTCAGAGAATTCCAAGTGAGCATAGCTGCATTCATACATCTCTTATGATTGCCTTCCTGTATTCTCGTTTCCAAAAAACATCCGAAAGATGGCTTTTCCTTTTGTAACCATGTTCTAAGAGCTCTGTCCTTGCATGTCATGTTGAATCCACGCATGTTCCAAGCGAAGAAGGACTTCATAACTTCCTACCGGAAGCTTTTTTCGATGTGCCCTGCAACCCCACATACAATAGATCCTTAGAACGAGCAACCTTGCTCCTAGTTTGCTTCCCAGACGCTGCAGAACGCCTACCACTCATTACTTGCGTTCGATGAATTTTCTTTCCTGCTGCTTTGCTCTCCAAGATCTTTCCATCCTCAACTTCTTTCAATAGCTCTTCTTTCTCTTCCTCTTCATCCTCATTGATATCTTGTAGAGGACTAAATCTGGATGGTGAAACTGCAATCCCTTTCTCATCTGTATATCGCTTTTGTAGTGATCCCTGATGGCTCTGGCTTCCACCAACTTCTGTCCCTTTCCTCCTTCCATGAACATTTTCCCAACTACCCGTATCAGCAGTGTGAAATGCTTCAGTGGTCGGCTCAATCAACTGAATCCCTTGTGCCTTTTCTCTAGCCCTTAAATGCTGCTCCTCGAAGGCCTTATGATTAATATCAACTTCCACACCATTAGATGAATCATGTATAGCAGGTCAAGGAGTGATCGCTTCCAGATCCTGAAGAAGTTCACTTAGAGCCCTACAATCCAACCCAATGTCCTTTGCAACATCAACCGAATTCCCACCCTGCTTCCCTTTCTCCCCTTCTTCTTGTTTCTTCAGCAGTTTGACGTCCTTTCCAGTACAGTCTTGCCCCTTATGCCCCCATTTCCTACACACAGTACATCGAGGTGGAAGCCATGGAAAGTTCACCCCAATCTCTCTTTCCAATCCTTCCTTATCTTTGAACGTGATCTTTTCCACCAGAGGTTCATGGAGATTCACTTCAGTCAACACACGTGCTACATCCAATCAAATACATCTCTCCGTGTTAGGATGCAGCTTAACAAAACGTCCTACTGCTCTTGTCAGACACTTCAGACATTTATGCGAATAAAGATCGTTTGAAACTCCACACAAATCAACCCATAGAGGCATCGAAGTCAGGTCAGGAGGGTTGAGCGCCGACTCCAGAGACCAAACATTCACCACTAATGGAACATCTCTAATGTGCCAATATTTCCTCTGCAACACAGGAGTCCTCATCTGGCTGTTATCAATACGAAAAAGAAAAGTATTCTTCTCGATAAACTGCACATCGATCTTTGATCCAGCTTTGGGTGAAGACCAAATGCGATTTACAGTCGCGTGCACTGAGCTGATATGAGGGGCATCTCCTATGAAATAGCCCACCACAAATGACTTCCACAACAGCTCTGACCCATCGAAGATATCCTCCGGAATTTGCATCGAAGCCACTCCTTCGACAACTTCAATGACCGGTTCCGAAGGACCGGCCTGACTATTCTTCAACCATGGAGAGTCAGTCTTACTAGCATCATCCTTAATAGAGATCGGAGAATCAACCGTATCCCCCAATCTCCCGCCCTCACTCTCCTCCTGCTTCCCTTCCTTATCGAAATTCAAAGTCCCACCTTGCACTTCTCTCGACTCGGAGTCCCTTACTGGGACACAAACCAGATCTCCTTCTTTTGTACATGTCGAGACGGAGCCTCCGCCACCACCACCACTAGGGTTTTCGCCTTCAGAGTCGCCGTCGTCAAGAGGCGCCATATGAAAGTAAGATTAGGACTGTGTTAATGCTGTTCAAATAATCATATGCATGGGTCTGTGTTAATGCTGTTCATATAATCATATGGGTCGAAGTTAATATGGTCTCTAACAGATTAAAATGATAATTTGCTTTAATAATAATAATTCAAATATAGAACAGTTTAATATAGTCAAAAAGAAAAGAATCATGTCAGAAAAAAGAAAGGGGTAACTATTGTTATATGCAACCGTCGACTTTGACATAAGTGGGTCCTAAAATTACGATCAAATGGACGTTATAAACAAAATCAGATTATGTAAAGATAATAATAAATAACTCCTAAATAAAAGGAATACATAATTGGACTGAAATGTGGAAGTCCCCTTGTCCATAGGTTTGACTAATGGTTCATTAATGCTTCTACACCAGCAGGTCTGAGGTTCAAAGCGCAGAAAACACAAATTATGCAGATTATGGAAAAAAAAGTTACAAAGAGGTCTTCAGCAAGGTGCATGACGTATCATCGAACATGGATCTCATAGGGCGGCTCGGAGTGATGTAGTCAGACGTGTATTCTCATATGATGGTAGAATTGTCGGCTGTAAAATCGTCTATGTAATATTTCTCATCGTTGTAATAGCATAATTAATCAGACGTTAAAAAAAAAAAATTTCGACTGAACTAATATCAATTGGACATGTTCATGTTTTATAGTATAGATATTCTAATCATCAAGTAAATTAAATCCTTTGTCAAAAAACAAATAAATATAATATAAGGACATAGAATAATCAAAAAATACATAAAGTGTAAAAATAAATAGAACAAGTTAATAAGAACACTAAGAAAAAGAAATCAATTTACGTTATTGTGAACGATTTATCAAACCTAGGCCAATAAAAAATCATCATCAAATTTTGATTTATCTGACCAAAACTAATTAATTTAGAGAAAAAATAATAATAATGAAAAACTATAACCAAAATTAATACATAATTAAAATTAAACAAAAATAAATTTGTAAAAAAGAAGAAATAGGCCCCGAAACTTAGACATTTTATTTGGCAAATTCTCTCCGGTACTATTTCGGTGGCAAAAAATTAGGGCACAAGGTATTAATTGTGATATACGATGCAGTATTTGTGGTGCAGAGGAAGAGTCAGTGAATCATGCTTTAGTTGAATGCCCACCAGCTCTGCAAACCTAGGCTTTATCAAAAATCCCTTCAGCTCCTGGTATTTTCCCCACCGCTTCGGTGTTTACTAATATGGATTATCTTTTCTGAAGATTGCTAAAAGAATATGATTTTAATAACTTTCCATGGATATTATGGTACATTTGGATAAATAGAAATAATAAAGTTTTTAATAATAGAGATGGAAACCCTGAGGAAATTCTTCGAATTGCGGGAGTGGAGAGTGAGGTATGGGCGGAGGCTCAAATAACAATTCCAAAAAGGCAGTTTCAGGGTACATAAGCTTTTGACTGGCAATATTTGGGTCACTCGAGGATTTGTTTTATAGATGGTGAGTGGAAGGAGAATGATAAATTCTCCAGGCAGGGATGGTTCTGCCGAGGCGTAGGATCAGAAGAGAAGATGATGGGGGCAATGAATTTCCGAAGAAGCTTATCAGCTCTTCATGCAGAAAGTGAATCTTTGATATGGGCTATGAGGTGCATGAAGACCCTTGATTTTTCAGACGTAGTTTTTGCAACAGACTGTTCTCAACTAGTGCAGATGGTGTCCTCACCTGATGAATGACCAGCTTTTGCTACATACTTGGAGGAGTTTCGACGCAGTAAGAGTTTGTTTCCTTCCTTCAAGATTCAACATATACCAAGAGCAACTAATCTAGTGGCGGACAAGCTTGCACAAGGTGCTCGGAGTTCCCCTTCAGTTGTGCTCTATGTTGATTCCACCCCACCGGCTTGGCTTTCCGAGTCGGTAGGACCTTTATCTTAGTTTAGTTATTATTGTTGTCAAAAAAAAAAGAAGAAATAGCAAAATATAATAAAACAATGCATTTTTATTTAGAATACAAAATATAACTTATGCATTTTTATTTAGAATACAAAATATAACTTAAGAATGCTAAAACATTATCCAAAAATAATAATTTGATTAAAATATATAAGTTTCAAAAATAAGTACAAAATTCCATTAAAGGTCTATTTACGATATTTTCACAATTTATAAAAATTTATGCCGATAAAAAGAATGAATGACATATTTTTTTGGAAATTATGGAAAATTATAAATGATAATTATTACATAATCAATACAAATATTTTTCAAAAATTAGTGTGAAAAAAATAATATTTAACCTTGCTTCATTCAAATAATCGTAACTATTGTATATTTTAACACTTACTCTCCTAATACCTTATATAAAAAAGATTTACATTGCTCCTTTTTAAACAACCATAATTATCTATATTGAAATTTAGCTAACAATGAATTTGGCGTTTAATCTTATAATACTTTATTTCAACAAATATTTCACATAAATAATGAGTTAAAAAGAATTTGTAACCAAACTTTTAACACAAAAATATTAATATAACTAATTTAATATAAAATCCTACGCGAAGCATGGGCCTACCCTAGATCATAAGCCCGGTGACTCATTATCGTCAACCCTAACTGTGTTGACGGGAGAAATCCAGCTTCAGGGTTCGCGCTCCTCTTCCGTACACAGCAGCCGGCGCCTGTTCTGCTTCCACAAACTCTGAAACGGGCCGAGTTTCCATGAAACTCTCTCCAACCCTAAGTCATACTACTGTTAACATCCTGGTTGAAAATAGCTGATAACGTTAAGGAGTTGGGTTGAGTCGAAGAGTCATCATCAACACACTCATTAATAAGATTTATTAATGAATATTTTATCTCAACTAAATGACTTTTCTAAATATGAATTTAATAAGTTTGCCAATATTGACCTCCACAAATTATCTTATCAAGGACTATATATCTTACAGAGTGCATCACATGAACTCCAATTGTTAAATTAAAAAAAAAAACTCAAATAACAATGAAATTATGTTCTATGCCATTAAATATTTTTAAACATGTATACGAAATTTAAAATATTTTTTTATTTTTTTCCTTTTCATTTTGTTAAAAGTTTTAATAAAATGTGTGTATGGTAAAATAATCAATTTTAGATTGTTATGTTATTTAACTAACTTTAGAAAACAAATTGTAAATTGACTCAATTTTCACATTATCTAAAACAATAGGTTTGAAAATGTATAAAAAGTACCAACACATTCAAAACAAATATATAAGAATGAAAAAAATAATTCATAATTATGAATTGAATTTCAACTGTAGTGACAAGTATTTTTAATTTACTTACTTTTATAATAAAAATATAACAAACACTAAAAATGTAAAATAATTACATTAATGAAAAAAATAAAATTTTTTTTATTAATTTATCAAACCTTTGATTTCTAATAAGAACAACAGAAACAATAGTAAATATTAAATTTTTTTAAAATTTAGAGTACACTTCATATTTTTACACGTATATGAAAATACAATATACAATAGAACCTCTATAAATTAATAATGTTGGGACTTTGAAATTTTATTAGTTTATAGAGATATTAATTTACAAAAGTTTCCTTATTTAGATTTCTTATTTTAAGATATATGTATTCTAATATAAGAAAAATATTTGATTTTAATGTATAGACATTAATTGTTATTTTTGAAATTTGACATTTATATTAATTTTATTATATTATTTGGCTTATATAATAAATATTGCACAGAACTTAAATGTGGTTTTAGATATAATATTAATAAACGTATCGCATATATTAAGTGTGAAGAAAATATAAAGATAATTCTACTGAGAATATAAAACAATCAATATAATAATACGTTCTTACTTATATAAATATGTATATATATAAATTATTAATTTATGACCATATATTTACATAGAATTTTTTTAAAATATATTATCTTATTATTTTATCGATTTGTATCAAATTTTGAACCGGCCTAAGTTGAGACTGACAAAATTTATTAATTTATATAGATTATTAATTTATTGAGTATTAATTTATAGATGTTCGACTCTATCTTTTAATGATCTTTACTTGCTTAACAAAGATTAATATATCATTTGTTTTTCTGATACTATTTATGAGATATAATATGATTTTTTTGTAGTGTATTATACATATCTCTAGCAAATGCAAACCTAAACCCACAAACCATAAAACCATACAAAAATAATAATTTAGATCACAAGTGTATCCCGTCCGTAGGGCGGACCGACCCTAGTTGATAATATTAAAAGATTCTGTATTAAGATATTTATATTCTTTGTATGGTTATGTCTATCGTTAGATAGTTTGAAATAACTCATAGCAAAAATTACTTATGTTTCAACAATATTATCTTGAATTGTAACATTACATGGTTTGGTTTAGTAGCCCGCTAACTGTAAAAAAAAGCCGATAAAATCTAGTAACCGGTTATGTCAGAAAATGACATCATTAAAAAAAGCTTGTTATGATACAAAAGTTCATCAAACACACAAAATAGATGGCATGAAGAGTCCATATAGCATGACGTTGAAGTTCTGGATTTTGGAGAGAGAGGCCACATGGCAGAATCTACAGGTGTGTGATCATCTTGTGAGCACGTTAGACTTGTTTAAACCTCACGCTTCATGAACAAGTCTAAGATGTATCCATGCTCGAGATTCTCTGGATTAGCTTTGCTTGGTGGGTCATTAGGAAGCTGTAGGCACCGTGCAATCAAGGTTTGAGGGTGCCTTTCTCTCTGGCTCGCGGAAACCGTCGACTCTCCTCCTTTGCTCCGGTCCTTTGGTCTGAGCTCGCCTTGTTGTTCTCCGGTACTTTGGATGCTCCTGCTCTCCTCTCTCGGACTTTAGGTCTTGTATGTAAGCTTGTGTTTAGTTTCAATTATTGTACTTTTGCTACTAGTTCTCCTTTGTAATCTCTGTCAAAAACAGAAAACTTGGTAATATAATTTTAACATTTTACCAAAAAAAAAAAAAAAACAAGTCTAAGATCACCTTTGCAGCTGCACTCCATTTCCAGAGTATTGCCTTCTTCGCACACGTCCAGTAGATTTTTATTTCACTGATGATCAGCCTATATAAGTAGTAATTAGTAATACATGTCAAAGTTCAAGCCTTTCTCATGCACAATAAAGCTAACACAAAAACGAAATCGATGTTAGTTTCTCTTTAGTAAATAGGATGTTATTAAGAATGTTTTGCAAAGAAAACACACATTTTCTTCATCCTCTTTTAGTCTATTCTGATCCGTTAGACAGTCTGAACATTTATAACTGTGTGAGACTAACACTAGTAAAAAACATAGCTGCAGCCACGTGAATTTTCGTGGGTATGACCAAGATTTCGTGGCTATACGGAGCAGAAACCACGAAATGCTACGCAACGAGCGTAGCAAAAAGAGCGCGTATCAAAAATCGTAGCAAAGTGCCACGTTTTGCTACGAAACTTTTCGTGGCAAAACTTGCCACGATTTGAGCAACTTGCTACGGTTTGATACGAAATGTAATGTAACAACAGGCACGGTTTTGCTACGGTTCTTTCGTAACATGTGCTACGTTTTAGTGACGAAAAATTTTGTGGCTAGTTTAACCAATTATTAAAAAAAATTAAAATCAATTATAAAAAACAAATTTGAAATTTATATAAAATGCTATATGCGAATAGAAAGCCATTATATCATTGAAACCGAAATATATTACATAAAAGTTGAAGTTTCAAACATTCAAAAATCCATAAACTAGAACCAAAGTACACAAAATATTGTAGCTTAATACATGAACTGACCAAACCTTACATACCAAGTTCTTGGCACCACCTATCTAAATCAGAATGGGTATTGGTCGAGAGATGTTGTGGTGGAGCCGTAGACTGAGCTTGAGGTTGTGGCTGATGTTGAGATTGAACTGGAGCTTGGGGCTGACCTTGAGGTTGTGACTGAGGTTGAGGCTGAAATGGTTGTGCAGTTGAGGCAGGAGTGGAAGCTTGAGATTGGACAGTTTGCAGAATAATGTTGAGAGTTGCTTGGCTTGCTGACATCCCCCGTGACTTCAGTCTTGAAAGCATTTATCTCTGTCTTCAAAGCAGTGAAATCTTCCTTGACTCCAGCAATGTCTTCCTTGACTTCAGAAATTGTGGTCTCGAATCCAGACATGCGCATATCCACGTCAAGGTTGCGCTTGAGTGAGACACGAATTAGCACAGAAGCACTGCTGTTCTTGTACTGAACACTGCCAAGGCCGTAGATTGTACCCTTCTTTGTCTTTCCTCTCTGCAAAAGGAAAGGAAAAATAATCATAATCACGCATTTCCAATCACAAGCACCATAACTAACTGAGACAGTCACAAGCATTTCCAATAACTAACTAAGACAGTAACAAGCATTTCCAATAATTAAATTAGACAATCACAAGCATTTCTAATCATAATTGAATAACCAAGTATTAAACCAGTAAGCTGAAATAAATAAAATGAGGATGAGAGAAGAGATGACCTTGATGTATTCTTGGTTGAGAAGATAGCGCTTTACATTTGAAGCAGCAGTGGAGTCGGTTTGACTGTCGCCAAGTGGAGATCCATCTTGTCATCCAAACCTTCATCAACCATCTATAAGAAAGGAAACAGGTGGAAGTTAGACAACACTTAAGGCAAAAAAAATTATGAAAATAAACTCAAGGCAAAACTTACCATATTATACTCAATGTTAAGGAAATAGCGTGGGCCTGCACCGTGCTTGTGCATCTTCTTCCCAATTGGAGCAGACTTACGAGATTTTGCAGCTTTTTCACTCTTCCTTTTTGCTTGCTCAGTGTTGTACTTCTCAACCATTGTTGCCCAGTGAGCGTCTGACATGTAAGAAGGTTGCCTATTATCTCTCCTGTTCTGGCTGATGCGGCCACAGACGGTAACCTGAGTTTGTTTCTTCCACTTCAAGTAGATTTCATCATGGAATTGGTCCTCCCAGTAGTAGTGTTGCTGCAAAAGAACATAATATAAGTCATTAGAGTTAAACACTGATCGTTACTTATAGGAGGGAAACAAGCACTTACAATGAACGCATGCCACCACTGATCCTTCTTCTCAGGTGGAACGAAGTTCCAGCATGCCTACGACCCCCAATAGTTTCCCTGCCATGTTGCTCGGATAAAATCATGGACTTCAGGATCAATACCAAACCTGAGACAAGACAATGGCAAACATCAAACAAAAATCATATATTAAACTCTACACTTAATCTACTAATACACGGTTAATCATATAATTTTTTTTAACCTGGTCTAATGCTTTTACAAATACCTACAATCTATCAGTAGTAGTTTACAATAAAATCCAAACCTGTAATGTATAATAAAATCCAAATCATTACTAAGTCGGCTAGTGAGTTTAAGACTTGACCAGGATGATTGAAAAAGAACAGTAATGTATGTTTTTCATTGTTAAATGGCAAACACAATAGTTTAAATTTTATAATCTAAATGCAAGTTAGTAATGTATCACACAAGTTAGTTAACAGTAAACGGCATTAAGTACAACTTACCACAATGCTCCATTGATCTTGTCAGGATGGAGGTGTGGCTGGTTACGTCTGGATGGCGCATGTAGCAGAGCATCTTCTCTTCTCCTGACATAAGGGGCAGGAGCCGCAGGCACTGCACTTGAAGAGCCGACAGATGCGTGAGGAACAGATCCAGGAGGTACAACTCCAGGAGGTACAGAGATGGGAGGAGAAGAAGATGGGGCAATGGCAAAAGGCTCCGATAAGGTCAATTGAGGTCCCCCTTGCCGCATATCTGTAGACAGAAGAAAAAAACATGTAAATCGAAACTGGAAAAAATCACTCCCTTGCCGCATATCTGTAGAAAGAAGAAAAAAACATGTAAATCGAAACTTGAAATCAAACCCCACACTTTTAGATGTAAACCCTAAATAAACATGTAAATCGAAACTGAAAAAAAAAACCCACTTTTAGATGTAAACCCTAACTAAATATGTAAATCGAAACTCAAAAAAAAAACTAGATCGAAACCTAATGAACCGAATGAACCAAGAGGAATCGAGACAGAGATGAGGGGCTCACTAACCTGGGAGCTGTAATCCGGTAGAGCGCGGGCGACGACGGGATTCGTTTGGGATTCCAGTCGAAGGAGCCATCGTTGAGAGAGAGGGAGAGGAATCTGTGAGAGAGGGTCGAGAAAGAATGAGAGAGGCAGCGAAGGGTTTGAGAGCGTTTGAGACCGAGAGACACTCAGAGAGAGAGAGAGAGAGAGACACGTGATGAATTTGTGGAGGGAAAAAAATTGCCTGAGTATAGAAATTAGGCTTTGGTTTATAGGGAAAATTTTTGGTTTAGAGGGAAATGGGTTTTGGGTTTAGGAGGGAAATTTTTTGGGTTTATTATGTGGTGGGAAATAGATTTAGGGCATAGATAGGGTTTAGGGTTTAGTTAGGTTTTAGAAAAAAAAAAGTATTTTTTTATGAAATCTCAAAACTGTTAATTAGAATTTAAGAATATAAGAAACTAAAAAAAAACTTAAATATATTAACATTTTAAAACTAACAAATCTAGTTGTTTCATATTTCCAAATTTTAAACTTCATAAATTATAAATTTATTATATATTACAAATTTAAAAACTTCATAAATTTAAAAACTTCATAAACTACTTATTTATATTACAATTTTTTTAAACTTCATAAACTACAAATTACCAAGTGATTACTTATTTATATTACAATTTTAAAAAACTTCATAAACGACAAACTTACTAAGAACTTGAATCAGATTCCGAATCCGAATCAGTACAAGCCTCGTCTAATTCATCTTCTGAAATGTATTCGTCATTAGGAGGAACAACTGGTGTGGATTCATAATCTGAATCATTTTCGACAACATACGTCTCAATGCGCATCATCACGCTCCGTGCAACAACTTGGTTGTGTGTATCATCTTGTAACGCAACAAGAGCATCCTCAGACGTTTCTCGAACCCCTCTAGGCATATCTTTTGTACATGCCCACCAATCGTTGGCTGTTGTATGTCGTACCCGCGGATAAGGAATAAACCAAACTTGACCACAATTACCAGATAAGATAAATGGATCATATTTCTCATACTGCCAGCGCGGAGACACATCAACGATTCCTGATTTATGTTTTCGAATTCCTCGACCTTCAGTTGTATCAAACCACTTACATTTAAAAACCATGGTCTTCAGTCCAACAGAACCAAAATACTCAACCATCATTATCTCCTCGATCAAACC
>NC_027750.1:42706356-42708094 GCF_000695525.1 Brassica oleracea var. oleracea
TAATGTTGGGTTTTCTTATCTTGTTGTGTGTGGAAGCAGTAGCCACGTGAATGGTAAATCGGCCAAGATTTATACTTACGTTGCGGACCTTGTACAAAATCCAACATCCACATCGGAAACTCATATGTGTTACTCGCTTGCACAACCTGTTAATTAAATTTATATCTATAATTGATAAGTTTCATTCAAATTATAAATCAAACAATATCGGAAACTCACATAGTTTTTCACCCATTCGGCAAATTGTTGGTCTTTTAGTATTTGTTGGTCATTACCAGACATATACGGGTTTCTCTCCACATAAACTCCTCGAACATCCTGTGGATTTTTTTAAGAGATTATAACTTCAGATATCCTGAAACAATAACAAAAAAAAATCAAAGTATCCTCGAACATCATGTGGATTTTTTTAAACAGATTATAACCTCAGGTACCACTTGTGGATTACCAAAGAAGTTAGCAGAAGCGGTAGATATTTCCTCATTCACATATTGTGCAACGATGGAACCTCCAATGTGTGCCTTATTTTTAACTTTCTTTTTCAGATGGTACATGTATCGCTCGAAAAGATACATCCATCTATATTGCACTGGACCACCTAAAGCAGCTTCGTCAGCTAAATTTACGGCCAGATGTTCCATAACATCGAAGAGCGACGGTGGAAAAATCTTCTCCAAATTGCAAAGCTTCACCGCAATGTTTTCTTTCAAAATGGCAACATCTTCGTGCTTAAGTATCTTCGCAGATATATCACGAAAGAAGAGTTCTATCTCTACAAAAAATAAATAGGAGTTAGTCAATAATAACACATATCAAACTAATTATTAAGATTACGTACCTGAAATGGCAATGTGAACACTTTTGGGAAGTAATTCCTTAAACGCAAATGGGAGAAGTCGCTGCATAATGACGTGACAATCATGACTTTTCAGACCTGAAATCTTGCTATTCGTCTCGTCTATACACCTACTAAACTTT
Source organism: Brassica oleracea var. oleracea (assembly GCF_000695525.1). Classification (NCBI taxonomy): domain Eukaryota; kingdom Viridiplantae; phylum Streptophyta; class Magnoliopsida; order Brassicales; family Brassicaceae; genus Brassica; species Brassica oleracea. The sequence continues at coordinate 42,707,335 of NC_027750.1, forward strand.
GAAGCGTACCCATCTGGAAATTTTATATCATTTTTAAACCATCGCAGAAATTCTTTTTTTTCCCTCCTTTGACAACTGGAATATCGGGACTGGCATCGTTCCATCATCCTTCATATGTAACTCAGACCATCTGCACAAATCAGGTAGATCCATCCTCGACTTTGCATTATCTTTTGGCTTCCCGGAAACATTAAGCACCGTGTTGATAAGATTATCAAAGAAAATTTTCTCAACGTGCATGAAGTCCAGGTTGTGGCGAAGAAGAAGGTTTTCCCAATACAGCAACTCCCAAAAGATACTTTTCTTTACCCAATTGTAGTCTTTGCCGTAGCCGTTTATAGTGCTCGCAGGTTTCTCGTGTCCATTTCCTCCACAATCGACAGTTTTCTTCTGTCCTTCGATGTTGTTGACATTCTTTCGCGAAAAATTTCTTCTCCCGTCAACCATGATGGAGGATCATCAGTTACCGTCTGCCCCTTTCGAAAAGCTTGGACATTTCTTCTGTAAGGATGCTCCCTAGGCAAGAACATTCTATGGCAGTCAAACCAGCTATGCTTCCTTCCATGTTGCAACCAAAAAGACTTTGTATCATCAAGACAATATGGACAAGCTAAACGGCCTTGAGTCATCCATCCGGACATCATGCCGTAAGCGGGAAAGTCATTAATTGTCTACATTAGTGCGGCTCGCATCGTAAAATTTTGCTTCTTCGAGACATCAAATGCTTCGGCTCCATCGCTCCACAAACTTTTTAGTTCTT
>NC_027750.1:42708197-42718855 GCF_000695525.1 Brassica oleracea var. oleracea
ACCAGGAGGTAGGTTATACNNNAACCGAGTGGGATTCACCGCTCATACCCACTGGATTAAATCCATCTGTTGCTAATCCTAGATAAACATTTCGACTTTCCGCAGCGAAATCAGGATATACCTTGTTAAAATGCTTCCACGCTGCTGCATCAGAAGGGTGTGGCATTTCTCCTTCTGGCGACTCATGTTCTGCGTGCCATCGCATTTGTGATGCAGTAGCCTCTTGTTGGTAAAAACGCTTCAACCTCTTCGTAATAGGCAAATAGAACATTCTCTGTTTTGGACGCATTTTTCCTTTTCCATGGTTCTTCTGGTGATTTCTATCTTTTCCACAAAACTGACACACCAACAGCTCGCGATCTTCTTTCCAAAATAACATGCAATTATCCTCACAAATATCGATCTTCACAACAGGGAGACCAAGCGACTTCGTCAGCTTCTTCATCTCATAATATGACTCAGGAACTATATTTGGTTGTGGCAAAAACATCTCTAAAAGTTTGTGATATCTCATCCATACATGACTCCGCCAAATTATGATCAGTTATTACTTTCATTAAACGAGATGCCAAGTATAGTTGAGAAATACCTTCAACACATCCATCATATAGTGGTTGATTAGCGGCTTTGAAAGCTTCAAACACTCCTTCATATTGCTCTTCATTGGGTTCCTCCATCAAATTCTCCGGTATTTCAGTTGACCCAAAGTCTCCTCCAGGAATGTTCTCTTCATATGGCCTGTCTGCATATCTTGCTTCATCTCCCATAAATTGACCTCCCGTCGATGATTCTCTAGCGTCATAGTAGGTTTCTCCATGGCTTGACCATACATAATAATTACTTTTGAAGCCGACTCGGTAAAGATGGCGAGATACGGTTCTTACATCACGTTGCTTTTGGTTTCCACAACTTACACAAGGACATAGCATCGTTTTTCGCTCCATGAAAGAATTTTCACTCGAGGCAAAGGCGATCAAAGCTTCAACACCTTCGCTAAACTCTCTTAAAACATTATTATCAACTGGATCAATGTGTCGATCCATCCACTCTCGATTTTGAAAATAATAAGACATTGAAATCTCTCTCTTTTTTTTTCTTTTGGGAAAAATGGGTTGATATCACGATTGTTGTTATGGTTTACAATGTGATAGAACTCTCGTGGGTTTGCTTGCTTATATAGAAAAAACCTTGCCACGTTTCTGCCATGATTTGCCACGATATTTGCTACAATTTTTGCAACGAATTGCCACTAAAATTCCTACGGTTTTGCTGCGATTTCGTGGAAAATATTAGAATCTTTTCTGCGCCCAACCAGACGGATGTGATTGGACTGAGAAAGCTTGTCACGAAATTGCCCACGAAACATTTTCTTGGCTTCAGTTTTTTGTATTTATCACTGCCTTATGTGCAGGATTGGATTGATGGGATTTTATTTTCGGTGGGCTAGCCACGGTTTGCTACGATTTTGTTCGTGGCAAGCTTATTTTTTGGTTTTTTCTGGCCGACTAAGATAAAATAATAATATATGTCGATACCCACGTTGAAAACGTAGCAAAACGTAGGAGAAAAGTGCCACGAATATATTTGTAGCAATTTCGTAGCAATCTTTGCTACGTTTTGCCAACAAAGTGCCACGTTTTCTTTTTCGTAGCATATCGTAGGTGCATCGTAGCTTTTACGTTTTTGCTGCGAAATTTACGTGGCATGTTCGTGGCTGTAGTGATGTTTTTTACTAGTGTAACCTGAATAAACAGAGGACACTTCCGACCTCCGCTGTCTAAGATCTAACTTCTAAGAGAGCCATCGCCGGCGACTTTGAAACCAAATTCAGCGGAACCAACAGAGCAACCGGAGCCAGTGGCGGATCTACATGGTGTGTGGGTGGGGCAGCTGCCCACCATGAATTTGTAATTTTAATGTAATTTTAGTCAAGTTTTTTTAATTTTCCCTTGTTGAAATTTCAAAGTTATAAAGGTTTGGACAATGAATCATATAAAATCTTGTTCTAGATCCGCCTCTGACCGGAGCCAACCACAGAACAAAGGCAGTTGAGTAAGAGAAACTTCCAAAGATCAAAATAGGATCGGTTTGATTGGATCCAAAACGTAAAAGGGCAACAAAATCTTCATACCAGCACATGCATCAACATGTGTGACCTAATTCTCGAAAATTAATGCACGGTGACTCATACTGATTCTGTGAACAAAACCGGGAGATCTTGATCCATATGAACGACGAAAGACGGTTACTTCCTAACACTACGTGCTAGACTATCCGCCTTCAAATTTTGCGTCCTTGGTACATAGATGATCTCTGATCTGAGAAAAACTTTCTTCAGGATCATGATGTCTTCTAAATAACTTGCAAATGCTGGCCATTCTTCTGGTTCCGAAACCATCTTCACCAATTGAGAGCAATCTGTTGCAAACGTGACCTGAAATTGACGTAAGTTTCTCATACATTCCATTGCCCAAATTAAAGCTTCTATCTCCGCATGTAGAGGAGATAAACAAGCCCGGACATTTCTCGCCCCCAATAAACCATCAAATCCTTCTAGAGTACTTAGCCAACCTTGTCCGGAATAACTATCATTCTCCTTCCATGAACCATCTGTGAAACACCATCTTCTTGGAATCGATGGAAGAGTCGTGGCCTCGACTTGTGGGACTATCCTGTCGCGGTTCAAACTTGTGCTTCAGCCCAAAGTGTTGACTCTGTTTCTGCCAGTTTAAGTGTGTCCCTAGGATCAATATCCAGATTACTAAAAACTTTATTATTTCTTCCATTCCAAATATACCAAAGTATCCACGCAAACTGATGATCATCCATCTGTGGGAAAACTCTCCAGAAGAGATGATCCATATTTGTGAAAAGGGAACTTGTTGGACAAATAGATGGATTTGATGGTATTTTCGAGAGAGCCCAGACCTGAATTGCTGGAGAACATAAAAAAAACACATGGTTTATCGATTCCTCATCAGCTCCACATCGTACACAACAAATATCCCTTGTATTCCTCGTGCTTTCAGATTCTTCTTAACTGCTACACACCCTGTCACCAAATGCCATAGAAAATGTTTTATCTTTGGTGGACACCGTATTTTCCAGTAAAACGCCTTCAAAGCATCAACGGTGGGTCCCAGCATCAAAGATGGTCTTTCCCTGTCTGGGTAAACTCGTTCTATCTGGTATCCTGATTTAACTGTATACTTCCCGTTATTTGTGAAATGCCATCCATCCCTATCTGCCAGAAGAGTCTGACTCAATGATATACTTTCAATAATTTTCACATCCTGAGGATCCATCAAAGTCCTGAGTGCCTGCGAGTTCCAAGTTTGCGTAGCAGAATCAATAAGAGAGTCCACTGTTAAATCTGGGCTGAAATTGTGTTGATTTTTATTTGCTGGTCTCGGGCGAGTGGTTGGGAGCCATGGATCGTTCATACAGATATATATGATCTTGATCCCACCCTTTTGATTAGTCCTTTTCTTACCAGAGATCTAGCAGAAACGATACTCCGCCAGCCATATGATGGAAAATATGAACGAATCGGTTCCAGGGGTGATGCGTTCCTGTAATACCAACCTTTGAAAATTCGTGAAAATAAGGTATTTGGCTTCTCTATCAGAAGCCATAACTGTTTACCAAGCATCGCTGTATTGAAAACATTGATATCTTTAAACCCCAGCCCTCCGTCCTCCTTATTTACACATACTTTGTCCCATGATTTCCAGTGCATGCCTCTTTTGCTTCCTCCTGGACTCCACCTGGTGCAGCCTGGGTATGGCTTCTGCTCCTGGATCACTTGAAGGGGAACAGATAGGGGTGTTCTAAGAGGCTACTAGCTCTCCTTTGAACTGTGGTCGTCTCCCTGAGCCTGTGGATTGGCGACAGAGATGGTTTGCTACTCAAAGACACAAGATCACCTTGTATTGTCTAAGATGGGATTCACAGGAATTCCTTCCTTTAAGTGAGATCAATGTTCTTGAGCTGAACAGAGAAAGCTAGAGACAAGACAACGAAGTTGACTGAATAATTCTTAGATTCAAAAGTTGAGAAAGCAAAGCTGCCTCCCTCATGTCTTAAAGAAATCGACAGAAAACCCTAGAAGTAAACCAAGATGGTTTAATTCTAATTCTAATTCTAATTCTAATCCTAAACCCACGAAATTGGTTTATTTAAAATCCTAATTGTCTTTGGTTTAAATTAAATGAAAGCCCAATAACCAAAGCCCTTACAAAGTAATTAAATTAAACCAACAGGCTGGTTTATCTTGATCTCCTTGTCTTGATCCAAGACCCACGATTTTGGCTATCTCCTGGAGCCTCTCCTCTTGTTCTCTCAGCCTTGATCTAGTAGTTGGTCCACTCCACACACTGGTTGGCTCACATGATGTCTCACTCTGGTTCTGGTTCTCTTCAGTATCCTCAGCTTCACATTTCTCTCTTACGGCAGTCTCATCACTTGGCTCATCCTCATCAGTCTCACTCAGCTCCTCTTCTATGTCTCTGGTCATGGCTACACCACCACCAGAATTGTGCGACCGCAGTTATCAGTTTTTTTTCGGTTTCCTTAGGTAACCAATAGAAAGACATCACATGGTTTGGTAATGCCGTAACCACTGATTTTATAATCACTTTCTTCACTCCTTTTGTGAAAAACTTAAAAGTCCAACCGTTAACCCTATTATTTAGCCGGTTCTACACAAAGCTAAAAACTTCTATTTTAGAACCCCCAAGATTTTCTGTAAAACCTAGGTAAGATCCCATTCCTCCATGATTCTAGATGCCCAAAATATCTCTTAATTCATTTCTGGCCGATTCCTCAATCTTGTGCCCAAATTGAATCGAAGACATATCAAAATTTATAAGTTGCCCTGAAACTACCTCATATTCTTTTAAAATCCTGAGAATGGGAGTCAGAAATTAATGGCAAAAAAACACAAAATTTTGATTTTCTGAAATTGAAATAAAAGTGTAAAAACAGAGGATGTTAGAACTAGTAGGCCAGAGATAAACGGGATAACAGTAGCATGGACTTACGAACAAAGCATGCATACAGAATCACGAGAGCCTTCATGGCTATGACGGAGACGGCAAAGTAATATTGGAACAATGAACGATGAAATGGTCTGAGAGAAACTGAAGAGTGTAGATAATAGTGAATAAAGAAGTAACTCTCGCTCTCTCCTCACAAGTTTAATCACACGGGTAGTAGGGGATGTAGGGGTTCTGAATGGCTTAGGCTGTCTTATAGAAAATGTAGGGGTAAAATGGCCATTAAAAAAGAACACATCAGAGAAAAAGGTTCAATTCCATAACTGCAAATTATTCTTGTACTGAAGATGCAATTTCTCTTCTGAATATAGTAAATAATATATAGTATGAAGTTAAGAAAAGCAACTAGTTCAATATTCCATTGCATCCATGAAAAATATTATCTCAAAGCGCTTTTACCATCAAAATCGTCGTATATGTATCATCGATTCTTTAATTTTCATATTTCCTTCCAATTTTGCTTTGCAAAGTTTTGTATATACGATATTATATACTCCTTCTATTTCAAAATAATACAATTTTTGACTTTTCACACATATTAATAAAATATATTAAATCTCATTTATACATTCATGATTTTTTGTGATAATTTTTTTCCTATAATTCTAAACCAACAAGAATCAAATAAGTGTAACCAAGTTTTTTGAAATCTGCAATTAATCATAATTAATTGATAAAATATGCATTGAAATTATAAAAAATGGATTTGAAAAAAAAATTTCTCTAAAACATGCAGATTTATCAAACGAAGGGAGTATGCTGTTATTTTCATTAATTATGTTTTGTTGTTATTATTGTTATGATTTGATTGATCTATATTTATTAATCATAACTAAACTCTTACAAGTAACAATATACTACCACTAAATAGCAGTTCTAAAATATGTAAATCAGAGAAATTATGAAAACATAGCTAACTTAGAAATATTTATTTCGAAAATATAATATACTATGTTATACATTGGTTTACTATATTGACTAGGCCTGGGACGGATCAGGTATCCGGACAATTTTAAGATATCCGGATCCGGATCCTTATTCGGCGGATCCATAATTTTATTATCCTTATCCGGATCCGGGGTTCGCAGATATCTGAGTGTCGGATATCCTTTTAAAAAATATAATATCCGGCAGATATCCAGATCTAGATTTGGATTCTTAAAATAAATAAAAAAATAATATTAATATACACAAAATATTAACAATAATTTAAAAATAAAAAAAATATATAATGTTTTTAATTATTTCTATGTATAATATTACAAAATTTACATAAAATTTATATATATACTATTGTAAAAATGAAAATTTATTAAATAAAATTAGTTATATATATAGATATTAATATTTTTGAAATAATTATTAATATAATTTACGGATCCGGATATCCGATCCGGATTCGGCTTTGACAGTTCCAACATTTTACTATCCGGATCAGGATTCGGCCTCTCCATATATTCGGATTTTCGAATCGGATCCGGATCGGATCTCAGATCGAATCCAGATCTCGGATAATATTCTCAGGCCTAATATTGACCACCTTATAATACTCTATGCCAGCTTCATTTTTATATGGAGTTTCAGCAGAAAGTCTTGTTGTGTCCTTTTTACGATAACTTGTGCATCTCTGGCATTGTTTATGTACAGTTTACTAGGACATCATGATTGATAGATCCTTTACCAAGTTTCGTAAGAAAAAATGCCACTAAATAAGTTACAAATAGCACATAGTCTGTCATAATTCTAAGGCGGGGTTATTGGAACGTGAATTTCTGTGGAATTTGATGATTTTAATAGTTGAGAGGATTTTACAAGTTAACTAGATTTAACAAATTTTATCAAATACTTTACATAGATTTTCATTACTTATGTATAGAATTTTATTGATTGTTATTAACTTTTAAAGTAAGAAATTAATGGTGGTAGAAAAAAAAAGAAAGAAAATCATTTCAATTAAGACAATTCTTAAACAACTTTTAAAAAAGTTTTTGTCACAAAAAAGATTTCAAGAAATAAAATGACCAAAAAATTTAATTTCTACTTCATACTTTATAGATATATAAATAATAAAAAATAAAAAATATTTCTTATATAATTTCGAAATATATGTTTTAAATTTGAATTTTTGTAAAAAAAATTTGAATTATTATTTTGAAATGTTTTTTAAAAAAATTTGAAAGTGCTTTTCAAAACCATTTTTACAATTTTTATTTTAAATTTTTTAAAAATTTTCGATTTTTTTAAGTTGTGAATTGTATTATGTTAAAGTTGTGATTTGTATATTATTTCATTCTTCAATTTGAGTTTTTGTATGTGAGTGTATTTTATAACATTGATTTCAAAAATGTTATGGGTATAGATGATATTCTCAAAGTTGAGTACTATGAGTAAAAACAAAAAAAATTTACATCCCAATAACAATAGATTTTAATAGAATCTTAAAATCAATGAAAACTAAACTTTTCCAATAACAAATGATTTTGAGTGGAATTTAAAAATCATCACCCCAATAACAATAGATTCTATTTAGATTTTAAAAATTCACAAACCAATAACAAAAGAATCTCAAAAGTTAATAACTCCTCTAAAATTCTTTGCCCAATAACCCCCCCTAAGAGTCGTAAAGAAGAGACTATCCTTGTCTCTCTCCTCTTTGTTTATCGATATTATTAAAACTTAAATATATTTTTGGTACTGTTTGGAAACTTAAATAATAATATAAAAAAGAAATGGATAGCAGTATAAGAAAATATAATACTCTTTTAGTAATTTCATTAATACAATTGCATTAATTGTCTTTCCATATTTAACTCATTTTTAAAAATTTATTAATTATATTACTTTAATAATACACCAAATCATTAATTATATTATCATACTAACAATAGTGCATATTTTTATTTATTAGTTAATCAGCATTAACTTTGTGCCAATTATATAATCAAAAATGTAAAAAAATTAGGTTTTGCATGTAGTTAAACGTTCGGTTTAGTTTGTTTTACTAACTCTTTTTTTTTTTTTTTAGTATCAATCGGTGAAAAATTACGTAGACAAAAACATAATTTAAAGACATGTTTTTGTAAAAAAATAATAAATTAAATCAAAATAATAAAAATGTATTACATTTTTTGTCACTTAATTTTTCACTCCATATAATTATTTTATTAAATAAAAAACTCTTTCTATTTCACTTAATTTAGCCAAACACATAGAAATAACCATTTTTATTAATTTATAAAATCAGTTAGACATGAACATTGGCTATCCATTTAGGTACAGGTTGTTCTTTTCTTGTATTGTTTTTTTTTGTTTTGAAATTTGGCCCCGCTTGAATATTATAAATTTATGTGTGGGTTTTGAGTTGAGTTCTTCTGAGTCTGGATGAGTTCCGTTTTGATGTATGTGAACCTAAAAATATCTAAATAACAAATGTATATGAAATGGGTTCGGATATTTGTACCAAAAACAACCATATTACCCGATTTAGTCCAGAACTTTTGAATACAATTAGTTATATAACGATCCATCTAAAATATATAACACTAATTACGAAAAACAAATACTAATGCATAAAAATGTAAGAACGAATACCTGCACGGATGCACGGGTCAATCTCTAGTTCCTTTTAAACTTAAACTTTTGAGAGACTCGCATGAGAGATCACTAATGCATATTGGTCTTATACTCTACACGAGGCATATGGATTTTTGATAAAACGGTGTTTTTTGTCAATTTCTAATCTTTGTTTTGAGTCGTTTATCGACTCAAAATATATGTTTTGGAGTTTTTGGTGGTTTAAGAGTTTCTAAAGGTTTAAGTCTAATTGGAGCGAAAGAATTCGAATTAGATGCAAAGACGAATTCAAAGATTCATAATTGTGCATATACGTTAGAAGTTTAGCAACTGATGGAAGACTTACCCCCAATGGATGATTCTCAAATTTTAACACAAGATAAATAATCCAATTAGGTTTTTCCAATTCCTGAAGTTTAAGATCGATCTATCTTTTAGATCAAAAGTTATGCGCATTTTACTGAAAACTGTTCTGTTTGCGGTTTCAATACGAAAAAAGTAAATTTTGGTTTTTCTTATTTTAACTTTGATTTTGCTTAAAATTCGAGGATGACTTGATTTTGATCTATATTTTTTTCAGCCATTTTAGGTAAAACATTATTTTTCATCATACTTTTAGGTTTTAAAATTTTTTGGGAGACAGATTCGTACTATACCTTTTGAAAAGTGTTACGAACCTTCATTTTTGTTTATATATCTTATTATGCATTCATCTTATTTCTCTGTTTCTCATGTCATGGTTTGGTAGTTTCTCAATTGGGTTTTAGGTATTTCAAAGGGATTCATGGTTTATGGTTTGTTGATTTTGAATTGTTAGATTTGAAATTTATCATATACTCCTCACATGTCAAATAGCTTCTGTTTGAACGGGATTCAGTCGACTAGAGTGAAAGAAGTCAGAAATGGGATGACTAAAGACGTTTTATTAGATTCGAACTGAAGGGTTACAAGAGTGACAGGAAAGTGAAAGAGCAACAAGATCAAAGGGATCGCCTAAAACACTAGATCTAGCCGCTTAGTATGTCCAATGGTCCAAAAGTCTTCTTCTTGTTGCTTCTTCTCCCCCTTTTATAGGTCTTCTGTCTTTGATGCCCTAATTTCTTACCTCTTTGGGCCTTGATGCGAGAGGCCGAGTATGCGGGCCTGGACAAAGTTCCCTCCAAGCCGGGTATTTTTGGTCGGCCTACTCGACCGGCTAAAAGTACTCTAAGGTCGAGCCGATACGTTTGGCAGCCGAGCCGACCAAACTAATCCAACTTGCTGGATTAGGGCATGTTATTCGATGGGCCTTGTGAAGGGATGTAATCCATCTCCTGCAATAAGTCCCCCCCCCCAGTTCACTTGTGAGCGACACGGCGGTCTCAGTGAATTTGTGGGTCAGGTTTATTCGGATAGCAGGCTCTAATACAAGGGATAACCCTTCCTGTTTAGTCGTCGGTATGTGCTTTTAGTCACGTGGTGTTCTGTAGGTGTCTCTGGTCGCTGAGAGTAGCGCTTGTCTTGACTCGCTTACAAGCCTACCTGCTTTTATGATGGGATGCAGTTTACTCGGGTGATAGATCATCTCGGATAAAGCGATGGGGATCGGTTTTGCTGGTTAACCGGGGGTCGGTTTAAATCAAGATCAGGAATTGATTCCGGTCTGACAACCTGATTGAAAATCGGTTCGAGCGAGAAACCGAACCGTCGCGAGTAGGTTTCTGGAAATTTAGGCGGCCTTTTGAGGCCCATTTAGGCCTTTGTAGACCTAATGATAGTGCTCGGAAAACGTGCCTTCGTTTTTGCTATAAATAGGTCTCTCTCCTTTGCTTTTGTCATTCTTCTCTGCAGATTTAGGTATCCCGTTTTCTCTCCCTTCTCTCTACTTTTACTTTCTCTCTCTAGATAGTTTTTTCTTCGTATAGACTCGTTGGTATCGTTCGGCGGTTGTAGTTGTCCCCTGAATTAAAAGAACATGCCTCCGAGAAGTTGATTGTCGTGAGAAGAGAAAGGGAAGGACATCGCAGATTCTCCGAGTCCGACCAGAGA
>NC_027750.1:42718943-42720188 GCF_000695525.1 Brassica oleracea var. oleracea
ATGACTCTATCTCAGCGTCTTTTGGTCGCTGATTCTCATAGGATGATTCGTGATGAAGACGCAGATCATGTTGAAGTCGGGAACAGTGATGTGAGCGGAAGTGAGGATAGAGGGAGAGACCAAGGCGATACTGCGACTGGTTCCGAACGTGGCGACGCTGATGAGTCTGGTCGGTCCCCGACGCCTTCGAGACAGGTTCGCATGAGAGTTTCTTTCGACCAGATAGACTGTCGTCCAACTATTTACCATCCTGGTGGGATCTTTGAAGAGCTGGCTCCGCTGCCACCCGGAATGCTACGGGACCCGCGGGCTCAGTCGTGGGGGAACGTGTTTGGATCTTCTGCTTCTCACCATACCGGGAGGGATCTGTTAAGGGCGAGCGGTGGTGCTGGCGTTACTTACATCATCCCGTCTGCCGATCAGCGTCCCTGGTCGCCTCCGGTTGGTTACCAATGCGTGTATGAGTCCTATTTCGGGGATCATACAAAGCTGTGGTTCCCAATTCCTCGGTTAGTGACGTCTTATGCATTCCGCCAAGACATTGCCATCTCTCAACTTTTGAACGGGTCGCTGAGAATAGCCGTCATGCTAATGATAATGGCAGCTAAGATGGACATCTCGATGAGCGTGAGGGTCTTCGAGGAGTTGACTTTCACGAAGGCGGAGCCAAACGGGATCTTCTCGGTGAAAATGCGTACGAACAACAATGTCTTGACCGGTCATCCAAATAAGACGCAGGATTGACAACGCGCGTATTTCTTTGTGAAATCTGATGAACATGCTTTCGAATAGCCGCCGGGGGATGACTACCGCGTTTTGTGGAATCGGCAACTCGGTAGAGACTCGTCTGTTGGAGTTTCATTTTAGTCGTTAGTCCTAACTCTTCTTATCCTTGTATTTGCAGTTCGTCATCCGAATACGATCGCCTACCCCGAGAATTTTTTTGAAAGTGCTCAAGCGATCGCGGCGCACAGTCATCTTCGTTGGCCGGATCTCAGTCAGGAGTGGATACGTCGTCAGCAAGCTAGGATCGCTATAGGTAAGCCTGCTGATTGATTTTAGGGCCTACTCAAGTTTCCTTTTGCGATTTTTCATGTTGATTCTCTGCTTCTGTAGTTGATTGGGAGTCGAGGCTTCCTTGCGTTCTCGGTCCCCGTAAGTCGCGCCTCCCTTTGTTTACTCGCAAACAACAGAGACTTCTCGACAAAGCCAGAGAAATGGATGGAGTTCCGGATCTAAGCACCT
>NC_027750.1:42720338-42722970 GCF_000695525.1 Brassica oleracea var. oleracea
GAGGGCCCTATTGCAATTGATCAAGGGGGCAGGGCAGAGACTTCTGCTTCAGGTCCCAAGAAGAAGAAAAAGACCAAAAGGACTAAGGTGGGAGCGACCGACGAGGTTCCTCCCGAAGAGTCTGCTTCACTCGATGCGACATCCGAGGGTTCGAAGGCCAAAAAGAAGAAGGATGAGAGGAAAAGGTCTCGTGGCGGGGCAGCTTCCTCTGTCGATAGAGGCGAGGGCCTAGCAGAAGGGCAGGAGGCTGTTTTAGTCGGGGCGGCATCAGATGGTCACCCGAGGAAGAGAACTAAGAGGTCTGCTGAGGCAGAGCCCCGTCCTTCAACCTCCGAAGCGAATGCTGCTGACGCGACCTTAGTCGACGCTGTTGGGGAAACCAGCGGCACTCCTGACAACCTGTCAGAGGAAAGGAGGAAAACCGGCTCGCGAGAAGGAGGTTCTGGTGGTGAGCCCGCGAGGTCTACTCCAGATTCTTCTGTGAGAAAAAGATCTGGATCTGAAGGTTCCGTAGCGAAAAGAAGGAGGATCGAAATCCCCGATCGCGTCGAGTTTTCCTACAACGAGACAACTCCCCTGATCCTTAATCCCCTTAGGTGCGCGGAGCTGACGCGTCAAATTCGTGGTGGGACGAAGGAGATGCCACAATTGGAAGACCTTTACTTCAAGAATGAATACATCGACGCTGCTTCCTCGAGAGCGCATGTATCTGCGCTACCTTTCACCTTTAATCTCCTTCTTTGATTTATTGGGTTCATCCATCTCACGTGGTCCGTGTTTGTCGTTCTGCAGAGTGACGGGAGCATGAACTTCCTTGTTGAGAAGTACGACCACGCCCTGAAGCAGACGATGATCCAGTTGGGGTCTTCAGAGAAGCTTGCTCAAGCAAGGTTGAAGGCCATTGAGAGGGTAAGGGCTGAGCATAAGAAGGCTAACGAGAAGGCTGTGAAGGAGAAAGAAGTTCTTCGAGTGAAGTTCGAAGAGCTGGAGGGTAAGCTCAAATCCGCCGGCGCGGCGAAGAAAGAGCTTGCCCGAGAGAACACCCATTTGGAGCAAGCGGCTGCGACCCTTAACAAGGAGAAGACTGAGCTACTCGAAGAAAGGGACGCTGCAGTTGAGAAGTTGATTGGAGAGAGGCAATGCGTGAGAGACTTCCGGGGGCTTAAGGTTACTCGTGAGAGGGAAAGGGTCGAAGCTGCTATGGTCGAGAAGGCAAATCGCTGCTTTGGTCGCGTGCGCGACCATTTTACTCGCTTGGACACCTTTGGGAAAGCGAAGAACATGTATGGTCAAGCTTCAGGGACGAAGAAGTGCCTCGAGATGATAAAGGCAAGTGGGATGGAGATCCCGCAAGAAATGATCGACGTTTTTGCCGAGCAGGAGAAACTCTACGAGGCGGAGGCTACGAAATTTTGTGTAGGTCCGCTGTCTGATAGCGACCTCACTCTTTCTCCGCTGGTTCTTCCTTCTTGTTTCGTCGAGGACAGGTTTAAAGCGTCGTTTGATCAGAACAGGGACGGTTTCTCAGCTCATTACCTCGCTCGAAATTACCGAGGAGCCATCGGAGGAGCCATTGGTTGATGTCACGTCGGTCCCGGCTGAGCACGTCGAGGTCCTGGAGGGAGGTGGTCTTGATGAACGTCCAGAGAACGAGAACCGGGAGGAGGTCCCCGGAAAGGACAACCTTGAGACAGGCAGCACTCCGGTTCGAGAGGAAGAGACCGAGAACATGGGCATCAAGGATCCTGTCCTCGTCTCGGATTCTTCTTCTGAAGGACGAGAAGACAAAGAGGAGGAAGACGATAGAGTCGAGGAGACGTCGCTATCACAGCCTATTGAGGTTGAGACGACCAACGAAGTCGGGAATAGAGATGTTCCCCCGCCTCCTGCTGTGGCCTCTCTTGTCCCAGTTCCTACTCGGGTGGAAGACCCGACTGCTACCGCTACTGAAGACCCAGTCGGTCCTTCTGCTCTTGGGACGCCAGAGGAGGTCGGTCAAGATTCTGCGCCTTGACGCTTTGCATGTGTCTTCTTTGTACTTTTTGTGTTTCTTTTTGTGTTTGTGGTCTTGATAGACCATGTTGTTGTGTCACTAGACATACTTTCATTTTATCTGTAAGTGGCTGTTTTCAAGCAGACTTTTAGATTTGCGGGTTTTTGTGTTCCTTATCTGTACTTGCAACTTGTCTAAGTAAATTTCAGTTATCTTTAGAGTCTCGCAATATGTTCGCCTAGAGACAATAGATTCTGGACCAACCCGCTAAGGGACTTTGTTCAGCTCCTGTCGTGTTTCGATTGAGATAACGTCTAGGTGCATTTTTCTACTTTGAAAACAAGAAACTGAATCTAAGAGTAGAAGGTTCTTTCGTCCGTTTTCTCAAAGACTATCGAGTAAATGGGTAGCTAATCCGTTACGCGTTTAGTCGAGAAAAGGTTAAAGATTCACTTCGTTTGGTCGGTCAGTGCTCTTTGGGCACAGGTGACTCGCGACCGTTGCGTCCTTAGGCTAAGTGTCTGATCAGGACATAGCTAGGAGATGGAACGTGAGTGTCCGCGTACCTCCTGCTGGAGGTACGGGAGCCGTTGGGTTCGACAATCGGTATTTACTCAATCGGAGTCGAAACAAAGAACT
>NC_027750.1:42729226-42731440 GCF_000695525.1 Brassica oleracea var. oleracea
TTTTTCAGGTCTAAACGTTTCTTAATGCCGTCGATGATGAGCTTGTTGGAGGATTCCGCTTCGCCGTTTCCTGCGGGTAACGAGGGCTGGAAGGGCTTAATCGAATGTTCCATTTGCTGCAAAACTCTTTGAAGTTGTCTGACATGAACTGTGATCCATTATCAGTAACGATTTTATACGGTAGACCGTGGCGGCAGATAATGTTTTTCCAGACGAAACCACAGACTTCTTTGTCGGTGACTTGAGCGTAGGCTTCAGCTTCGATCCATTTGGTGAAGTAATCAGTGAAGACGAGAATGAAACGCCGCTGGCGGGAGCAGGGAAGAGGTCCTTTGATATCCATTGCCCATCGTATGAACGGGTACGGCGCGACCGTCGTTCGTAACATTTCAGTTGGACAATGGATGCTTGGTGCGTGCTGTTGGCATTTGTCGCAGCTTCTGGCGTAGGACTCGCAACATGCATTCATCGTCGGCCAGAAGAAGCCTAAGCTTCTCACTTTGATTGCTAATGCTCGTCCGCCCGAATGGTTTCCTCCAGCGCCTTCGTGTGTTTCGGCCATAACCCTGACCGTTTCATCATTATGGATACATTTGAGGAGTACTTTACTCGCAGTCCATCGATGGAGTTCGTCGTCTAGGACGACATATTGGGCACTGCGTGTTTTTAGTCGGCGGGCTGGCCATTTCTCGGTTGGAAGTTCCCCCTTTCAGATATAGTCGATGAACTCAGTTCGCCAGTCAGGGCCGAATCCATTAGTAACGAGTGTGTCGGTTTCGGTGACTGGGACAATGACGATGGTTTGATCCGTCGAGATATCAATGTTTGGCTTCTCAATGCGGTGTATTGGAATGGTTCGTTTAACTTGGTCCCGAAGCTTGCTTCCAGGGGCTGCTAGGGCGTCGGCGCAGATGTTTTCTCCTCTGGGAACTTTGATGAGTTCGAAAAATTTGAACACTGCTGCTAAGCCCTGTACTATCTTTAGGTAGGCGTCCATCCGATCGTTGCGGGCGTCGTAATCACCACTAAACTGACTGGCGACTAACTGCGAGTCGCAGTAGGCGCTTGGCGTTTGGCCTTGACAGCTTTTTGACAGCTTTTACTAAGCGGAGTCCAGCGATCAAAGATTCGTATTCTGCTTTGTTGTTCGAGGCTGGAAAGCCGAAGCTAAAAGACTGTCTGATCAGTTCGCCGGTCGGGGACGGTAGTTGAACTCTGGCACCTGCGCCCTTGTTAGTCGAAGATCCGTCAACATGCAGTGTCCAGTTTGGGTTTGGGAGTGTGAGATCTTGCTCCAACTCCGGGGCCAATTCGATTAAGAAGTCTGCAAGAACCTGAGATTTTGCTGCGGTTCTGTTCTTGTAAGTGATATCAAGCTCACCGAGTTCGATACCCCTCTTTGTTAGTCTTCCGGACCTGTTTATATTTTGAAGTATCGTTCGAGGGGCTGGCCGGTTAATACTTCCACCGAATGTGACTGAAAGTATAGGCGAAGCTTTCTCGCCGCTTCGACGACCGCCAGCGCCATCTTCTCCAGAGTTGGGTATCGCGTTTCTGGTCCAGTCATGCGCCTGCTTGTATAGAAGATTGGCTTTTGCTCACCACGGTCCTCTTTTATCAAAACGCTGCTGACTGCTGCTTGTGACACTGCGACGTAAAGAGATAGAACGTCGCCGACATCTGGCTTGGCGAGAATGGGTGGTGTTGTCAGATAATGCTTGAGTTGAGTAAATGCCTCCTCGCATTTCTCATCCCAGAGAAACCTTTTGTTACCTCGCAGGAGATCGTAGAATGGCAAGCATTTGTCTGTGGATCTGGAGATGAACCGGTTTAGTGCAGCTATCTTACCCGTAAGCCGTTGTACTTCTCTACTTTTTTTTGGGCTTGGGAGGTTCAGGACCGCGGAGATCTGCTTCGGGTTGGCTTTGATTCCCCGCTGCGTGACTATGTATCCAAGGAACTCGCCTGAGGAAACCCCGAATGTGCACTTTGATGGGTTCAGTTTCATGCCGTATTTGTTGAGAGTTTCGAAGCAATCTTGCAAGTGACGGAGGTGATCAGCGGCGTGTAGCGACATGACAAGCATATCATCGATGTATACTTCCATGGTGACGCCCAGCTTGTCTGCGAACATTTTGTTCACAAGCCGTAGGTAGGTTGCTCCTGCGTTCTTCAAACCGAATGGCATGACCTTATAGCAGTAGGTTCCTCTAT
>NC_027750.1:42731452-42738009 GCF_000695525.1 Brassica oleracea var. oleracea
AGAGAAAGCATCCATGAAGGTGAGCATCTCGTTTCCAGCCGTGGACTAGACTAAACGGTCGATGTTGGGAAGAGGATTGCTGTCCTTTGGGCATGCTTTATTTAAGTCTGTGAAGTCGACGCAGACGCGCCACTTTCCATTCTTCTTTTTGACGACTACTGGATTTGCTAACCACTCAGGTTAGCGCACCTCAGCAATTGAGCCAGCACCGAGCAACCGCTCGACCTCTTCGTTTACAGCCTTTGACCTGTCGGGACCGAGCTTGCGTCGCTTCTGCTGGATAGGCTTGAATGCCGGGTCGACGTTTAGTTCGTGAGTTGTTATGGCCGGATCAAATCCTTTCATGTCTGACATGGACCACGCGAATGTGGACACATTCGCCTTGAGAAAGTTGAGAACTGACCGCTGCATATCTTCAGACAGATACGCACCAATCCTTGCGGTCCGGCTTGGATCGGAATCGTCAATAGGTAACTCGAGAACTTCACCTTCCTGGGAGCAGGCTTTATAGGTTGGAGGAGAAATGGAGTTAACCAATAAAGACGATCGTTGGAGTTTAACTGTGGCGACTAGGAGTTCCCTAGCGGCTTTTTGATCTCCTCGCAGTGTTTTGATTTTTCCGTCCGTACCGGGGAACTTGACACACTGGTGATAAGTAGATGGAATGGCCTGCATTGAGTGTATCCAGGGGGTTCCGAGTATAGCGTGGTAAGGGGCCTTCGTTCTTACAACGGCAAACTTGACAGTTCGAGTGACTCCACATGCGCGTACCGGAAGGTGGATTGTTCCCAGTATTGTTTCGGAGGATCCGTTGAAGCCGGTTAATGTTATGGAGGATGGTTTTATGTCGTCGAGATCGACTCCCATCTTCTGCTGAGTTCCTCAGAAGATGAGGTCGACGGAGCTTCCTGTATCAATGAGGACCTTGGTGAAGTCGTACTCCCCAATTCCAAGGACGACAAGAAGAGGGTCGTTGTGGGGTACGTGAACCCCCTCAGCGTCATCTGGCAAAAAAGTTATCGGAGGGTGATTTGGCGGCCTAGTCGGCCACCTCTGCGAAGTCGCGACCTGTCGACGGTAATCCTTGACGGAGCGAACAGAGTTGCCACAAGGAGGAGCACCGCCCATGATGACATTTAGTTGTTGTCGAGTTTTTACTTGCTTGGAGTCTAAGGAGGCACGTATATCGGTTGGTATGC
This sequence comes from Brassica oleracea var. oleracea, assembly GCF_000695525.1. Classification (NCBI taxonomy): domain Eukaryota; kingdom Viridiplantae; phylum Streptophyta; class Magnoliopsida; order Brassicales; family Brassicaceae; genus Brassica; species Brassica oleracea. The sequence goes on from NC_027750.1 coordinate 42,732,652, forward strand.
TGCTGTCGTTTTTTGATGACGGAGTGTCGTTGCTTGACGTCTTAGTTTGCTCCAAACGCCTTCGGAGGTCAGTGGGTTTCGAACTATTGAGACGGATTCGAAGATCGCAAGCTCCTGCGTTGAGTTTATCTCGAAGGTCACCGTTCGAGCATTCTTTGGGATCGGGGTCAGCTGGAGAGATACGCCGGGACTTCCATGCATTCAAAGTTGTTTGGAGATCATTGTGCGTGGAGCTGTTGCTATTTTCGGATTCGGAATTTCGTTTCAGAACATCCCTCAAATCTTCGAGTACAGGTGTGTCATCGTTCTCATCGTCCGACGACAAGGTTTGTTGAGTGAGTATGACCTCAATGCGTATGCGGTTAGCTGGTTGCTCTTCGTCGGCTGAGGAGTCTCCCTCGCCGTTTCTCTTCGGAGCATCCTCCTCGTCATCTCGTTGTTGAGTTTCGCTATGTCGACCTTTGCCTGTAGCTTTGCGCTGGGCTCTCCTTTCTTTATTCTTGCTCCAGCTCTTGCCGTTCTTCGGCACAGCCTTTAGGTGTTCGAACTTGAAGTTGCCACTTGCTAGGGATGAGAGGTAGTGCGCATAGAGTGACTTGCACTCTGTCGTATCGTGCCCTTTGACGTCGTGATATTTGCAGTGTTTGGTGAGATCGACGGTTCTGGAAGGTCTTGTCGCTGATACTGCTGCTCTTGTAGTCTGGGTCGAGCAAACGGCGTCGACTGGTTTGTCGGACGAATCGAGCTCCCTTACCCACTTGTTCCATCCTTCTCCGCGGACTACTAGAGTTGAAACCGGTACGTTATTCTCATTGACGACATACATGTATCCGTCTTTGCGGCCGTTTTTGTCGATTGGAGCATGCTGGCGCGGTTCTTTTCGCGTGTTGGCATTTTTAGCCGCTGGAGCTTTGGGTGCGTTCATCTTGCTGAGAATGACGTTAGTATCTTCTTCCATTTGGATGAAATTATCAGAGCGCGCGATAGGGTGCGTTCATCTTGCTGAGAATGGCGTTAGTATCTTCTTCCATTCGGATGAAATTATCAGAGCGCACGATAGCATCCTGGAGTGACGTAGTTGGGTTTTGGTATAAATCCTCTCAGAATTTAGAACGAACCCACAATGTGTTCCGGCGGGTTTGTACTCGGGTAAGCGCAGCTTCTCTATCTTTCCGAGTTGCACACTGGTCAGAGCGCTAGTAAAAGGAGTGCGTGATGTTGCGGCGAGGACGCTCTCGATTTGCGGGGCCGCGCTGGTTACTTGATGGATCTTCTCACTCATTTGTTGGAAGCTGAGTTTGAGCTCAGCGAGCTCGCGTATGGTCGCAGATCAGAACCTACTGGTCCTCTAACTGGGAGAACCAGGTTAGGGCTTGCTCGTGGAGAGTTTCAACGAACAGTTGGTAGTAGCCTGCATCCCTTTCTTCGTCGGGGAGTCGATCCCGCGCCATCGCGATGTTGAAAGCTGTCATGTGTTCCACTGGGTCTCCGCCGGGTTTGTACTCGGGTAGGCGCAGCTTCTCTATCTTTCCGAGTTGCACACTAGTCAGAGCGCTAGTGAAAGGGTTGTGAGATGTTGCGGCGAGTACGCTCTCGATTTGCTGGGCTGAGTCGTCTGAGACGTGGTTGCCTCCGGTCGCCGTTGGGTTGGTGTTAAAGAGGCGACGGCGTATCTGCTGGGGACGGCTCGTTTGGCCATCGGGAGCTGTGAGTGCCGCGACCAAAGCAGCTAATTGGTCGTTGGTCGTCTTTTGGACTTCGTCTTGACGAGCGAGTCGAGCCATGATAGAGCTCATGAAATCTGTGGCGATGGGTGGCGCGGCTTCGGGCGTAGGGGTTGGTTCTCCGCCCGGAGCGCCGAAGGTGGCGTCGTCTTGAACCATGTAGATCTAGAACGTTACTTTAGTCAGCCCCACGGTGGGCGCCAATTGTTTGAACGAGATTCAGTCGACTAGAGTGAAAGAAGTCAGAAATGGGATGACTGAAGACGTTTTATTAGATTCGAACTAAAGGGTTACAAGAGTGACAGGAAAGTGAAAGAGCAACAAGATCAAATAGATCGCCTAAAACCCTAGATCTAGCCGCTTAGTATGTCCAATGGTCCAAAAGTCTTCTTCTTGTTGCTTCTTCTCCCTCTTTTATAGGTCTTTTGTCCTTGATGCCCTAATTTCGTACTTCTTTGGGCCTTGATGCGAGAGACCGAGTATGCGGGCGTGGACAAAGTTACCTCCAAGCCGGGTATTTTTGGTCGGCCTACTCGACCGGCTAAAAGTACTCTAAAGTCGAACCGATACGTTTGGCCGCCGAGCCGACCAAACTAATCCAACTTACTGGATTAGGGCCTGTTATTCGATGGGCCTTGTGGAGGGATGTAATCCACCTCCTACAGCTTCCATGTTAGATCTTATCAGAAACTGTGAGATACATTAATACTCCTCTCATGGCAAATAGCTTCCATGTTAGATCTTATAAAATCATGTCCTAAAATTATACACTCGTATTGTTGAATAGTTCCCAATGAATGATTTATGCTTGATGTCGTTGTTGAACTATCAAAACAGAGACGCTAGATCTAAGATCTCTAACCGCCAACAAATCTCCGATGACACCTAACTCCGGAAATTCCATCCACTCTAACAGTCCTGAAAAGTCCGGTGACGACATTCCATGATTTCTTCCAACAACCATAAGATCATACTCTTCTGAAAGCAACCGAACCGTGGTAGCCACTTCAGGACCACCGGTCAGTATCCTCTCTGTATATGCAATATTTTTGTTTGACTCTGGATCCTTCAATTCTTTGATAACCTCATGATCAAGAATGTAATCCCAATTTGTCGACTCTGTTTCTTGGTTAGACATTAGTCGAATCACAGCAACTTGGACCTTTGGGTTATGTTTCATCCTATTCACCAGCGATAATGCCTCACGATCGTCTTTACCTCCAATAAATATCGCACATACATTGATGTAGTCCTTTCTCTTGTCTTTACGCATGAACTGTCCACGATCCACGAGTATCCCAATAGAACATGGCGAACGTTCGAGTAGAGAGATATTGAGACGCCTTATGGCCACATCGTCTGACATGAACTCCCCATGAATGGTCCATGTTCTTCCAGACGGGACGACAATCATCGATGTTGTCTGGTCTAGTGCGAGCATGCAGATGTCTTCGTGCATTAATTTCTCATGCGAGAGGGCTGTGAACATGGCCACACTTTCTGAATCAAAGCTCTCTTGCATCAACTGGCTGAAGGCAAGGTTTACGGTATGGATGTAGGAGTTATTGATCAGTTGTTTCGACTTCTTGTCGTGCGAGATCAAGATCGGTACGATCTGACCCACTAGCTTCACGAGGTGAAGAACCGTGACAATGATGGGGAATTCTTGGTTCGGCGAGGAAAATAATTGGATAAATGAAATGGCCCTAGAGATATTCCCAGGTTTTTGCACACAAGTAAGAATACGAAGATCGGAGTTTGGTTTCAAACTGAAGATGTTCCTTTTTTGGTAACCAATAGAGATGGCAAAAGAAGAACCTGCCCGCGGGCCGGGCCTGTGTGAACTTGCTTCGGGTCGGGATTGGGTTCTAAGACACAGGCCCGAATTTGAAGCGGGCCTCGCGGGTAAGGCTTGTGCGGTATTGGACCAGACGCGGGATTGGCTCGATGTGTACCGCGGGACGCGCGGGGCTCCGCCAAAGACGATCTCTTCCAGCTCGAACGGTGATAGAAATGGCGATTGGTCATCTCCGCCAAACACTGTTCTCCGCAATTCCACCATCCACGACTTATATGGCTTCCCTGATCCCATGTACAAGGTCTCTCTCTCTTCCTCTTTTTTCTTACCAGAACCCTAACTTTTGTCTCACCCAGAATCTAGATGAATTAGGTTTTATCCTAAGCCATACCCACCGTTGAAGAAACACATCAATTTTCAATCTGTGGTCAATTATATCAAAAAAGTTTCAATCTATGTGGTCATTTTTGAAACTTGCAGCTGAAATATGAAGCACCTGGAGCTATTGAATTGGGGAAGAGGGTAAAAGAATTGTTAATGGGAGAAGGAGGAATGAAACGTGTTGATGAAGATAAAAACAGAGGACTGGATCATGGAGCTTGGGTTCCTCTTATGCTGATGTATCCAGAGGCGGACATACCTGTTTGCCAGCTCTCTGTTCAATCATCTCAAAGTGGGACTTACCATTACAACATGGGCAAAGCATTGGCTCCACTTAAAGACGAAGGTGTTCTTATCATTGGATCAGGAAGTGCCACTCACAACTTGAGGAAGCTTGACTTTAATATAACTAATGGCTCAGCTGTTCCTTGGGCTTTAGCGTTTGATCATTGGCTCAGAGATTCTCTTCTTCAAGGAAGGTATAAACTACAGTTACAAATTTTTATTTATATATATATTTCTTGGTTAGCGTTACAAGAATCATTGATTGTACGTATTATGTGTGTTATAGAGCAAACCTCTGCTATGTTTACAGGGCAGCTGGGAAACAGGAGAGCATAAGACAGACTGCTGGATCATGTTTGGTCCGTCCTGCTCGTTTTAACCAAAGAAAAAGACAGTTATGTGCAACAATGTCTTAATGTCCTGATCATATAAACTCAAGTGATTTTAGTCATATATTTTCTAAAACTTTTTCTTTATAATGATATGTGATGAGTGGGGGATTGTATTATGATCAAGGAGAAGAACAATATGAGAATGCAAAGGACACTTCACACATGCATTCCGATCTATAAGGCCAAGGACCTCAGGTTAGTCTCTGTTCTATTTATTTATTATGTCGTCTCCATTGCTTATGATAAGAGCTGATAGAATTTAGATACTTGGTTACTAGTACATAGATCTCTTTGTTTCTTGTGTTGTTGTGTTCTTATAGCTGATAGAATTTAGGTAATAGGTTACTAGTACATAGATCTTTTTGTTTCTTGTGTTGTTGTGTTCTTATAGCTGATAGAATTTAGGTAATAGGTTACTAGTACATAGATCTTTTTGTTTCTTGTGTTGTTGTGTTCTTATAGCTGATAGAATTTAGGTAATAGGTTACTAGTACATAGATCTTTTTGTTTCTTGTGTTGTTGTGTTCTTATAGCTGATAGAATTTAGGTAATAGGTTACTAGTACATAGATCTTTTTGTTTCTTGTGTTGTTGTGTTCTTATAGCTGATAGAATTTAGGTAATAGGTTACTAGTACATAGATCTTTTTGTTTCTTGTGTTGTTGTGTTCTTATAGCTGATAGAATTTAGGTAATAGGTTACTAGTACATAGATCTTTTTGTTTCTTGTGTTGTTGTGTTCTTATAGCTGATAGAATTTAGGTAATAGGTTACTAGTAC
>NC_027750.1:42740504-42743788 GCF_000695525.1 Brassica oleracea var. oleracea
AAGCTATAGTTAAGCATGGAATGAGACGTTTGGGTGATGTTATCATGCAAAGACTTACGAAAACATCTTCTGAACAATTGTTTGTTGCAGGAAATAACACACGTATAGTACATGGAACACCATTCAACTTCTAAATGGTGACCCGCGGGCCTGTCCGCAAAGACCTGTGCACTAGACGGGGCGGGATTGGTCAATGCTTCTTGGAACCGCATCCCGCGGCGGGCCAGCCCGCTGTGACCCGACTGAACTTGAGCCCGTGGCGGGGCGGGCCATTTGGTTGCGGGTGAGCTCGTTTGCCATCTCTAGTAACCAATGTACTTCCGCTTCGGATCATACAGACTTCTTATAACTACTGGGACAATCCCAGAGTTTAATAACGTATATAATATCAAGAAAGAGTATGTTGCTTGTGACATATACTGCAAAAAACCATTAAAAAAAAATTATATATCATAATGACATGAATTATAAGAATTTATATTTGGCTTGGGGATTTGATTATCTTATCATCTAATGTAGATTCATAGAAAAAAATTTCTGGGAAACTCTTGCAGCTCAAGAGGATGGAAACAGCACTCCTTGAGAGGTAACTTGCACTACAAGCAAGGTGCAATACCGGCAACCAGTTTCAAAGCGATTGTCAGCACCATTAGAAAGATATTGTATAATATGTCATCTAGCTCGTACACAATCCTCGTAATATCACATCGCATTGTACTGAATGCAATCGAGATTGGCAAGAACACGTTTAACGTGAGCTTCTCATACTTGGCTTCTAAGGCGGATCCTAAAGGTGGACCTTCTGGTATAACGAGGCCGATCATGACTGGTCCAAGGACGTCATATGGAAGACCGTGGTGTAAACGGCAGAACCCAATACGGTTAAAGTTACAGCATGCACATATATATTCGCCACAGGTTTGTTTTCTGGTGTTTCTTGTACTATCCATTCTGCGGCCGGCTTTACAACAAAAAAGACGAGGAGAAAAAAGATGATCACCGCGATAAGGTCAATGTAGGCTGTTGAGTGTGACATGTTTTTGTATGTTCCCAAAGAATACGCAAGTACAATGAAAGAAACGCCAAGGATATCGTTGATAACAGATGCTGACAATGCAAGCCGACCAAACTCCGAGTTTAGAATATTGAGTTCCGACAAGAAATAGGTGATGGTGGGCAAGATTATCGAAGATTGTGTTGCAATGATCACAGTGCGCTCCGCGAGGGCTTTTTTCGGGGGCATGTAGTGAGGGTTTATGTTGTCATCGAGGACGTTTCGAAAACAGAGCCCTACAACCAAAGGAACTATGAAAGTCAAGATCCCAATAACAACGGGCAATGGTCCGTTGTTGAAAACAACTCGCCGACTGGTCCGTAAGGACATGAGGAATGTAAACATCATGAAGCCGCATGCTGAGAAGCTTCTTAACGGTCCATTTCCATTCATAATAGGATCCAACGATAGTTTCCATGTTGACTTCTCCCTCAGATCGAATAGCTGAGGTCCCATAATCAGACCAGCCTGCGAATATGAGAAGATTGGAATTATATCTATGTTGTTTAATGTCAATATAATACCCTTACGCTCTTGCTAAGTTTCAAATATTATTAAATCTAATTACTACTAGTAGTCTCTAACGTGCATGTCAAGTTACATATTGATGGTAATTTTCTTTTGTGATTTTAACTAAGGGATCCATGTAGAAACCCAGACACGTCCTTGAGACTTACGAATAATAGGATATTCTTGTGACCAAACATGAGTGAAATCGTAGAGGAAAAATGAATCATGGACTATAATAGAATGTACTGGGATTAAAATTAGGTATACTTACTATCATATAGGAAGCGATGTGGGAAATGCCAATGCATCTGAGGAACATGTGAGCCATGACCACCGATGTAAAGATAAGTAATATCTGAATCTCCATGAGTGGCAAAGAATACCCAAAAATCACATCGGGCGACTTTAAATTCTCCCATATTCCATTGGAAGAGATGTTAAACAACAAGGGTCGGCAATCCTCGATGTAGGTCGTCGTATTCATGAACATGAACGTGGGTCAATAAACGAGGAAGTGATAGAATTTCGCTGTATCAGCTCTTGGGATTCAAGGGAAAAACAAAAGAATGAGAACATTTAAAACTTTGCATACGAATTCTAAAAATAATTGTATCTCTTATCGTTTGTTTTGGTCTTCGATAAGTATTTGTTTTCGTAGGAGGTAGTTAGTGTCAACAACTTTTTTCATTTTGGCGTGTATGATTTGTTGAAAACCTACCTTTTCAGACCTGGAAACTAACAAACTCAAATAAAAGAAAATGATACAAGCATTGACCCATACACACACGGATTTAACTTTGAAGGTAACGACACCACATTTACAGTTTTATGATATCTATTTTTGGGCAATAAACATAGTATTTGTGGAATAGTTGACAAAATGTATCTATTCTAAGGAACTAACACATCCACAGAAAATAATAGTAGTTCATTAAAAAGAAGCCTCAAGTTTAATACAATTTTTTTCTTTACAAACACCAATATATATACGGTGGAAGCAATGTGGTCTAGTGGTCAAGGTTTAACGACTTTTACACCAGGTATTCCACATTTCCAAAGTGCTGCATGCAGACCCTTTTGTTGTGGCCGTGTGTTGTGGATAAAGCATATCCATCAAAGATATCATACATGCATATAAGTGCCTGTCGATTAGAGTGCTACAGTGAGAGATCCATCCTGGAAAAGTTGTTCAAGAAGTTGTTCATGAGTCGCTTGTGACATAGGGTCACTTCAAGTTTTTAATTGGCCAAGTGGGTCGCTGCAAGTTTTTATTGTCGAAACGGGCCGCTAGGGGGGAGAGAAATAAATCAGTGACGAATTTGGCCTTTTGACCCATAAACTTATAGATTCTGACTCGACAACTTGTGAAATGTGGAAGCAAAAATGACCCAAAGAGTTAAACTCTAAAACTTGTTTACACGTGCGTGACCTACCTCAATCTTTACTCTCTTTTTTTTTGTTTTTGAGCAAACATCAATCTTTACTCATCACCATGAATTGAGATAATTTGTCTCTTTTTATTACAGAGACAAAGCTGAAATCTGACTCTGCTGGGTGGAATTAGACTCGCAAACTCCATTCTTGACCCGACAATCTCTGCATTTTGCAAAGTAAGAGTCTTGAGTCCCAGTTGATTTAAAACTCGAATATTGTGAAGAAATCTCACCAAATCGACTGTAAAGAAATTCCAGTCCCAGTACAGCAGACTCATCTCCAAACC
>NC_027750.1:42749340-42755923 GCF_000695525.1 Brassica oleracea var. oleracea
AACAGAGAAATCGAGACCTTACCTTCAAGATTCATGCCTGGAGGGCGAGAACGACGACGGTCGTTGGATGCGTTTGCGGAGGAATTAGGCATGGAAGACGAGAGATTGAGAGAGAACGAGAGAGCTATAAGAGAGATCGAGGGATTAGAGAGATCAAGAGAGAGATGAGATCGAGGGATTAGAGAGATCGAGAGAGATGAGAGCTCGAAGAGTCGAGACACGGGAGAGAGAGAAGAAAGGTTTGTCTTTAGGAAATTAGGGATATTTTGTCTAAGTATAGAAAATGGGTTTGGGCTTAAATTTTAAGAGGGAATTGAATTTGTGTTTAGAATTTTAGAGGGAATTAATTTTGGGTTTAGAAATTTAGAGGGATTTGTAGGGAATCGAAGGTTTAGAAATTTAGGGGTTAATTAGGGTTTAGATAGGATTTATAGGTAAGGTTTACGTTTTGATTAAAAAAAATATAGGTTTAATTAGGTTTATAAATAGGGTTTAGATTTTGATTAGAAAATAATTAGGTTTTATATAAAAGGTTTAGATAAAGTTTATATTTTGATTAGAAAAAAAAATTTCGTAGCTTGCTCAAAATATCTTGAATTATTTTGCCTGCACATTGTCGGACCGAGGGGACGTTGCATTCAGAAAAAAACCACGATCTTTGCTACGAAAAGGTCTCGTGGCTTATTACGTTTTGTATTTTTCTCACGACACTTGCGCACGATGGATGATGGATGATGGGACGTTTTTTTCGGTGGGTTGCTACGAATTTGCTACGATTTTGGTAACCGTAGCTACGTTTTCTTTTTTAAAATAAATTAAAACTACACTTACGATAGAATCGAAACAATTCGTAGCTAGGTTAAACACGAAATGACACGTTAGTGAAACGTAGTAAATTGCTACGTTATTTTTCGTAGCAAAATCGTAGCAACCACTAGCTACGATTTTTGTACGTAGCACATTCGTAGCAAATTAGCTACGATTTTGTTACGATTTGCTACGTTTATGTTTTCGTAGCTAAAACGTAGCAAATCCGTAGCTTTTCTATTGCTAGCTATGATTGTATCGTAGCAACTTCGTTGCTATTTGAGTTTTTTTACTAGTGTTATTACTATATACATGTGCTAAATATAATTTATGCATCTTGCACATTCGAATATCTCCAGGTTGCAAAACGGTAGCAGGCACTTCTGGATTTCCAAAGTGATGTGCAGAAGCTCTAGAAATCTCCTCGGTAAGACATTGGGAAATAATGGAACCTGCAATATGTGCCTTATTTCTAACCTTTTTCTTCAGATGGTACATGTATCTCTCGAAAGGATACATCCATCTATATTGCACTGGACCACCTAGAGCAGCTTCATCTGGCAAATGCATAACGAGATGCTCCATAACATCAAAAAACGAAGGTGGGAAAATCTTTTCCAAATTACAAAGCTTCACCGCAATGTTTTCTTTTAAAATGGCGACATCTTCTTCTTTTTGTACTTTTGCAGAGATATCTCGAAAGAAGAGTGCGATTTCTACACAAAATATTTTGAGTTAGTGCAGGCAATAATAGTAAAACTTATAATATTAAAAAAAAAACTAACCTGAAATTACGATGTGGACATTTTTTGGAAGTAACTCCTTAAACGCAAATGGGAGAAGCCGTTGCATGATGACATGACAATCATGACTTTTTAGGCCTGAAAGCTTCGAATTCGTCTCGTCTATACATCTACTAAACTTTGGTTTAGTGTTTAGGTTTTAACTATATAGTTTAAGAGTTAGGTTTAGGACAAGTGTTTGGTATAAGGTTTTGATTTTAGGTTTAGGATTTATGATTAATATTTATGGCTTAGGGTTTAGGATTTATTCAAGGATCTAGGGTTTAAAATTGAGTGTTTAGTGTTCTTAAGATTTAGTGTTTACGATTTAGGGTTTAGGATTTATCGAAGAGTTTAAGGTTTACTTAAGAGTTTAGGGTTCATTTTTTAGGATTTAGGGTTTAGTTTTTTGCTGCAATTACTATTATTTTTATTTATTTAACCCTTTTTTTTTTAAAAAACATAATGTAACTTAGAAAATTCTTATTATTTATTTTCTTTTTAATGGATACTGCTGAATATAAAATAACAAAATATTATTGGTTGGTGAACTTACAGGTTCACTCTTTGGGGGGAACCCAAGAACAACTCGGTATAAATTGTTTGATTTAGTGTTTTAGAGAGTAGTAAGACAATAAAACTAAAGCACAGCTTTTCATTTCTTAATGTTGAGAAAGTAGGAGTTTTCAAAGAGAGAGAAATGAAAGGGACTCAATAACAATAAGAGTATAGTTTTGCTTTCCTAGGTGTATAATGAATAACAATAAGAGTATGGCAATACAATAAATTATACAAACCCTAAAAAAATTTGTATCACAAGGTCTACATTGATCGTAAACATAATATATTAAGTCCAGCCTATAGATCGATAAGAGTTCTATGTATTATATATATAATTTTATTATATATTTAAAAGAATGATTTATTGTTATGATTTATTGTTATGTATTGTTATATGTAAAGTCCAGTCTTGCCGGTGTACACTTCTCGGTGTACACTTTCGTTGTACACTTTCCGACGTACATTCCGGTGTACACTTCTTGGTGTACACTTTCCGGTGTACACTTCTTGGTGTACACTTCCCGGTGTACACTTTCGGTGTACGCTTCCCGGTGTACGCTTCCCGGTGTACACTTCTCTGTGTACGCTTCCCGGTGTACACTTCCCATTGTACGCTTTCCCGGTGTACACTTCCCCTTGTACGCTTTCTCAGTGTACACTTCCCGCTGTACGCTTTCTCAGTGTACACTTCCCGGTGTACACTTCCCGGTGTACACTTTTTGGTGTACACTTCTCGGTGTACACTTCCCGGTGTACACTTAGTGTGCATCTCAGCTTACATCTTACATCATAATGCATATCTGGTGTACAAAGGAGCATACACTTAGTGTACACCAACGTACACTAGTATAAGCTCTAGTGTACACTGGAATTTATGATGTAAAGTTTAGGCTTTAATGCTTGATTTTAGATCGTAAGACATAAAGCTCATGATATAAGTATAGGGTTTTTCTTTTGTCAAATGATGTTTTGGATATGTATAACATAGTTCTATTCTTTTTGCTTCTTGTGTGATATGTAATGGATCCATAAAAATACATTCAACTTTAAACACATACCCTTAGCAACTTGTATCTCAAAATTTGAAGAATTTTATTTACTTTGTTCTTTCGTCGATATTCCTAAGTATGCTAATATATACTCTAGAATATGAGCTTATTTTATTATATTAGTTTAAAAATAAACATTTACACTGTGAATAATATATCAAGTGCTCACAATGAAATAACATCTACTTTTAAATAAATTATATTATCATTGTTTTATTTTTTGTAACTTTATTAATAACTATTATTGTTCAATACAAATTGCATTTTCAGGAAAGGAATGTAAATACGTTTTCAAGAATTTGTTTAGTTGTCTGACTATATTTATTTACTAAATGGTTTGAATTTTAGGGTTTGTGGTCTAATGTTTGGTTTAGAGTTAGTGTATAGTTTTCAAGGTGTAGGGTTTAGGTGTTAGTGTTTGGTTTAGGTTTTGAATTTTGGATTTAGGTTTTTGGAGTTATGATAGACTCAAAGTGTCACTTTGATTTTAGGATATAGAGTCTATTGTTTAGGGGTCATGATATAAAATGTTTAATTTAGGGTTTTAGAGAGTAATAAGACAATAAAGGTGACTGAATAACAATAATAGTGTGGTTTTGCATTCCAAGATGTATACTAAATAACAATAAGAGTGTGGCAGTACAATAAATTAATACTAACCTTGAAAAGTTTTGTATGTATATTGATTGTAGACATAATATAATATTAAGACCAGCCTATAAATCGATAAGAATCATATGCATTATGTAAAGGGTCGTAGCTATTATATTGTTTTATTTTTTCTCATATTTTAAAATTATTCTTTTGATTTAAGGTTTACGGTATAGAGTCTCAAAGTATCACTACATTGGAGTTATGATAGCCTCAAAGTATCACTTTGATTTTAGGATATAGAGTCTATTGTTTAGGGCTCAGGATATAAAATGTTTAATTTAGGGTTTTGGAGAGTAATAAGACAAAGGTGACTGAATAACACTAATAGTGTGGGGTTTTGGTTTCCAAGGTGTATACTGAATAACAATAATAGTGTGGCGGTAAAATAAATTAATACTAACCCTGAAAAATATCGTATCACAAGGTGTATATTGATCGTAGACATAATATCGTACGATAATTAAGACTCCTATGCATTAGGTAAAGGTTCGTAGCTGTTATCGTTTTCTCTTTTTTCTTATATTTTTTAATTATTCTTTTGATTTAGGGTTTACGGTTTTGAGTTTTAGGGTTTAGGATTTACTTTGAATTACATTAGGTTTTGAGTTTATGGTCTTGAATATATGAGTTAGGGCTAAAGATTTTGAGTTTTTTCAGGTTTAGGGTTTAGGGTTTAAGGTTAGGCGTCTTATATACTATATAAGATATATAAATAATATGTATAAAGTGATATTCATTTATATTAATATTAGGTTCAGGGGCTTTCGAGTATATTGATTATGGTTTAGGGTTTAGGGGATGTAGGTCTCAGGATATATAATTAGAAACTACATGGTATGGAAATGTATAATTTTAGTGGTTTATTATCTTAGGATATATAATATTAGGTTTAATGGATGTAAAATGTTTGATTTAAGGTTTCAGAGAGTAATAAGATAATAAAAATAAAGCATAGCTTTTCCTTTCTTAATGTTGAGAATGTAGCTTTCAAAGAGAGAGCAATGAAGGTAATTGAATAACAATAAGAGTGTGGCAGTACGATAAATTATTATACTATTTAAATTAATAATGTTAAAATATAAAATGTAACTTAAAGAAGCATTTTAGATAAAATATGTCCGGTGTACATTTTAATTAATAATGTTAAAATATAAAATGTAACTTAAAGAAGCATTTTAGATAAAATATGTCCGGTGTACATTTTAATTAATAATGTTAAAATATAAAATGTAACTTAAAGAAGCATTTTAGATAAAATATGTCCGGTGTACATTTTAATTAATAATGTTAAAATATGCCCGGTGTACATTAAGGTACACCTTGGTGTACACTACGGTGTACAATTTCGTGTACGTTTGGTGTACTCTGCAGTGTACACCGCAGTGTACATAATAGTTTACAACATAGCGGTGTACACTGCGGTGTACACTGCAGTGCACTCTCCGGTGTACGCCTCTGTGTACGTCTCCGTGTACGCCCATGTGTACGCTCCGTGTACACTCTAGTATACATTGATGTACGCTGCGGTGTACACTAAATGAACGCTCTTTGTACACTAGGTGTACCCTCCGTTGTACACTAAATGAACGCTCTTTTTACACTAGGTGTACGTTTCTATGTACACTATAGTGTACATTAGATATACACTCCGATACCGTATGTGTAAGCTCTGGTGTACACTAAGTGTACACTCCTTTGTACGCTAAGTGTATATACTCATGTATACATTACGATATAGGGTTATGTTTTGGATATCTGGTTTAGGGTTTAGGTTTAAGGCGTAGTGTTTGATATAGGGTTTTGGGTTCAGGTTTGAAGATATATAGGGAGAAACTACGTGTAAAACTATGTTTGATTTAGGGTTAAATAGAAAACTGATTGTAATTATTTCGGAACTAAAACATGTTTAGTTTCAAAATTTCATATTATTATATATTTTAAATATACATTATAATTATTGTAATTAAAAAAATCAACAATTCAGCAAACTATCTAATACATTCATGACAAACTTTTACCACATTTTCCAATATCATTTTAGTCTACTAACTCTTTTTTTCTTTAGTCTACTAATTTACTAAATCTTTAACACTCAGTTACTATCACATAACCAAAAAAATAAGCGTTGGTGGTAAGGGAGATAGATATGGATAAAATAGGTATATTGTTTAGAGTCAAAGATTTAGGGTATCGATACTCTACTAACCTACTAACTCTCAGTTACTATCACATAAAAAAAAAGCGTTGATGGGCCAGAGAGATAGATATGGATAAAATAGGTATATGGTTTAGAGTCAAAGATTTAGGGTTTTGAGCTTACGGTTTAGGGTTTCATTTTTTTAGTTCAGGATTTTGATTTTAAAGTTTAGGGTTTAATGTCTAGGGATTAGAGTTACATGTTTGAGATTAGAGTTTAAGGTTTAGATTTTAGTATTTTAGTTTAGGGGCTTTTGTTTTTGTTTACGGTTTACGCGATGTAGGTATGAGGATATATAGTGAGACACTATATGAAAATGTATAATTTTAGTGGTTATTATCTTAGGATATAATGTTTTTTTTTTTTTTTGAAACACCCTTAGGATATAATGTTAGATTTAAGTTTTTAGTTTATTGAGTTTAGTGTTTAATTAGAACTAGGTGACCGGTCCGTACCTTGTGCGGGCATAAGCACATGATCGGTGTGCACCCTGTGTTCTCTCTCGGCCCGTACCTCACGAGATCAGTATGAAG
>NC_027750.1:42755935-42756495 GCF_000695525.1 Brassica oleracea var. oleracea
AAGAGGCAGATATTGTGTGTATGTATAATTGCAACGTCACAAAATATTTTGTGTGTTTACGAAGATACTTTCATTCAAAAAATGGAATAAATAGTGTATAATTTTAGAAGTAACAGATTTTATATTATCATTAATTAGAATTGTATTGTATATGTTTCGTAATTCTTTATTTTAGGTGAAGAATATTATTTTTCCATAAATGATAAACAAACATTTATGTAGGCATATTAAAAGAAAATATAATAAAAATCAAAATATTATCCATAAATAATATAAATTATGAAGTACATTTCTCGATAAAAAAAGCAAATTCAATTAGAAACTTGCAAAAAATTAAATAAATTTTGTAAGCAATCTGACGGGTTAACATTATTTGATAGATTTCTAAATTTCTAAATTTTATTGAACATGAAATAATATTAAATTGACATACAGTCATCGGTCTCCTAACTCATCACAATCCATCTAGCAAATACAAAAAATAAATAATTGCAACAGTTTATTCATTTTAAAATTTGTATTTGAAAAAAAAGTAGATTAAAATTACGTACCGTGACTAC
>NC_027750.1:42758558-42763153 GCF_000695525.1 Brassica oleracea var. oleracea
AAGGCAAAGTGGGTGGCGGAGTCGATGAAAGATGAGGAGCCTTTGCGTCTAAACACATTTTTCTTAGCACACAAGCAGCATCGTCGTAATACCTTAATAGTATGAGAGGAGAGATTTGTGAATAATACTTTAAAGAATGAAAAGAGAATGTTTGTATTTTAAGACCTAGGGTGTCTCATATATATATACAGTCGATTTATTTCTCATATTAATGACGCACAATATTTTGCACAATAAATAATGAAATCGTTTAAAGAAAGATATTAAAAGTGTATTGTCAAAAAATGATTTGCATATTTAATGATTTTAACTTGCGCAAGTAATCCATATTAGAAAGGTAAGTTTTCAAAAACAAACAACCTAATTAGAAACATTAAAATATTTTGTAAGCAATGTAATAAATATGATATCAACATTCGCAAGTTTACCGTTTGAATAATAAGGAAAGTTTTTAATATTTATCTTAATTCTAAATCTTGCCCAAGGGTAAACTAAATCGATAACCCGAACGGATAATACCCGAACCCGAATGGATATCCGAAGATAACCGAACATATGTATAATTAACCTTATATTTCTAGTTTACATCTCTCATTTTATATAAAATATTTATATTGATACTACACATACTTTAAGTTCATATGATATACATTCAATTATGAAAATTAACCTTATATTTCTAGTTTACATCTCTCATTTTATATAAAATATTTATATTGATACTACACGTACTTTAAGTTCATATGATATACATACAATTATTAAAAAAATGATTTGCTACTCACTTAAAATGTATGTCAAGATTTTTATTTAAAAAATTAACAAAAAGTTACATCCGAAATTTAAAAAAAATAACTAAATTAATGCCTTTTTAGTTTTAAAATGTTATGTCCAAATCTATTAACTATTCAATCTATTAAAAATAAAACAAAATTAGTTAACTGAAAGTTATATTTTTAAATATAAGAAACTTGAGAAATGAAAATTTTAATTTTTTTTTTCAAAATCTAAATATCCGAACCAGATTCGAAATAACCGAATCCGAACTAAAAATATCCAAACCCGACCCGAAGTACAGAAATACCCGAACGGGTTCAACACCTCTATACCAAAATACCCGAAAATCCGAAATAACAGACCCGAACCCGAACAGGTACCCAAGGCTAAACTAAATCGATAATTATTATCCCCTAGCTATATATGGGCTTAATGAAATCAACAATAGTTTTGGGCTTGTCTATATAAACGATTGATTAAAATAAATGAAAAAAGAAAAATTCAAAAAATCCAGCCAATAAAATTATAACATTTTTCCTGAGAAACTCTATATAAGTGCCACCTCAGCAGAAATCACTAAAGTGACTTCTTTTTTAATGTATAGGGGGATTCCTATATATGGGTATATTGTTTAGAATATGGTTTAGGGTCTAGGGTATATACTTTAGTGTTTATGGTATAGAATATGATATAGTGATTAGGGTATATTTTTTAGTGTGTTAGGTTTAGTGTTTGATTTAAGTTTTGAGAGTATATTGTTTAGTGTTTTATATTTGTGTTTACAAATTTAATTTAATGTTTAGCCTAGAATTTATGATATAGTATATAGTGTTTAGGGTCTATAAAGTATATGTTATAAGGTTGAATATATGATTTATATTTAATTTTACATTTTATTTCGTTTTATTTTTTTTAGGTGCATTTATTGTATATGTGTGTTCATTAATAGGGATTAGATGAACACAATTTAAGAGTTTAGATAAAAAAAAATCTAAAGAAATATGTACATTATAATACTCTAGGGCCGAAATGAAAAGAAGCAAACTAATTAGGACCAAATATGCAATTATGAGAAACTTGGCAATTGTTGTTGAGAGAAGCTGAGACGACGGCGGAAGAGAGCGACCGATATGGAGACAATCCGACGTCGACGACTGGTGCTTGGACGAGATCACAACGGTTTCGTTTTTGGACCTGTGACGAGGAATGGAGCTTGTTGCGGCCATGGATTCCGGTAAGAGCTTCCACGGAGAGCTCGACGGAGAAGACCGTAACTTGCGGGATCTGTTGACTTCGTTTCTGTTGAAACCAGCTTCAATTGTGAGGGTGACGGAGAAGATGATGACGGTAACGCACGGAGAAATCAGATTTAGTTGTCTTCGTTTCTATTGAGCTCATCCCTGCCAAATGACTCAGCCGTAAGACAACAATCTGGAAATTGAACATATATCTATCTATCTGTATATATCCAAAATAAATGAATGCAGTCAGGGTAATCGAATCCAGTATCTCTAGCACTCGTAATTTCTCTTAGAACCACTAGGCTGAAGTCACTTTTTATAAATATGTGGATGCAAAAATATTTATTATCGTGTCGGCTGGAAGCCCATGCTTCTTCTGCTTGTGGCCAGGGCCGACACGGAACTGACGTCAAGATGAAGATCGTGAAGTTAAAAACTTTGCTCCAAACAGTTTTGCAATGTTTCCAACCTTTATAACTTGATGCTCAAAATACATAAAATACATTTGTTGTACACGTTTTTATTAGTTTTGCTTTTAAAAGAAGATATTTACAGTTATAAATGTTTTGTGCCAGTGAAGTAATGGTTGAAAAACCTCTATACATATGTCATTTTAAAATAACACCCAACTTCTATATATAGTAAATACATATGTCCATGTTATATTATAGACTAAATATTGTAGAGCAAAATGTTGTAGAGCAAGTATGCATTATACAAAATAATATATATTTAAAATACATACGCAAAAACATAAAAGTTGTTATATGCCTCTTTCTGACACATGCACATTCCACTATGAATAAGAATTAAAAAGAAAAAACAGTATTGTCATCAAACTTTATCACAAATCCACATTTGTACATCTATAATTATGAGTTGGACAATTAGTTAATTTGATACAATACCAAAGCAAGAATAATCGAAAAACAACTATACCACCGCATACTAATAAGTAACACATAACAGATAACCAAATTTTTGAATCTTAAAACAAATTTCAACTCGAACATTTAGTGAATATCAAATTAACTAATATCCCGTCCGTAGGGCGGGCCGACCCTAGTTAACCCATATGTTAAAGTTATATAAGCAAAAAAGTACAAGTTTATAAGGTCAATATTTTTCAACTTTGAGGTTTAATATCGACTCGATTTCTCTGGCACCTACGACTCTTAAGTGTTAGGGTCAATTTCATATGTATACTATAAACAAGTTTGTGGCTCAAAAGGTTAAAATAGTGGGTCAAATACATAAAGCTTAGGGATTAAAAAATTAGAACTATCATTAATTATTTATCTTTCCATTAGGTATGCAAAACGCAAATAAAAACTTGGACCGACCCACTTCTACGACTAAAAACTAAACGCGACCCACCCCTATAACACACCAGTTTTAAACATATAGAAACAGGTGATTTCTGTTCGATAATTCCAAGCTTGTGGAAACTTAACATATTATTAGATGTTTAATATGTTAAGATAAACACAATAAGGAAACCTAGAAATAGGAAAAGGAAGTTTCTATTTAGGTTAGATTTGTGTTTTCCATATCCCACATGTTAAAGGGAATTGTCTTTCATATAAATATAGGTCTAATGGAGAGGTGTTCTATATGATCTAAGTGAAACATATCGAGAGCTTTAGTTTTGAGTAGTTTCTAAAGCTAATAAGAAAAGTTATTCTTATAACTCTTTGTGTTTCTAAGAGATTTGAATTGGTATCAGAGCCTCAGGTTGGAGACTTGATCTAAGCTTAAGTTGTAGCTTAAGATCCTGGTGCTTGTGAACAAGAGATCGCGACGGCAAGATGGCTGACGTGACTAGGGCTCCACGCACGAAGGACTTTGGATCTACATCCATCCAATGTCCGATGTTGTCACCGACAAACTACACAGTTTGGTCGATGAGGATGAAGGTTCTACTACGTGTTCATGAAGTGTGGGACACAATCGAACCCGGTTCAGATGATCAAAAGAAGAACGATGTTGCGATAGCTCTTTTGTTTCAATCTGTTCCAGAGACTTTGATTCTCCAGGTGGGAGAACAAACCGCATCAAAAGAGATCTGGAATGCCATCAAGTCGCGACACCTAGGAGCTGATCGTGTAAGGGAGGCGAGACTTCAGACGTTGATGACGGAGTTTGATAGGTTGAAGATGGATGATGCAGATACGGTCGATGACTTCGCGGGGAAGATATCGGGCCTATCATCCAAAGCAACCTCGTTGGGAGAAAACATAGAAGAATCCAAGATGGTCAAGAAGTTCTTGAAGGGTCTTCCAAGACACAAGTATATCCAGATCGTAGCATCACTTGAGCAAGTCCTAGATCTCAACTCGACGGGGTTTGAAGACATAGTTGGAAGGCTTAAGGCGTACGAGGAGCGTGTAGGAGAAGAAACTCAGAAAGAAGACCAAGGGAAACTGATGTTTTCGAACAATGAAGAGCATAGTCAGAGGGGCTATGAGAATTCCCGTGGTAGAGGAAGAGGACGGAACGGTAGAGGCAGAGGTCGAGGTAGGTCACACAACCAAAACCGTGCGTCACACACCGAAGATAACAACTCGAAGAAGAATC
>NC_027750.1:42764568-42836178 GCF_000695525.1 Brassica oleracea var. oleracea
TATGTGAAAGGAACAACAAACTACGGTCTGTTCTTCAAGAGAGATGGGTCAAGGAGTGTCGTTGGTTATAGTGACAGCAGTCACAACATTGATCTCGATGACGGGAGGAGCACGTCAGGACATGCATTCTACTACGGTTCATCACTGATTACTTGGACGTCGCAGAAGCAGCAGACGGTTGCATTGTCATCATGCGAAGCAGAATTCATGGCAGCAACAGAAGCAGCGAAGCAAGCTATATGGATCAAGGAATTGTTGAGTGAGATACTAAGCAAAGAAGGCGAGAGAGTCAAGCTTAGGATCGACAACAAATCAGCCATTGCTCTAACCAAGAATCCAGTTTTCCATGGAAGGAGTAAGCATGTACTCAAGAAGTATCACTTCATTCGTGAGTGTGTGGAGAACGGGCATATCGAAGTGGAGCATGTGCCGGGTGTTGAGCAGAAGGCTGACATCCTTACCAAGCCATTAGCAAGGATTATGTTCAAACAAATGAGGAGCTTAATCGGAGTTCAAGAAATTGATCTCCCTAATTCAAGTTGGAATTAAGGGGGTGAATGTTGGATAATTCCAAGCTTGTGGAAATTTAACATATTATTAGATGTTTAATATGTTAAGATAAACACAATAAGGAAACCTAGAAATAGGAAAATGAAGTTTCTATTTAGGTTAGGTTTGTGTTTTCCATATCCCACATGTTAAAGGGAATTGTCTTTCATATAAATATAGGTCTAATGGAAAGGTGTTCCATATGATCTAAGTGAAACATATTGAGAGCTTTAGTTTTGAGTAGTTTCTAAAGCTAATAAGAAAAATTGTTCTTATAACTCTTTGTGTTTCTCAGAGATTTGAATTTCTCGATCCTGATAAAATCTGCTGACGCCATATGTCTGACCGCCACCATTGTACTCTAGATTAGGAAAAGGAAACAATGTTACACGAAACTTTGAAATAGGATTCCAAATGAAAGTTTTTCTGCTTTGGTCTCTGGAGCAATGTATATTCACCACTGGAACAATAGAAGTTTTCTTGAATCATTTTTTCAACGGCATGGAATCAGTCTCTTTCGTCTTGGCTCCGAGAATCTACATCAGGTTGTACATTTTCATTTCTTCTAATACCCAAAACTGAAAACCTTTTTTTCTTTGTTGATATCTAATATTAGTTTGTAATTTCTATTTGCAGTTGGTATCAAACAGAGTTTCGCATGAGAATTGGATGACGGTTTACAATGGTGATTTCTTTTTTCTTTTTTTTTTGAACACCAACAATGGTGATTTCTAAAAACAAAGAGAAGAGTTGTGTTGGGCAAGACAATGCCAAGTCATAATGTCGATTCTCGGTGGAAATTCCGGTCGGATATGTATAGAGAATGAAACATTTCTTATAGGTTCATACATGGTGAGTATAGGTCGGATATGTATAGAGAATGAAACATTTCTTATAGAGAATGAAATTCATACATGGTGAGTACAGAGGTGAATATATAGGTTCATAGGAACGTTGGGTTTTGTACAATGCCGTTGACTATAAAGTCCTTTACATAAATAGACTTAAACTTGTTTCCTTAATAATATGGCAATAAGTGATCAGGTTGGTTCTACTCACATGGCGATGATAAAATCGCAAAATACAATGTAAGAATTAACCTTATCCTTTTTTAGGATTCATGATCGATGATCCTTCTTAGCGTGGAATTCGGAACCTATACATAATTGTTAGATCTCTCTTACAAAGGACAGAATCCTATGATAAATAAAATGAATTAAAAATATTTCAGCATGTTAGGACTTATTCAGATCCAGATTTGGAAGAAGACTAAATCAATTTGACTAGACACGAAAAATATAGATGTATTAAAAAACTTATAAATATGGCATGGCTATGCTTCAGAGGTACACACAACACAGAATGACGAAATGGAATGTGGTCATGGTGGTAATGATTGTGATGGTTGCTGCAATGGGAGGAGAAGCAAAGCAAATACGCCAAAGGACTTGGATAGGTTGCTTTCGATATTGTTCTCGCAATTGCAGCGATACCGACGGAAATTGCTATGAAGGTTGTAAGATCAGATGTGGTGGTCCAACTCCTACACAAGCAAATTCAAGGTACAGCTTTCTTTTTCCGAATTTTTTGTTCTTGTGGATTTTGGATTTTTGACTTTTTAGTTACTGATTGAGGACTGAGGACTTTAGATTAGGAATGAGTAATATCAGATACATTTATGCATGAGAAACATTTTACAGCTAGCATAATTTCCTAAGTATTGCAATTATAATGAGATCCTTGTACTACTTCATCTACCTATTCTTAATGTCTTACTTGATCTTCTAAATCGTTCTACATGAATAAGTGTATGAAATCATACCTAG
The DNA here is from genome assembly GCF_000695525.1 of Brassica oleracea var. oleracea. NCBI lineage: Eukaryota > Viridiplantae > Streptophyta > Magnoliopsida > Brassicales > Brassicaceae > Brassica > Brassica oleracea. The sequence continues at coordinate 42,766,944 of NC_027750.1, forward strand.
TTTTTATAGATGATTTGAAAAAATTTCTACGTCGTTTCTGGTTTGGATGGTAGTATCACTAATTTTCTAATATATTTTAGTTTTAAGTTGGAAGTTTTTTAAGCTCGGTTATGATACTGGACTAGAGTTCAGTTTTTCAGTGTAAGAAACTAGCTATATCTATTTAAAACCATATCATCGACATGGTTACGTTTTTAGATCAATTATTTTTTTGTCTGGACCGGATTTAACCCAATTTACATATAATCTAAACTGAACACCTCCTTTTTTCATTAATTCTTTGTATTATTGTGATACTGTCACATATATGTTATTAAGTCTCATACACACATAGTATAATTGTTTGTTTGTTTTTTTTAAAAAGTTTAAATATTCTAAATGAGTAGGAATTTACATGGGAAGAATCCTTCGCACACTGAAGATAAGGAGGTTGGCGGAAACAGAGACTAATAAAGAGAGCTCTTGCGGAGACCATAAACATTACTATGCGCGTTTTTCCTTCTACCAGGTTCCTTAGTTTGTGCTTGTGTGACTTGTGTTTGTGTAACTTACGCTATATGCGTGAAGACCCGATATAAGTTTTGAATAAACTGAAACTCTCATTTGTCACTTGATGGATGTCTTGCAAGTTTTCTAGTAGCTCACCCTACACCTTCTGTTGTTTCTACAAACATGTGCCCACTTACTACTAGGTTTTAGTAACATGTATTAGCTTGAGTTGGATTTGAAATCTTTATATTACGCTGGTGTTGTTGTATTTGGCTTGATTGTTTATCATATATGTATGTTGAGCTCTCATGTCAACATATTCGATTCAATAAGATATAGAACAAAATTAGAAATAAATACCCAATAAGAGTTTCTTCTATTCAACTTACTCCTGGGAGGGACGGGTATGTGATAAATTGATAATGGTGGTGCCATGAAGTGTTCAACAAAAATAGACACCTGTAGTTACCGCATTTTCGAGGTTTTAGTCTTATGAAAATACAATGCGACTGAGGAAACTAACTAATTAGTGGAAAAATCATAATCCACCACAGGGAATAAAAGACTATTTAGCAGTGGATGAAACCATGAACTCATATGATCATATCATATCATCAGTCTCTAAGCGCTAGACATGAAACAAGCATAGACTAGGCATACCGATCAATATACATAAAGTCTGAAGCTAGATAAGTGTTATATACACTGAAAGCCGATTCAAGAGATAAGAAACAGAGCAATGGAGAAAACTAGAACAAGCTGCGAGTTACCAGATAATAAAGCTCGCGACTTCGTTGCATAGTTGACAACTTTGTTTTCTGCAAAATCACCCATAAAGAAGAGACAGATAAGCCATCCAGTAAATAGATAATATTTTTTTTGTAACACAAATAGATAATATAATCTCCATTGATAAAGTAAGAAAGTATAAGGTAATGAAATAACTGCATTCTTTAGGATGGCAGAGACATCTGAGAGCAACTCCACAGTTACCGTCTGGTCTCTCGCACGCGATGCATAAATCCGGCAAGTGACCCTCCACTTCTAAAGAAACCCTTGTTCCCAGTTTCTTCACTTTCTTCTCTCTTCCCGAGGAATGAGAGAGGATTAGGGTTTTGGTTGTGTAGTCTATGGAAGAGACATGGAAGAGACCGACTGAGGTTTTGAAGTAGAGTCTTCCAGATCTGCAGGTGATGAGATTTGCGGCGACGATTGATTGGTTTGAGAATGGGGAGAGGAAAAGGTTCGTGGTATTGATTTTGCTGCAGTGGTGGGTTTCTTGTTCTTGTTGTGTGGAAGGAGAGAGAGTTAGGAAGAAAATGAGAGAGTGAAGAAGAAGAAGTTGATGGATTTTACTTGGAGTTTCCACCATTTTTTCTCTCGTTTGTGCTATATGTTTCACAGTTTCACTTCACAATGTTTGTAGTTTATACTAATTATTAGACATAGATAGCTTTAAAAAAAAATCATGTTAGAATAAAATATGAAAAATTTATGCTTGGGGACACATTCTCTCTTTGTATTTACATCTTGACACATTTCATATGCCATACACTATTTCTGTGTGTTTTGTAGCATGATTAATAGGGGTTTTTAGGACGAGGTTCTTAGTGTAATATACGTTTTTTAACTTAAAAAAAAACACACTAAGAAACGTCTCTAAATAAAAGATATAAGAGACGTTTCTTAGGAGAAAAGTGTCAAATCATGCTCTAAGAATTTCAAATGAGTCTCTCCCATTGATCATGCTCTTATACCTCTAAGTAAGCTACCACTGCATTTTCTTAACTAAGGTTCCGAATGGTAACAGCAGGTTGAGCGGGACGGGACAAGCGGATTGGTTAGTGCGGTGCAGTTTAAGTGCGGTTTGTGTTAGAAAAACGCATATTGCAGGACAAGTGCAGTTCGTCTAAAAGAACCGGTTTAAAACAAAATGTGAATGGTGACATGTGTAATGAATAGTGTAAATGCGGCATACATAATATATTTATGTTTTATAAACTAAAAAATCATTAAAACTAATATTATTTTATATATATATATATATATTGGTTTAAAAATATTATATATATCAAATATGAAATTTTATATGTTATTACTCACTAATTATCTTGAAAATTAAAAATTATAGAAATAATATATTTATGATAGTGATATAATGTGTTTTTAATATATGTGAAAACAATAAAATATCTATCTTTAAAGAAAAAAGGCAGTATATTATAAGGATTATTGTCCTTAAAATTAGATACATATTATAATAATGTGAGGCAAGTAAAAAGAATAACAAAAATTATCATAAATTAGGTTCTTTATAAGTCAATCATATTATAATAAGTATTTAATAAATTTTTGTAAGACATTAATCGTAAAAAAGTATGTAATTAATAGAAAATATATACATTACCATTTATGTATTTTCTAAAATTGTACTGCTTTCTTTTAAAAAATAGGATAGTATGATAAAACAAAGAAACATATAAAAAAAGAGAAATTAGGACGTTTACCAACTATTTATATGTTATTTAACACACTACCAAGAGACATTCCTTCTATCACTATTGTTAATTTTAAGAGACACTGATACCCCTATACTGGCTCATTTAGCGTGAGAATACAAAATTTGGATAGAAGATACGAAGGTACTTACCTCTGGATTTTGTCAGTCCTAAATTCTAGAGATCCCATTAGATTTAGTATATCTTTCTCTTCTCCAGTAGTATCTTTACCTATCTAAAAGATATCTCCTTGTCCGACCACAATCTTCTATCTCTCTCTTCTCAATATCATCGCAACCTAGTGCCAAACCCTAATTTCTGCAACTCCAGTAACCAAATGGAAGACGACGAACACACAGTGCCACCTATTCACATTCTGGACCGGATTTTCACCATCGGCGAAGAACCAATTGAAGTTAGGGTAACGCTGTATCACAAACCATATGCCATTAGGAAAATACTCAACGCTGAAGAAGTAGACACCATCAGAGCTTCACCGTTTGGGAGCTTGTTGAGATAGGTGAAAAGCCCTCTTTCTCATTGCGATTTGGTTGATTCATCATCTCCAGACAGCTACAAGTCACAATGAAACACGAAGCCTGGTTCATTTACTGTCGATGTAAGTTCCTCAATTTCCTGCCAAATATTATTATAACCGGATATCTCACTTATTCTTACACAAAATATTTTATCACTTGCAGGGGCTGAATGGAGGATAAGGGATTCAGTCAGATGTACACACTTAAGGCCAGACACCACATGACAGCCCTGAGAAAATGGTAACTGACAATCGCCATGACGCTATCCTATTCGCAAACCAAGCAACATCATTTACTGTCGATGTAAGTTCTACAATCCCCGGCCAAATATTATATTAACCGAGTAACTCACTGAATCTTACATAAAATATTTATCACTTGCAGGGGCTGAACGGAGGACAAGGGATTCAGTTGGATGTGGGAATACTCTAACCCATCCGACCTGTTACATTTCTATTTCACACACCTGAGTATTGTTGTTGTTCCTAACTTTCTATCTATGTAAAAGCCCTATCAAACTGCTCAGCAAACTCTTATTTATTATATATATATATATATATATATATATATATATATGATGTCTCTTGCCACGTGGAGGTGTAAATTTTTCTTTAGCCATATACACTATAAATTTCCCTTTTAAATTATTAACCAGCTATTGAAATCGAATGCTTGGCGAATTCTCTTTATATTATTAGTTACAAATATTTAACACATCTTTTGGTATATATTACATGTTCAATATTAGTATTACCCGTCAAAATTTTATTGTAGACGTCACTTAAACATGTTACCCATCCAACCAATATTCCCAATATTATACATTGCGTTGACAATCACACATGCCCATGCAAAGTATGAAATACTTATCTTTACTTTATGGTTAGCCGGTTTACTAACACGTTCAATAATAGTATTATCCGTCTAAATTTTATTTTAGACATCAATTAAACATGTTAACTATCCATCCAATATTTTCCAAACATATTTGCTAATATACATTTCCATACATGACACTAACCAATATTCCCAATATTAAATATTGCGTTGACAATCATACATGCCCATGCAAAGTATGAAATACTTATCTTTACTTCATGGTTAGCCGGTTTACGAACACATTCAATAATATTATTACACGTCTAAATTTTATTTTAGACGTCAATTAAACATGTTAACCATCCATCCAATATTCCCAAACATATTTGCTAATATACATTTCCATACTTGTCCCGAAAAGTGCCAAACTCAATCGTCGACCATGTTTAGTAAGTCAGTTAATTTCTTTAATTTTAATTTTAACATTCTAATTGTTTTTGGTGACGACATTTAAACTTATGTGTCCATCCAAAAATCATACCAAACATCTTAAGTCAATCAATTTCGTCAATTGGACTAAACAAAAACTCATTAGGAAAGAACACTCCCAATTTTTCTGAGCTTATCAGACTGGACACCACCATTTATAGACGCCCAATGTTTTCTGAACAGTACAAGTTTTTCATTACCCAAGGTTCGTACGTTATCTCAAATTTCTTAGCTGGATCATTTTCTTTTTCCTTTGGGCACCGAATGTGTCAGATTATGAGTGGAGAAGATTACACATGCAGGAGAGCACAATTCATTCTCTCTGAACGAGGTAAATTTCACAAATCTATTCCAATATCTTTTCAAAATCTTGTATTTAGCTAGATATCCAAAGATTCTAATTGTACTTGCGTACAATATCTGTTACAGAAAGATCGCTATATCGAAGGGTAGTCTCGACAATTTCACCTCACCACGTCACCAATCCATCTGCTTGTTTCACTATTTTTGGCATTTGATAGGTTTCGATGTTTTCCTTTGTTTTTAAGCAAAATATCCCTAAAAAAAATACTACACATTTTACATAAAATAAAAATAAAAGTAAAATAATTTAACAGCTAAACAGTGATGTAACGACACATATTCTTCTTCTTCATATTTTTGGGCGTGGTCTATCAAAAAGCTGTGTGCGTTTGTATTTTTTTATTTTTTTATTTTAATTAAAACCACAATACTAAAGTTTGCTTGAATGGTAACCAAATGGCGTTTCATACCTTGTTCCACCTGGACCGCACTAAACATTTGGAGCCTAAACAAAACTATCCCAACAACCAAACAAATGAAAAGAAAATGCAGAGATCGATTTATTCTCTCTCCTATCTTAATTTTTGAATTTTTCAAAAGCACTTTCCCAATCATTACCTTTTCATATCTGGTTTCAAATTTTTATATCTGGTTTCAGTTGGAGACCATGAAAAACTCAATCCTTTCTTAACCCAATTGTGCTCCTCCCATGAATTATTCTCGTTATTTTTCAAAGCCTAACTTGTTATTCAACAAAATATCTAGAAAAGATAGTCAATACGATTAAAAAAATATCATTTTTTAGATTTATCCATACCCTTATTTGGTATATTACCTTTTGTACTATTACACTTTTGCTTACTAATTAAAAATTCATTAAGGGTAAAATTGGTAGTGAAAATGTGACCAACTGTACAACAAATTAGCCAACAAATCTATCATGTGTATCTTATTTTTTTATTAAACTAACGAAATACAACAACAATACATTCTATTTGACATCTTACCATCGAAATTCCTTTTTCAGCCTTTATATACAAATTTTTTTCCATATAACATATACATATCATGAAAATTCATATATAGCACTTGTGTGCTTTTGTATGACATGTCACTTTCATCAATCACGCTAGGCGTTAGGCGCTAGTCGGGCGGCAACTCCGGGCCTAGCGAATTACCAAAAAATCGAGAAGTACTCGAAAATTACGCGGAGCCTAGTTTTAAATACAATTTAACATATTTATAATATATTTAGCTAATTTAAATATGATGACACAAGTTCTAGACATAATTATATTACTTTTTATATATAATTTTAAATAGCCATTTTTGATTCGTAAATGGTGTGTTTGGTACGAAAAAATACCTAAATGCAGTATGTATATGTTTGTTTTGGGTTTGATAGCTAATTGTAATTATTCAGTAATGAATAATTACAAAAATTTGTCAATAATAAGTAAAAAAAAATTAACCGTGTTTCAACTTTACACGGACGGAAGAAAAAACTTAGGCGGTCAACGCGGGAATTAGACGGTCTTACGCGGGTCAACGCCTAGTTACACCGATTTGGGCATATTCGCCGGGTCAACCTCTGAACAGCGCCTTGGCGGCCAAAATCTTAACTAGATTTAAACATTTATTGATATTACTATAATATAAACTAGATTATATTAAATAACATATATAATTCTGGGAAATTCATGTAAAGTACATGTTTGCTTTTGTTTGACATGTCTCCATCATCACTCACTATATGCTAGTAATGAAAACCCTCCCGGGAATCGGCACTTGAAGGTTGGTAAAGGATAGGCTTTGAATCGTATACTCGACCAAAGGAAAGTGGAACGAAGGGTCACACAAAGGTTGCGGAAAGCTTTTGACTTACCCGCTCCTAAGCCCGAGGATATGACACACCAAGACGACTTAGAAGGATTTGTTGCTTGGGTTACCTCGCAACAGAAATACGATATCCATACGGACAAAGGATCCCTTAGATATGACAACCAAGACTGATCGAAAAGTTTCCGAAGGAACAAAGCTGAGAATCACTCTCAAGGTTTCCAAAAATATCAAATCACTCTTATTATTTCATTGAAGATTACAACTTATTTATAGAATAACAAAACTTGCAAACAAAGCTAGAGATTTATTATTCTAGGTAATGATAAAACATTGCATGGAGAAAAGAGATAGTTCTTGGAACAAGCATTCCTTGAATGGAGGAGAGAGAAGCTTTCCATGCAATTTACTTTCTAATTTTCGTCACTTTTTTTGGAAATCAAATAAACCACTTGTTTTTTGAACTTTCTTGGACTTTTAACTTCATAAAATTGGGCTGACTTTGATGTATAACCTCTTGGGCCTTTTTCCTGATCAAAACACAAGCCGGAACCATAATAATAAGCCCAAATCTTCCACACACATACCCATAAGCCAAACCATCATATGATTTGTTTCTGCTGCTGATCCAGGTTACATCATCCCCTCCTCCTTTAAAAGGATTTGCCCTCAAATCCGTCATAATGTTTAGAACCTATGGCCATGAGAGTTATCTCACAAGATCGCCTGGGTTCACTGCCTTCGGGTTCACACACCTAGCTAAACATTACGAAAGATGAAAGAGCTGTCTTGGTTAAGCTTCAGAAGGGATAATCTCTTGGATTCTCATTGAACTCTCTTTTTTTCTTTTTTCTTTTTTTTTCTGGAAAATGGAAAGATGAGAATGGTGAATGACAGAAGTGAACACCGAACCCTCAAGTGTTCTCTGATACCAAATAATGAAAACTCTCCCGGGAATCGGCACTTGAAGGTTGGTAAAGGATAAGCTTTGAATCGAATACTCGATCAAAGGAAAGTGAAACGAAGGGTCACACAAAGGTTGCAGAAAGCCTTTGATTTACCTGCTCCTAGGCCCGAGGATATGACACACCAAGACGACTTAGAAGGATTTGTTGCTTGGGTTCACACACCTCGCAACAGAAATACGAAATCCATACGGACAAAGGATCCCTTGGATATGACGCACCAAGACGGATAGAAAAGTTTCCGAAGGAACAAAGCTGAGAATCACTCTCAAAGGTTTCCAAAAATATCAAATCACTCTTATTATTTCATTGAAGAGTACAACTTATTTATAGAATAACAAAACTTGCAAACAAAGCTAAATATTTATTATTCTAGGTAATGATAAAACATTGCATGGAGGAGAGAGATAGTTCTTGGAACAAGCATTTCTTGCATGGAGGAGAGATAAGCTTTCCATGCAATATACTTTCTAATTTTCGTCACTTTTTTTGGACATCAAATAAATCACTTGTTTTTTTGAACTTTCTTGGACTTTTAACTTCATAAAATTAGGCTGACTTTGATGTATAACCTCTTGGGCTTTTTTCCTGATCAAAACACAATCCAAAACCATAATAATAAGCCCAAATCTTCCACACACATACCCATAAACCAAACCGTCATATGATTTGTTTCTGCTGCTAATCCGGGTTACATCAGCTAGGCAGACGTATGAAACAAAACTTGCATATACACATGTCTATAGATGTTATGAACATTTAAGATTGCATGAAAGAATAAAGTTCACAATATTTTCAGTTGCAAATATATATAAATATATGTATATGTTCTATATGCTAAATGGACCAAACTTTAACCATTTATTGATTTTTGAGTAAAAATATTAGTTGGTATTAAGTACTATTTTTTTTTAATATTTTAATCTACATGTTTATGTTAAAATAGATATTCAGTGTTTTCATATTCAACTCGGAATCGGTGATCCGTATATAATCCGGTTCAAATTAATAAAAACTTGGTTGATTAAAAATCTGATTAAATTGCGTAAAAATCTAAAAGTTAACATGTGATTTTTGTACTTTAATGAATTTTTGTACTATTAAAAAAATGTCGAAAATAATATTCAAAAAACCAAAATTTATTTATATGACAATTTTAGTTTGTTTTTGTTATTTATATTGTTTGAAGAATAAGTTTAAAGATCTCGGAGCATACAAGAAATATTTCAAAATATTTATTTGTTGCTATTGTGATATATAAATTTAAATTGTTAGGGGAAAAATTAAAATATATTAACAACCTAGTTAAAAATAATATTTTTTGGTTAAATAAGTTAATATCTGGAGACACATTAATGTTCATTCCTATAAATAATATCACGTTATAAATAAAATACTATAGTAGATATTATCGCAAAATCGCATAAATTTTAATTTTCGTTTCTTGTAAACACCGTACGATATTGAATATTGCTAGTATTATATTATGTGTTATCTATACTATATAATTTAATTAAAATAGTATATCATAATCTCACCGTATGATTACCTATACTATTATACTACACCGTACGATTTTTTCAATTTTACTAGATTTTGACCCGCGCTGATAACATTTTAGTTAGATTTTCTATTTAAAAGTTACTAATTTTTCTGATCTGAATTTTAATATTTGAGTTTAAGATATTTAACTGAGAATAATTTATTTTAACTTTTCATAGTGATGGACATTCAAAATTTAGGTTTATGTCAATTAGGTTAATTCAGTTTTCAAGTTATTGGGGCTGGGATGTTAAGACCCATTTATGAACCGAGTTTATTTACTTATAAAGGATAGTCTATATTAGAAAGCGCGGGTATTTTAAAAAAAAAATGTTATTAATCTTTTTGGTTGTTCTCTAATATGTTTAGACATGGACATTTTGTTTACGTATGAGACGATTTTTGGTTCAAAAGATATATAAACTGCGAAGTGATTTAAGAGTTTGGTTTCATTTCATTATTTAGTTATCAGTTTTGTTTGGATAAAAAAATTAGTAACCAAGATAAATTTTTTATATTCGGTACAGTCCTTATTTACTTTATGAGTATATTTTTATAATATAATGTAATTTTTAAACTAAATATAATAATTGATATTCCTATGCTTCTTCCTTTTTATGTTAATTTTGTATTAATTTCCCTTAATTTGGTAGTTTTATTAATATGGTTTATCAATACAAATTTAAATAAAGATTGACAATAATACTACCGATTATTTTGAATATTGTATTTGGGCTTGTGACCGTATGTCACTTTTTTTATAAAATACATATACCTAATACATGTTTTATTTAAATTGGATTGGATAATACGAAATGGGCTAACAATAGTAATGCCTTCTTGGACCGTTTACCATACTTCCTTGCCTGTATTAAATAATTAAAAAAGTTGTGGTCTGAAAGTTAAATAGCTTAGGGATATCCAGATAAAAAGATCCAGAAAGTCATGTCTTAAAAAAAAAAGGAACCGACAGACCATTCAGATATCTATACAAAGCGAAGAATCTGGAAAAAATTAGACGAATCATATTCTTTTCTGTTCGAAGAAAGAGAGACAATTAATCGTTCAAACATGCATCCAATAATGGGCTCGATCTGTAAGTTTTTGTTTTGATCAAAGATTTCTAGTTTCGTAAATTGTTTATTTGTACTCTTACTCTGGTTTGTTTTTACATGCTTTTGTATAGCTGAAGGTGTTAACAAAGTAGAATAAAAGTACATCAAAAAGGCACCACCGATGGTTCAGATTCGTGATAATTTCGATTTAACCATACATATTGAAGACTTTTAGCATAAACCGACAAAAAAAAAGTAAGTTATATATTTTCCATACTTTATTGATTGATGATTTCAAACAGCTTTTTAATGAGATGTTTTTTGGTTATTTATTTGATTAGCAAGTCAGGTTCAATAGATTTAATGGTATGGATCTGATAAAACAGAAGCCGAGCCGAGACATCCAAACTCATATATTGGTATACTGGTTTGATTTTGATAAGATATGAAGATGGCGAGAGCTCCGACAGAAGAACTGCATCAGATCGCAAAGGGTAATTGAACAAAAACTCATATGTGTCTTTCTTTCCAATCTCGTTATGTTTAAAGGATTAATGAAGAAGAAAGCAAATACATATCTAATTCTTTTTTTTATCTGTTTTAGAAGTTGGATCCACTGAGTAAATACTTTAATTGCTATAAAATGGAAAGGCGTGGTGAAATACAGCCTATACCGACAGAAGATAAGTATATTTGCTCAATAACATGGACACTATAGTATCCATAAGTGTAGATACAATGTCAAACTCAATACTTCAAAGGTACAAATTGTAACTATTTACAGGGTTGTTAAACTGATAATGTTTATTTTTTCAATAGTTTATGGAGATGACGTGCTGAGATAAGACATGGCTATTAAACAGTTTATTACGTAAATAAGGTAATGTACTACTTATATCATATTAGTACTGTATTAGGAATGAAAATTTAATATTATTACTGCTTTAGGACTGGAACTGAGTCTGGATAGATAGGAAAATGGAACATACGGATGTTTGATGTTTGCTATAGTTTGACATGATCATCACATTTGCTTTAATTTTGAACTATAAAATGTAAGATGAAAATGTTTATTTCATACTGAACTTTGGAGATCCTAAAGTTCACATTGTCTGAGCGTAATCACACACGCTAATGCTGTGAAAGACAAGAACCTGTCTGTGAAATAAAAACAAACATAGTATAGGATAAAAAACGAACTCAGGGATTTTGAAAAATCTCTTTGAAAACAACATTTCTTGTTTGTTTCTGAGGCTTTCCATCATCATCAACAATCAAAATCTTCAAACCTTTTTTGGATGTGACCCTAGAGATAGCAACATAGAGTTGTCCATGAAAAAAGACTGGTCGCGGTAGAAATATTCCAACATGTGAGAGAGATTACCCCTGACTTTTATTTATCGTGATAGCAAAGGCCACTGATATTGGAAGCTGTCTTCTCCTCATCTTGAATGGCAACTTATTGTCTGATGGAGTAATGGACAGTCGCGGAATTAAAACAACATCACCAACTTTCTTTCATGTAATAATTCTCGCCTTGACACAGAAATCAGACATCTATAATCTGCTATCTAGTTCCATTCATCAGTCCTCCAACATGATCAATATTCCTCAGCAACATGACAGGAGATCCAATTTTCAACCTAAGATTGTGATTTGGTAAACCTGACGCCTTGATACTGTTAAGAAAATCTGATGTGAGAGCTTGATCATTAACAGATCGTGTATCAGATGGATCTATGCTGCCAGAGCTTAAATAGATTCTCTCCTCACCTGAAATTCAAACAAATTTGTACTCGAATTAAGATGTTAAAAACAAACCGATAACCAAAAATTATGCAATAAAAATGTAATTACCATCAAGTGTATCCAGTATATGCTGATTTATATTTTTCATGTCCTCATTTGTCGGGCATAGAATAGCTCTCTCTTGGAAAAAATAGGATCTTTCTGCTGCTGCAGAGCTGTTGCATCTCCATAAACTTCTTTGCTAATGGATTCTATAGGATCTTTTGTATCCATAATCAGAAACTCATCTGGAATAGTGAATTAGTGCATCACCATCATTAGGCTCACCAGCTACTCCATCTCCAACATCCAATATCCACTGCGAAAATGCTTCAAGTTCTTTCAGCTCTTCTGCAGTCAAATCAGTTGACAACAACCTCATATTCTTTGTTAGTTTCAGTACTTTGCAATGTCTCCACAGATAAGAGTAATTTAGAGAATTCAACACAATTTCAGCCCTCGATCCACCATTAATAACATGCAACACTTGCCTGAAATCCCCGCCTAAGACAACAACTTTGCCAGCAAATGGCTTATTTTCTGTACTCCTCATAATGTCTGCTAAGCTCCTATCCAATGAGTGAAAACAATGCTTGCTCATCATCGGCGCTTCATCCCAAATTATTAGTGAGGCTTCTTTAACCAAATTAGCAGCATCAGTCCCTGGTGGCAAATTACACAGAGAGAACTCATCAGGATTGATTGGTATACCGAATCTAGAATGCGCAGTCCTTCCTCCTTGTAACAGAAGCGAAGTAATACCACTTGAGGCAACATTCAACACAATCTCACCCCTGGATCTAATAGCAGCAAATAATAATCTCCACAAAAACGTCTTTCCAGTTCCACCAAGTCCATAAACAAAGAAAACACCGCCTCTCTTTCCTATAACTGCATCAATAATTTCCTCGTAAATTTTCCTCTGCTCATCAGTCATCTTTAAGATGTCTTTATCATGTTCTTCCCTAAACTCTTCACGGTTGTAGCTTAGCTCATCAAGAATCAAAACATTTTGACTATCAGTAACATCGCGAAAGGGTTTAGCCATTTTTTTCCAATTTGATAGTGAAGTTCCATTACTTTTCAAAATCTTTTCAATCTCCATTAGGGATCCTTCCTTTTTTTCAGCATCACTTAGACACAACCCTGCACAAATGAATGATGTATGTTAAAACTAACAATGCATAATATATTGAAAGCATGTCAACTGGAAACCAGATGAATTGAAAGGATAAATAACCTGGTCTTTTAAAATGTTTCCTCTGCATATACTGAATGTCATCTGAAAGAAACTCCCATGTATTTTCCCAGACGCTTTATGGCTTTGATAAAGTCAAGGACATGAGCATGACAACAAAGGAATGTCGCAGACAGGATACAGAACACGAATAGCTTGACCTGATAATATCATCAATGTATTATTGATCATCGTCTAATAAACCACGAGCAAAACATGCTTCTTTGTACGTAGGATAAAGCACATGGTTAAAGGTCTTTATGTCATCAAAGCATGTTGGTCCACGAACTATATTCAGCAACATACGTAGGAAATATGCTTCCTCAAACTTCTTGGGGGCATAGTTAATTCTCCCAATGCTGAAACCTCTTTTCCTTTCTTGCAATTTTCTATCTTTTTTGTTCCAAATAAACCTTGTTGGAGTTTCAGCTAAAGTTAGATTTCTAGCAGCGGAGCTAACCTTGTTCAACTCAAACCAAGCCATCATATACATATTCTGAATCAACATGCGACTTGCTTCCTCATATGTGTCATCGTCCTTAAAGATAATAATATGCTTCCCTGGCAAATGAAACTGAAATTTCTCAACTGGTACTGATCTGTAATGAATAGGAAACTTAAGAGTTCTCCATGAAGATTCACAAGCAGAGACGTATCTGACAAAGAAATAAATAAACTGTTAAATAACAACATATGTTTCACCTAAGATCACACTACACTGAAAAACCAGACGTATAAAAAGAAGTACCTGCCATCAAAAAAGTCTTTTATTTCATTTTTGTTTTCTTGGTTTGCTTTCTGGTTCACGTCGTTGTTCTCCAAAGAACCTCCTTCTTTTGGCTCCTCAACCGTAGCAGTAATCCGATCTTGTCCCTTATTGATGTACTTGAATAAGTACTTGATAGATCCAGACTAATTACACCACTCCAGATTAATATGAGCTCTGTACATAAGGGACAGAGTTCTATTATATGGTATAACATATCTGTTGTCGCACTTGAAACCTTTCTTTTCAACAAAATGACCATTATCCCGTCTCCTGTAAACTGGGAAGCCCTCTTTATTAACAGTGGTTCTAGTTGCAAATGCCTTTGGAAATAGTTTAGAACATTTTCCATTCTCCATACATGGTGATTTCAAATTGACAACTCCACAAGGGCCATGAATCATCATGTCTTTAATCACTTCATAGAGATCTGGATCTTCTGTTTTGTCTGGAATCTCTGCTGAAATGGTCTGGTCAATATGGTCAGTCGTAGAGAATTTAGAACTGGGATGCATGAATTACAAAATGTGCGCATGCGGCAATCCACGTTTCTGGAACTCAACAATATACATTGCTGCATGCATTCAATAACAATTTTCATGTCAGGAAATATTTAAACATATGCGACCATATATTTATAGTGAACAACACAAATAAAATATAACTTACATGCCACTGTTTTCCCTAAGATTTCATTGTCAGTCAAATCTGTCATTAGTGAATCCAACTTCATCTTGAATACTCGAGAAATGATTTCTGGCTTATCCTCTGCATTCAAATTCCGCTAGAGCAGATATCTTGTAATTTCTGGCCATTTAGGGTTGCATGTAAAGGTGATGAACAGATCTGGGAAACCAAAATGTTTACAAATGGCTATTGCATCTAGATAGTTATTCTTCATGTATCTTGGTGAACCAGTGAAAGAAGCATGCAAAACAAATCGAGCACCTTGATCATTCATATCAACTTTGCCTCCATTCTCAGCCTGCTTAATTGAGTCGTAGCTGTCAGACCTCAAACATTTCTGATTCAGCTTTAAAAAACAGAGCCGGTTGGTCTCAATAGTCGTGAATGCATCAACCAAAAACTGCTGAAATAATCTCCTCGAGTGTAGAAGAGTTTGACACTCGCCATCCCTCTCAAATAGACGAAAAGCAAACCACTGCCTCTTACTTATATCCTTTCTCTTTAGTTTATCAGTAGCAGGATAATCTCATTTTTTAATTCCAAGTCTGAATCCATCTTCTCCATGGGTTAAAATAAGAGGATACTGAAGTGCAAGATAAGAAGGATGTATCTCACTAATCCTTTTTAACCAGCGAGTCTGTTTCTCTTGTAAAACAATGTCACGCCTATCCATCTCCAAATTGAAGTCTCCAAGAATTAAAGCAGACACTTCAGACGCGGTTGGAGTATCATACGTCCATTCATCTTTCTCACGATTACTCACAATCCTCATATGAAACTTCTCATTAGGTTCCATGCTCAATCTCTCACGTGCCTGCCTAAACTGCTTCACATAGGGATTAACATCGTCAAGAACTTTGATGATATCCTCAATAATCTGTTTTCTCCTGGCCTGCTTCTTCACTTTTATCTACTTATGTGTTGTACTTTCTGCAAGGAAATAAAATTAAAATTTATCATTGAACACGTCAGGGACACATAAGTTGTAGCTCATAATTGTAAATTATCGTCAATACCTCATTACCGAGTCTCTATCATCAACCTCGCTTTCAATGTCGACGATGTATAGCTGAGAAAACTTAGCTGAATCACCAAGATCTGGTTTCATACTGCCCATCAAATGGTAGTTTTCCCCTTGCAATGTAAAAGTTTTTGGACCAACACCATTAGGAATAGAGCGATCAACCTTACCACCGAGAGAAGTAAATGAAAACAGCATGTTCAATGCTCTTAAGTTTTTGTGGTAGTAACGACTTTTCTCATCTTTCCCATAAAGCAGTTGTTTTATAACTAACGGACTTTCTCTCAACATAGGCAGCTTGACTTGGCCTTGTCCACAACATAGAGAAAAAATAGGATTCTTCTTTGTTCTCGTCTTTCGGTCTAGACGTTCACCATACCACATTTTAGCCTTACAGTACTCACATATGTAAGTAGGATTACCCTCATCAACATACACTACAAGAAAAGAGGGTTTTTATAGCGTAGTAGGATAGCGGGTTTTTTGTTTATGCTATGGTTGATACATAATTGGGTTTAGATAGCGTTTATAAAATTGTAAACGCTATCTTTGGTTGGGCCGAATTTTTAAGAATTTTAATAGGCAGTTTACTTAGCACTTTAGGTGGAAGCGCTACGTATAATTTAGGCGGAAAAGTTTTCATTTGCCCGGGCTTACCAATTTTTAATTATTTTTTTTTCTGTTCCTCTATCTCCTCTATCTCTTCGTCTCGAACATTTTCACGATTCTCTACGATTCTCACTCTAACACATTAATATCATCTATAACACATAAATCTCATCTCTATCTAGATTCTGCTCCTATTTCAATCTCGTCGATATGGTTTTCCAGAAGCTTTAAACACACAAGAATTGTTCGATTCTGAATCATAGGTACAGTCGATGTTAGATATGTTTTTTTTTGTATCTGATAAACAAATCGTTTATTTTTATTTAGGGTTGCATGTTCAATTGATTCGGTCCATTACTCTTTTGCAGGGAGATTTTGATTCAGATTTTCCGAGAAAGGTACTTGTCGTGTATTTTTTTGGGTTTGGCTATAGCTTTTGATTTTGTTTCAATTGATTTTATAGCATTGATTTTATTATTCAGCTCGTTTAAACAAAAGAGAAGACATTTTTCTCAGGTAAAATCAATCCGATTTATACTGATTCTTCCATAATATTTCTTTGTGTGTTCTTGAGGCATAATAGTTAGTGTTTTTATATACATTTGGTCAGAGCTGTTGTGCCATGGATAAAGCTTGGGTATTGTTACCAAGGTATTAATTTAACTGTGTTTTGCACATCTTTATTGATTTCATTCATGAAATTGTGATTCTGAATTTTTATTTATCATTTGCTAACATCTGACAGGAATAGTCTCGAGTATGAGCAAGGTGCTAGTGAGTTTGTTTCTTATTCAGCAAGACGATTGGGTGATCCAGTTGAAATGTTCTGCCCTTTCGTTGATTGTCGCAATGTCTGCCATCAAGCAAGTGAGACAGTTTTTAAACATCTCGTGATTAGAGGGATGGATCAGAAGTACAAGAGATGTAAGTATTGGAGTAAACATGGGGATATAAGGCCTGATAAGATAGCTGATGTTCAGACGTCTGAAAATGAGGCTTATGAGTTGATCAGGACAGCTTTCATGGCGAGCGATGGCAATCAACCATCTGAGAAGCAGAATGCAGAGGATTTTGACGGTATTGACAGGCCAGAAGAGGACGAGTTTAGGAAGAAGTTAGATGATGCAGAAACTCCACTGTACCCGACATGTCAGAAATACACCAAGGTTGCTGCTATCATGGGACTTTACCGGATAAAGGTCAAGAGTGGGATGTCAGAGAGCTATTTCGACCAGCTACTGACATTAGTTCATGACATGCTACCTCAGGATAATGTTCTACCTAAGTCTACGGATGAGATGAAGAAGTTCTTAAAAGTGTTTGGTTTTGGTTATGATGTCATCCACGCCTGCAAAAACGATTGTATACTTTATAGGAAACAGTATGCGGAGTTAGTTCCAAGATGTAGTGAATCAAGATGGGAAAGGGATAAGCACACTGGTGAGGAGAAGAAAGGAGTTCCATGTAAGGTGCTTAGATATTTTCCTATAAAAGACAGATTCAAAAGGATGTTTAGATCAAAACGGTTGGCCGAGGATTTGTGTTGGCACTTCAACAATGCAACTGAAGATGGATCTATGCGGCATCCTGTGGATTCTTTGACTTGGGTTCAGATAAACGATAAAAAGCTGGAATTTGCTTCTGAAGCAAGAAACCTTAGACTAGGTCTTTCTACTGATGGGATAAATCCATTCTCGACCAAAACACCAAGTACAACACATGGTCTGTTCTCTTAGTCAACTACAATATGGCTCCAACTCAGTGCATGAAAGCAGAGAACGTTATGTTGACAATGTTGATACCTGGACCCACAGCTCCTAGTAACAACATTGACGTCTATCTACAGCCACTGATAGAGGACCTCAAGGACTTGTGGACCGAAGGTATTGAAGTTTATGATTCCTTTAAGAAGGAGAGTTTTAATTTAAGAGCTATGTTGTTGTGGAGTATCACAGACTACCCAGGTTTGGGGACATTAGCTGGATGTAAAGTTAAGCGGAAGCAAGCATGTAATGTATGTGGGAAGGAGACACCGCATAGGTGGATTAAGTTTGGTCGAAAACATGTTTATATGGGCAACAGGAAGCGCCTCATGCCTTGTCATCCCTACAGACGTAGAAAGGGTTGGTTTGACAACACAGTGGAGCTTGGTGTTTCAAAGAGGATTCAGAGTGGGAAAGAAATATTTGAAAGCGTTAGAGAATTTATAAATGATTTTGGAAGACCATTATCTAAAAAAGGGAAGCGAAAAAGGGCTGAAGCAGAAGATGATGATGATGATGTCATTTCAGCTGAAGAAATTGAAGAAGATGATGATTTATGGAGGTGGAAAAAAAGGTCTATCTTCTTTGACTTACCTTATTGGAAGGTACATTCTACTTTACACTTAAATTTAACTTTCTGAATTTATTTTCTGAAAAAGGTCTATCTTCTTTGTTTTCTGATAATTAACTCTACATAATGTTGGCAGGATATGCCTGTGAGACATAACATAGATGTTATGCTAGTCGAGAAGAATGTCTCTGACGCACTACTATCTATTCTTATGAATAACGCAAAATCAAAGGATGGATTGAAAGCAAGAAAAGATTTACAAGACATGGGAATCAGGAGCATCTTACATCCAGAGAAACGTGGGAAGAGAACTTACTTGCTTCCAGCTGCCTTCTGGCTTTCCAAGGAAGAAAAAAGGCAATTCTGTAGACGACTATCCAACTTTAGAGGCCCTGATGGATATTGTGCAAATATATCCAACTGTGTCTCATTGGATCCTCCCAATATCGGCAGCATGAAGTCACATGACCATCATGTTCTTTTGCAGAACTTTTTTCCTGTGGCATTGAGAGATTTATTGCCAAAAGGACCTCGGATAGCTGTAAATCGTATCTGCAACTACTTCAACAGACTTTGCCAACGAGTTATTGATCCAAAGAAGCTATTGACACTAGAAGCTGAGATTGTGGAAACAATGTGCCAGTTGGAGAGGTTCTTTCCACTGTTCGACATTATGTTTCACCTTCCACTCCATCTAGCAAAAGAAGCACGCTTGGGTGGCCCTGTACACTTCAGATGGATGTATCCGTTTGAGAGGTAATTTTTTTTGTCTTTGCCGTATACTTCAATAATATAACTAAAAATATATTTACTGATATGTAGATATATGAAGACACTAAAGGCTTATGTCAAGAATTTTGCAAGACCCGAAGTTTGTATGGCTGAGGGATATTTGTCTAGTGAATGCATTGCATTTTGTATGGAGTTCCTTCGAAAATCTGTTCCAGTCAAAGAAGCAATTAATAGAAATGAAGATATTGAGGCAACTGAGAATGTCCTTGAAGGCAGACCACTGCAGAAAGCTACAGAAGTAACCCTAACAGATAAGGAGAGAGAGACTGCTCATCGTTATATCCTCATGAATACAGCAGTCATGGATCCGTATATTGAGTAAGTAAAACAGCAGTTAGATATATAGAGTTGAACTATTTTATTCATCATCTAACTTAAAGAAAGCATGTTGCATTTGGAAGAACTGCAAGCTACAGATGAAAGATGCGCAAAAAATGAAACTCTATTGTGGAAATACCATACAGAGAGGTTCCCACAGTGGATAAAAGATAAGGTAAATGAGCTTATAATATGCTTTAATCTTTAGATTTTGTATGATTATGGATTGTTTTTTGTTTCATGTTATTTAGATACCTAATAACTCGAAGGAACATTTGAAAAGGCTGAGATGGCTTGCTTTTGGACCAAGAAATATTGCTCACACATACAAGGGATATGTAGTTAATGGACATCGATACCATTCTGATGATGTCAAGCGCAATACACAGAACAGTGGGGTTACATATGAAGCATTTTCAATGTGTCGAGCTAGTGCTAAAGATTCCAAGCAAATGGCGGACATGCTAGCTTACTATGGAGTGATAAAGGATATCATACTGCTGGACTACCACATGTTCCAAGTTCCCCTGTTTAAGTGTAGTTGGGCTCACAAAGGGAAAGGAGTTAAAGAGGAAGAAGGTTTCACACTTGTGAATCTCAATATGAACCAGTCATCATTTGCAAATGATCCTTACATTCTGCCATCGCAAGCTAAACAGGTCTTCTATTCAAGAGAAGATGAAAGCTCACCTTGGTATGTTGTTATGCGGGCACCACCAAGAGGATGCCATGAGTTAGAGACAGAAGAGAGGTTCGATTATGAACCATCGATCCAGCCAATTGAAGATATAGAATATCAATCTGATGACGAGAGTTTCTGTGTTAGGGATGACTGTGAAGGTGTTCTTGTTGATGTTTAATACTAAAAATTCTAGTTTTGTTTCAGGTAATCTTCTATGATGAAATCTCAAGCTGTTAATGATCAAAACCGTCGTAGTAGGCGCCAAGCAGGTATTGATGCGAGTCCTGTAGTGTCTTCAGTTCATAAGAAACAAAAGAAGAATGCTACAAAGGTTGATGAAAGGGAAGAGAGTGTACACACATTTGCTGCTAAAGAATCGACTGAGGAAGAGGCACAAGACGTAGAAGTGGATCAACATTCACCAACTGAAGAAGAAGAACCCATCCCAGCTTCAAGCAATGGAGTCTCCAACACCTTTGACACTCAGACACAGCAATCCGAGAACAAAAAAAAGAAGACAAGGGGTCCAACTAAAATGAAGTGGCAAAAAATGCAGAGGACAAGGTAGATGTAGAGTTCAACTCCATAGGTGAGCATGTCGGTAGTGGATCAGTGACACTCTCCTCCTTTCTTGGTCCTCTTGTGAGGGAGCATGTGCCAGTATTGCTAGATGACTGGAGACACCTCGAAGAAAAGACAAAAGACGCTTTGTGGGAAGAAATTCAGGTTATTTTTATAAGTTTTTTTGATGGAGTATTAGTTTTGACTGTTTTAGTGTATAACGCTTCAATATTTGACAGGGAAGATTCAACTTGACAGAGAATGGCAAAAAGATGCAGTCTTTAAGCAGATGGGTTGTTTGTGGAGGGCCTCAAAATCTAGGCTCACTTCTATAGTCCGAGCGACTAAAAACAAGGTTCAAATACATAAGATTAAGCCTAGCAACATCCAATCTTCATCTGCTTGGAACAGTTGGGTGAAAGCTAGATGCACCACATATTTTAAGGTTATAGTTAATGATGCTTGATTACTTATACGATGTTTTTAGATAATAGTTATGTCATCTGACGGTTGGTGTTAATAGGCACAAAGTGATAAATACATGACACTCAGGAAGATTCAAATTCCGCTCACAACAAACCGAAAAGGCATGACTCGCCTAGCTCATGAGATGGTATGTTTGTCTTATTTTTTTAATTGGGAAGTTGTGAAAGTAATGATTTTATTTACACGTACTTGATCGAACTTGTAGAAAAGAAACAGCGATGATCCTAGGAAAGTTACAAGAACTAGGGTTTGGGTAGCAGGACATACACGTTCAGATGGGAGACCCGTGAATGAAGAACACACTGAAACTATTGTAAGAATATTATGAATTCTTATTACTTAAGGTTGAAGACAATTTCATAATGTCTACGTTTTTTCTTTGCAGGAAAAGATTAAGACAATTGACAGTGAAATGGATTCAAACTCCTCGGATAACATTGGAGAAGATGCTGTAAGTCAAGTTCTTGGAAAAGAGAGACCAGGAAGAGTTAGGGGGATGGGCAGAGGGGCTACTATTACGAAGATGGCTTACTTACAGGTTAGAGACTTACATGTCCAGAAGATTGAAGCTACGCAAGCGGAATTAATTACCAAGCTTGAAAAGTTGCAAAATGTGGTTATAGACTTAGCTGGTAAAAAGGTAACTTTCTTATACACTTGTTTCATTATTTTCACTTTGGTGTTTCAATATGATTCTTACTTGTCTTTTTTTTTGTTTTGATAAACTTCCTAGACACAAAAAGAAGATGTTTCTAGTTCTGAAAGAAGCGATGTTAGCAAGAGAGGAATAAGGTGCCAGCTATTGGATTGGATTTCGACTGATGATGTGGTTGTAGGTGAAGGAGAATACTACTCAAGTGAACCCACATATAAGATTGGTCGAATTCCCCTGGGTCCTAATGCGGCAGCTGTAGTTGTCAACTCTGTAACAGTCCAAGATGCATGTGTCTGGAGACCAACTACAAGTATTGGATCACTTGCTGAAGCTGTAGGAGTTAAAATTGCATGGCCATCTGACAAGTTAATATTGGACGATGATATTGACGTCTCAAAACATGCTAACACTGTCAGGTCAGAGGTAAAATGAAATTGCTTGTGCTCTTTTCATATTCACATTGAATAGATTACTAATTTCTATATATTTTGGACGCTTCATTAGACTATGGATGCATCAGTAGGAAGAGTACAAATATTTGATTACTGGAATGTAGAAGATGAGTTGATTGCTCAGGGTGTACTGTTGTCAACTGAACCTAACAAATTGGTGAACGATATTCCGCTTGGACCGAATGCTGCAGTTATTAAAGTTGAAGTAGTTGTAAAAAATTCTGCTTTCCTATGGAGACCAGCGCCTGGAATGTCAAAGATGGGTGATGCACTACATGAGATCATTGCTTGGCCAATTGATAGGACACGACTATCTGATACTATAGCTGAATCAACCAAGAAATCTAATCAGGTAAGCTTCATAAACTTGTTAATTTGTCTTCGATATGTTGCAATTCTGTGATGTTATTGTGATCAATGTGTTGTGTTTGTCATTTTTTTGTCTTCTAGAGTACTAGTAACAGCACTGGTAGTAGCAACAAAGTTGGTAAACAGAAGTGTGCTCTTTTGGACTGTGATAACTCTGGACAGACAGTTGCCTGGGGTCGTGTGTTTTCAACAGATCCAGCGGACAAAGTTCATTTCATCCCTTTAGGTCCCAATGCTTCAAAGGTATGGGTAGAGGTTTCCAAGATCGATGATGCACGAGTGTGGAGACCAAACTCTGAAGTTGAAGTCATAGCTGATGCAGTAGGAAGAACAGTAGCGTGGCCTACTGATAAGGTTGTTTTCATATGAGTGATGAGTTGTGAAATTTTGAACTATGCATGTTTTAGTACTTTGTCATAAATTATAAGTTTCATGTAATGTTGAATTTTTAAATTTTTGTATCTTATTTTAATAAAATGTCTATTTTCTAAATCCCAAATTTATGTGTCTAAATATATTAAAAAATATTTATATATATAAAATATATATAAGTTTATATTACCGTAACAAAATTGCATAATAAATAGAGTATAGAAACAATATCACTTATATAACTGCTATAGTAATATTAACTATAGCATTTTAGAAACGCTATTAAATAATATTTAATCGCATTAATAAAACGCTATTAAATAATATTTAATAACATTAATTAAACGCTATTGTAGATCAGAATACGATAGCACCGCGAAAAACCGCTATCTAAAGTTTTTGATCTATTATAACGGGCGATGACATAGCGCTTGCTAAAATGCTATGGTATCTATAGATAGCGTTTTTCCGCCGCTAAGAAAACCTTTTTTTCTTGTAGTGATAGCTGTAAAACTCAGAGAAATACAACACGTTAATTGTCACTGACCTTGTAAAACAAAATGAAACAACAAACGGACATTTGTTAACAGATTACTAATCATTTTCAGCCCTGTTTTTGAAATAGTTTTAAGTTTACTTTCTGTCTTTTTGGCATCCAACGCCCTTTTTCCTTTAATTATGGCCTGAAAGTCAAACTTCTCTATGGAATTGAAAATATGGGCACCATGAGATGAAAAATCAGAATATGCATCACTCTCTTCGGTGCTTAGATCATATTCCTGATTATATTGGCCTTCTACTACGTCTGCCACATTATACATAAAGTAATGAAGTTAAATTTTTTGAAATAATTTGTATTAAAGATTTAAGGTATGTCCAAATAAAATACCTTCACCTGAATTGACATCATCAGTTCCAAATAACCTTTTAGGCTCAATAACAGTAGTTTCATAATTTGATCTTCTTGAATTTATTGTAGAGTTCTGGTATTGTGAACTGATTTTTCCTCGGTCACTGCTGAACCGTTCGTAGCGAGATGATGACAGAACTCCTGGAGTACACAATATTCCAGATTCTGTGGCTATAACATAAGAAGTTCATCATATGTATGTATAAATCAATATAACCCAAAAAATATATCAATAACTCATAATAAAACTTACAACTGATAAATCTATTTCTCTATAGAGGTGAACTATGGAATTCTCCTCTGCGTTTATCTGTGAAAAAATTACATAAGTTTTAATGAATAAGCAAGGTATATCTCCCATATAAAAATAACAGTTGACAAAAAAAAAATAGAATGCTCTTACTGTTGCAGGAAGCCATACTTGTTGACGCTACATATGGAGAATGTGTGCCATACATGGGAGAGGGTATGGTGCGGTTTTGAACCGCTTGTGAGCCAAATCCAACACTTTGAGGTGTGTTAGTGATATCCTTTAATACTCTGCCAAAAATTGATTTCAAAGGTATAGACTGATTGCTTGGTGGTGTATTTTCAATTGAGATAGGAGCCATATTATTATCCTGAATGTGAGATATCTTCCTCTGATAGCCTAAAGGTCGCTTGAGTGGTGTCGCGACCTCTGAATTATAGGTTAGAATCCGTTTTTGATCTGTAAAGATTAAATATAATGTTTCAGTATAATCAATTTACCAATTAGATAACACTGAAACTACATGACACTTAACCTTCTGAAGTAGTTTTATCATTACAACCCCATGCTGCTGACTGAGTCGGATTTTTTATGTTGATTTGTGACTCAATGCCGTCTTGAATAATGCTGCTTGTTAGGTTTCTTGGTGTTTGCCTAATTCTATTCTTAAGCATCCTGAGGCTTGTTGCTGTAAACAAACTTATGTATTGATTTGTTTTTTTAAAACCAATTATATAGTAATATACGTTTTTCTGTTTACTCACAACCAACATCTCTATGTAGTCTGTTCTTCTTCGTTGGAGAAATTTAAAGTCTGAGTTCATTGTCTGCATTAAATGAAAGTGACACTATAAATCTTCAAAGCAATGCACTAATCTATACTATAATTGCAGGGACAGTAAAATGTAGACTACTGTCTAATATAGTGACCGAGTAAGAGAGTACAATTACCCTGTATGCGAGGTATGTTTGTGACATCTTCAAACACCACTCCTAAGCTGCTATTTGTTTTTTGACTCCTGGCCTGAGAATTATCGTTCTCATCATTAGCTGGTTTACGTTTCCTTTTCTGAGATGAATGACCATGGGAGAACATCCCTGTGTCGTCTGTCTTAGGATGATTCGTTGGTTATTAATCTGACTCTATCGAATTGCAGCAAAACCATTATTTTGTTTATATTAAATACCTTTTAAGTATAGATTTTAAAAAGATTACTTATAGTTTAAAATAATCCCGCGTATTTAATGATATAAAGTTCGTTATATGAAAAAAATAGTTCCACAAAAAGCTTAACTATCAATCAAAATATTCTGTTTTAACAAGCTAAAAGTTATTTCCAACATATTTTGTTAGTTCTTTGTTTTTAATGCACTGGCAGTACAGTTATAATGGTATAACTTAAATTCATGGTGATGATACAAAAAAATCATCTCTGAGCTATCTCTTTCCAAGCTTTCTCTTAGATACTAACATGTCAAAATTTCTCTGTTATTTAAAAATCCAAATTTGAAACTTGGTCATCGAATCATAAACAAATATATACTATATGCTAGCAACAGTGCTATGGAACAAAGTGAAGTTTTTATTAGAAAATCTCACGATATAAATACTGTTTAAAAATCCCAAACATGGCTAACAAAAGCATAAAACACATGTGTTTGTAAACACTTATTAAATAAATAAATAAAAACACTAATAATATAAATGTTGAACTAAAAAGCGCAGAGTTTAGTTCTTCTTTAGGCTTAGCTCCTCACTGGTCATCTTCTCAACCTTGATACTTTTGACATGGCGTATCTTTGATGTCAAGGTGTTGTATGGAATGTCAACAATGTCATCAACTGTTCACTTTGAAGGAGTTGTCATCTTGCTAGAGCTTTCATCACTGTAAGTTAATAGAGACACCTAGAAAGTAGACAAATATTTAGTAAAAACATGGAAATAATATTTCACAAATATGCCAATATAAACTTAAAAGTTTTACTAAGTATTAAAAATTCATTTACAGAACAATACCTCTGAGCCTGAGATAGCTATTGTTTCCCTTTCCAAGGCGGTTTCAGACTGGGAATCAACCATGAGTGTGTTGTAAACTGACCAGACTTTAAGCACCTTAAAAATCTCAGCACCTTTTTCAATTGTAACACCAAACTTATAAGTCTTTCCCACGAGATCCGTAATATACTCAGGCAATAACTCAGGATCTTCAACCTATAGGAAACAAACAAACATAAAAATAAATATTTAGAGAAAAAGATGACAATTCATGTACACCAATTAAATGATATACGCTAGAAATTACCTCATCCAAAGAACCATTCAGAATTTTTTCGGCTTTTACTCCTATAACTGGCCATGCAATCCAATCAAGAAGTACAAATTTTGCTTCAGCTGTATCATCCTTAGCCATCAAATGAAGCTTAAACCTATAGTAACATCACACAATAAGATCGTACTGGTATACCTACATATAACATATAAGTAGGAAATATTACTTTGGTGTCACATTCTGTTTGCATTTTTCACACCAAAATAAGGGCTTGGATATGGTGTCAGGGTTTATATCTTCCTGGAGGACTTTATAAGTCCTGTGTTGACACTGATCACGTCCAAAATAATACCATGCATAATCAGTATCTGTAGCATATATTGTAGCAACAACCTTGCACTTCTCAACCTGTAATTAATAATCATCAGTATTACCCAAATGAATGCAAAATAAGCGTAGAAAAGACAATGAAAAACCTGTGTGCAACCCAATAGCTCAGATAATTTTTTATCTTCATATTCTTTCCAATTGGATAGTTTCTGTCCAGTACCACTGTTGGCTTGAGTAACAATATGTTTCCCGTCTTCACTTGTCTCAACAATGCTCATAGAATCGTCATTAAAGTTAAAACTACAATGTATCAAAAATTAAAATTAGTCACTCAATTAAATTAGTACATAAATATATCGTATTCTATATAACTTTAAAAAGGTTATTAAAATCTTACGCTTCTCTTAAATCCTTTGCTTCCTTTATGTTAGGATTAAACACCAATTGCGAAGAATCAAATGAGTTTGAGACTTGGAGATTACCTAAGATTTATCTGAATAAATTAGTAATAAACCCTCTTAATATACTATAAATTTACCTCTAAACGCCCCAATCTTCGCAAAGCGGATCAAACATAAAACAACTCCAAATTAGGCTTCTTCTCTATGAGATTCCAATCTTCAGCAAAGTTACCCCACAAACAACATGGTATACGTTGATCACTACAATAAAAGGTCAAATATTCTGAAAATTTAATTCTTGAAACAATTAAAGGGGAGTTTAACGGAAAAAACAGATATGGAATTGATCACCTGATGTCTCTCAGTTGGAATTCAATCTTTTTTTTTTATCCCTTCCAACACATTTGATTGTTTGAATCTCAGAGATTTCAATAGCTTGTCCAACAATGTCTAGTTAAAAAAAAGAAACAGATACTTTAAATTACGATCAATAAGAAAAAGCTAAATATATAAAAGGTAGGTTAATTACCAATTAAGATATCGTTATCCAATTTTCCACTCATAACAGAATCAGATTCTGCTAATGAAAGAAACATGTCATCGTTTTGGAAATCAGAGGGTTTAATAACCGTCTGGTTGATGAAAGTGATCTTGTACATGTGCTGCGTTGTTCTGTAATGTTTGCCGGCTGCACTCACTTGAAAGTTATACAATTTCTTCCATTCACCAACTTTGCATTCTTCTCCCAAGGTTTTCAGATAGTTTTTCTTACATGCAGCATGGATCTTGCAGCCCTGCGATGTTAAAAACATTTTATGAGTCGTTTGCATTTAGTACAAAACAAATGTGACAGCATGTAAATTTTTTTATTACCTTTTTGTCTTATAAGACGATTTCCAAACTCTCACCAAAGCTGGCATTGGATCACTACAAGAAAACAGCGGCATACTAAGGGAAAAAATCGTCGGAATAACGCTATTCCGATGACATACCGACGAAAAAAGTCCTCGGAAATAACTCCTCAGAAATTCATCTTTCCTCGGAAATCTCTCGGAAATTTCCGACGGAATTCCGAGAAAAAGTCCTCGGAAATAACTCCTCGGAAATTCATCTTTCCTCGGAAATCCCTCGGAAATTTCCGACGGAATTCCGAGGAAACCCTATTTCCTCGAAATTTCCGAGGACTAAAAGTTCGTCGGAAATTCCTCGGAATATTCCGAGGGAATTCCGAGGAAACCCTATTTCCTCGAAATTTCCGAGGACTAAAAGTTCGTCGGAAATTCCTCGGAATATTCCGAGGGAATTCCGAGGAAACCCTATTTCCTCGAAATTTCCGAGGACTAAAAGTTCGTCGGAAATTCCTCGGAATATTCCGAGGGAATTCCGAGGAAACCCTATTTCCTCGAAATTTCCGAGGACTAAAAGTTCGTCGGAAATTCCTCGGAATATTCCGAGGGAATTCCGAGGAAACCCTATTTCCTCGAAATTTCCGAGGACTAAAAGTTCGTCGGAAATTCCTCGGAATATTCCGAGGGAATTCCGAGGAAACCCTATTTCCTCGAAATTTCCGAGGACTAAAAGTTCGTCGGAAATTCCTCGGAATATTCCGAGGGAATTCCGAGGAAACCCTATTTCCTCGAAATTTCCGAGGACTAAAAGTTCGTCGGAAATTCCTCGGAATATTCCGAGGGAATTCCGAGGAAACCCTATTTCCTCGAAATTTCCGAGGACTAAAAGTTCGTCGGAAATTCCTCGGAATATTCCGAGGGAATTCCGAGGAAACCCTATTTCCTCGAAATTTCCGAGGACTAAAAGTTCGTCGGAAATTCCTCGGAATATTCCGAGGGAATTCCGAGGAAACCCTATTTCCTCGAAATTTCCGAGGACTAAAAGTTCGTCGGAAATTCCTCGGAATATTCCGAGGGAATTCCGAGGAAACCCTATTTCCTCGAAATTTCCGAGGACTAAAAGTTCGTCGGAAATTCCTCGGAATATTCCGAGGGAATTCCGAGGAAACCCTATTTCCTCGAAATTTCCGAGGACTAAAAGTTCGTCGGAAATTCCTCGGAATATTCCGAGGGAATTCCGAGGAAACCCTATTTCCTCGAAATTTCCGAGGACTAAAAGTTCGTCGGAAATTCCTCGGAATATTCCGAGGGAATTCCGAGGAAACCCTATTTCCTCGAAATTTCCGAGGACTAAAAGTTCGTCGGAAATTCCTCGGAATATTCCGAGGGAATTCCGAGGAAACCCTATTTCCTCGAAATTTCCGAGGACTAAAAGTTCGTCGGAAATTCCTCGGAATATTCCGAGGGAATTCCGAGGAAACCCTATTTCCTCGAAATTTCCGAGGACTAAAAGTTCGTCGGAAATTCCTCGGAATATTCCGAGGGAATTCCGAGGAAACCCTATTTCCTCGAAATTTCCGAGGACTAAAAGTTCGTCGGAAATTCCTCGGAATATTCCGAGGGAATTCCGAGGAAACCCTATTTCCTCGAAATTTCCGAGGACTAAAAGTTCGTCGGAAATTCCTCGGAATATTCCGAGGGAATTCCGAGGAAACCCTTTTCTTCCTCGGAATTCCGTCGAAATATTCCGAGGAAATTCCGAGGAACTAGTGTTTGGGGTTTCAAAACGTCAATTTTTTTTAAACGGATCGATCGATGTATATATGTCCAAAAACGCATCGATCGATCACTAAGATGGACCAAAGCGTAACAATGTGATCGATCGATGGGTATATGTCCAAAAACGCATCGATCGATCACTAGTTCGTCGGAATTTCCTCGGAATATTCCGACGGATTGATGTTTCCTTGGAATTCCGTCGGTATATTCCGAGGAAATTCCGAGGAAACCCAAATTTTGCGTTTCCTCGGGAAATTCCGAGGATTTCATTTTCCGTCGGAATGTCCGTCAGAATACCGCTGTTTTCTTGTAGTGGATGGTTTCCAGGTGTGGAGCACTTTGGCTTCAATCAACCAAGCTGTCTTCCATGGCCGAATCTCATCAAGGTAAACCATCTTTTGCTTGGAAGACATGTTGTGAGAATCGTGGAATGCTAAAAATTGTGTTGTGGTTGCTTTGAGGCTAAAACACAACATATATATAAGACAAACTCCAAGGTCGTGGTTTAGGAAATACTATTCCAAAATTCTAGAGAATATATTCCGTTAGTTAAGTAAAATCACATATCTCGAAATTCAATTAAATCAATTAATCTGATATTTGCGTAGGTTATAATAGATATTTTAGTTAACAAATTCGTAGTGTGCTGTTTTGATTTTATCTTATTGTTATGTTAAAGATAAGGAAGTTACATGATCGGTTGTATTCCATATTGTTATGTAATGATCTTTTGCAAAAAAAATTCACATATCTTTAACAGTGAGTATTTTTAATATACAAGCATATTCCATGTTATCTTTAGACAGGTCATATTGTATATTTGATAACAATAACATGATTCTAATTCTGTTTTCTTTTACCGTTAGGACTTACCGCAAACATTCAAGTAACATAGAAGAGGAATAACTGATTCTGCATCATGACATGATCATAACAAAAATAAGGTAAGTAAAGACTATCCAATCTATAATATTAGAAATGGATTAGGAATGGAACTGGTTCTGGATAGTTAGGAAAATGGAGACTGTATGATGTTTGATGATTGCTATTAACTGGTTAGTTTATCACAATTGATGTGTTATGTTTTTTTTAATCTTGATATATAAATAAACGACATTTTATTTTATTCTTATAGACACCAGAAAGAATACCAAAGGTACAAATAACTAACAGAATAAAAAACATTAAAGAAACAAAAAAACATAAGATAAACTAAAACGCAAAAACCAAAACCGTAAAAAAAGCATCCAATATTCCCATACAAATCAGCCACTGATATTCTCTTTGGCTTCAGCAATCTTCATCCCATCTGTGCATTGCTTTTTCCTAGAAGAAGCTGACATCTGGTGTAGTGACTTAATTCTCTTCCACATAATATCATTAAGATTCTAAACTTTCATGGCACTGAATTTTTCCACTCCATCAACCGAGATCCCAAATCCATAAGTTGTGCCAACGATCTCCACAATTTCAGGTGGAAACATTTCTTGATCTTGAACCTGTTAAAAGTAGTTACACTAAGTATATACCCGCTAGTAAACAAATATTAATATTGTAAATTTGTAAAAAAATAAGTAACATATCACCTCATCCAATAAAACATTCACAACTTTGGCTGCAGAAGTTTTCACAATAGATTTTGCGACTGAGTTTAGAAGTGTGATTTTAGTCTCCCCAGTCTGATCATGCACAAGCAAATCCAACTTGTACCTGAAAAATCATTTTTTTACAAAAATGGTAATGAATCAGACCCCCTAATAAAATAAGTATATATAAAAAAAAAAATTATGATCAGCAAATAACATGGGTGAAACCTTGGTAACATTACTCTGGCAAAATTCACGCCACCAGCCTTGCACATCTACTTCATCAAAGATAATTGTCTGTTTGAAAACCTTATTGCTGCAGACAGCACAAGCAATATAATACCATCCATGAACGGTATCAATAGCATAAACAGTACAAACTACTCTCAGTTTTCCATCCTACCAAACAACAGATCCATATAAAACTGTGAGAAAATAGCAATAATGAGATTTTTTAAAACAATAGATCAGAACCTTATCGGTGCGTTTCATTTCTTGTATGGTTTTGAATGGAAATTGCGACCATTTTTGGCGCTTTTCCTGGATCAGAACCTTGTCATGTTTAGCCTGATACATATCAAGAGAGTTACCATCAACATGAAACCTAAATACAAAAACAACATAATTAGCATATTGTAATCCATTAGAACTAATATAATATTATAATAAGATGCACTTGCATATTTTTAAGTGCTTGCGCCTCCTTGATATCTGAGTTTAGTAACACCAAAGAAGAATCAAAAGCATTGGAGACTTGCAACTCTCCTGATACAGAATTCAAACAGATGTAAAAATCTAACTTAAAATATAACCATTAAAAAAATATTTACATATACAATGTACAATACCCTTGTAGTTTCCGAGTTTAGCATATCTGATTAAACAAATATCTCCATTGTTTGGTTGTTTGTTTTCTTGGGTCATTATTTCAGCTATTTTCCCAGCAATGCAGCATTGAAGGCGGTTGTCGCTTAGATAGTAAATAAATAATGCAAATTAGAATTAAAAACTTACTTTAAGTTATGTTTAAGAAATACTTACTTGATGTCTCTTAGAGTAAAGTCCATTTTGGACACTTCTTTTTTTGCACATTGAACAATATCAAGACCACCAAAGTCTAAGACTTCACCAATCACATCTGTAACACCAAAAGTTAGTTATATGAAGGTCGGACTATAGGTAATAAACTAATACATCGCATAAAAAATAGAAGTTACCAATAAGAAAACTTGTGTCATGTGAACCATTTTTAATGTTATCAAAATCCTTTAGCTCGAGAAACATGTTGTCACAGTGGAGATTAGAATCAGTTATTGAAGTGTGACTCATGAATTCCATCTTGTAAATATGGTAGCTGTGTCTGTAAAGACCACATACTAGACTTAAAGAAAAGTTAGTAATAACTTTCCACTCTCCAACACGACAATGTCTCTGGAATAGCTGAAATAATGATTGTTTGCAACTGGCCAGGATTTTGACACCCTAAACCATTTAAAAGAAAAGAAGCTGAAGTTCATATATAAAGTGTAATTAAAATAGAATATAGGTAGTGAATATTACATTTTCGTCTGTTAAGACCAACTCAAGAGAAACACTATTGTCGGGATTTATTGACTTCCACGTATGAAGCACTTTCACATAAAACATCTCCTCTATTACCCTCAATTCTCAAAGTCCAATCTCTCTAGAACCTTCCTAAAAAATAATTTCTTTTTGAATTATTTTTAATTCGAAAAACTGGTTGATTACCTTTTTGTCCTTGGTTACTAACCTAAAATATTATGGATCAGATTCTTTTTTACTTATTCTTTCATTTTTCTTTTCTTTTCTTTCTCTTCCTCTTCTCGACGTTTCTCTCTTCCTCTCTGCAACTTTTATTTTCCTTGTTTCTTCTTCATTCTTCTTCAACATCAAATCCAATAGTGAAAATCTTTTTCGTTCTTTCTTCATTTTAGATCTAAAAATTACATAATCAAAGATGACAGATGCAGCGGTTGAATCTGAGATTAGATCTGAAAATCAGAAAAAGAATCAGATTCAAGGTGACGCATACAGCCTGATGTAACGATGAAGAAGGTGGCAAAAGCGGAAAAAGAGATCGGAATCTCTTAATATCTACTTGGTTTTAGGGTTTTTATTGTAAAGATGTTTTCGATTTAGGATTGTTAAATATATTTCTGGGTTCTTATGATTTAGGGTTCTTATTGTTCTTGTTCCTTCGTGTTTGTTATTTATTTTCATCTTCAGATCTGGATTCAGCATAATTTGGTATTACTCTCGGTATAACTAACTCAATATTACTTAGTAGAACTCAGTATAACTAATAGAAATCAATATAACTAGTAGAACTCAGTATAACTAACTCGAGTAGTAATCAGTTTTACACAGTATAACTCAGTAGAACTTGGTATAACTGCACTTAGTAGTACCACTCAGTAGTACTCCGTAATATTTAGTAACACTCATAATATTCAATATAACTCAGTATAACATAGTATAACCAGTATAATTTAGTATAACTAAACATCCGTATTACGCAGTAGAACGAAGTATAACTCAGTAAAACTAAGTAAAACTATACCGTATAATTTGAAAATTTTGAAATTTTAAAAATTTGAAAATTTTGAAATTTGGAAATTTTCTAAATTTCAAATTATACGGTATAGTTTTACTTAGTTGCACTTAGTTTTACTGAGTTATACTTCGTTCTACTTGAAAATTTTGAAATTTTGAAATTTTTGAAATTTTGAAAATTTTTAAATTTTGATATTTTTTATTAAAAAAATAATTTCAAAAATGAAAAGGGCAAAATCGGATATTCATGTTTCATTAAAGCAATGAGGGTATAGGAGATTTGAGAGGCCCATAGGAGAATGTCTCTAGAGATATGGGGGCATGGGAGAAGTTGGCTCCTTTCATATGGACCCTCCATGCAGATTTGAAAGGCTTAAGATCACTCAAGTTGCTGATTTTAATTATGGAATCCATAAGGGTAGATGACGGTAGACAGTTTGCAAGTCTATATTGGTTGTTGCGGTGTGTTGATTGTGATATTTATATATTTGTGATTGATGGTAAATTCTTAGGATAGCGAAATATATAAAATTGTATATAATTAGGAATATTCTAGGGATATACGTTATTCGAGATATACTAAGTTACAAATTTTATCCTTATTATTGTTTTCAATGATCAAAGTTGTTGAAATTAGATAAGATATGACAATAGTTTTGCGATTTTAGGCCAGTGTGTGCTTTTGATTAATAGATAATATATTTTTAAAACCTGAAAAAAACGATTTGCAATTAGGATATGGCGATATGTATGAGAAGTTGTTTTGACACATTTTGGAAAACGGATATTCAAACATTAATAACTTCAACATACATATAGGGTTTAGTGTTGAGGTTTCCACGGAATCGTAGTATGGTTACACTATGAACATGTCATTTTGCTGATGGAAACTGATGATTGATGCCAAACGTTCATTTTTATGTGTATATATTGTTTAAACTATAAAAAAGAGGGTTTACTGCACTTAATAGCAGTTGATACATGTTTTTTAAGCTTTGACATCGAACACAGTAATGCCACGATAAGAGATATATTAATAGTATAATATAAATGGTAAATTAAAAAAAAGATTACTCAGAACAATTCTATGGATAAGAACTGGATCTAAACTAAACAGCGTGTTTCTTTTTAAAAAATTGCGATTACATTAAAAAAAACCTTTTAATTAAAAGCATAGATTAAAAATACTCAAGTGGCAGTGATCTGTAAATACTTTGAAACTCCAAGTGCACCTCAAAAAAGGCCCTTCAGTTTTAATAGTATTGATGATTGAATATGATTAGGATAAGTGAATATGATTAAATATTTGTTATTTAAATATTACCATAATTAGACTATATTCTAGGATGATTAGTTATTAATATTAAATGTTAGGTGAAAATGCAAAATAAGTATAAAATATAGTTTTAAAAAAAATATTTTACTTAGAAGCAAGTTGGGTTCAAAATTGTGTTTCTCTTTTAATAGTATTTTAAGTAAAATATTTAACTAAACATCTAAATACAATGAAATATTATATATTTTCTTCCTAAACACAAAATCAAGCTTGAGATTCATGGGCATATATAGCAAACAAATATATAGTTATCTTTTATATTTTAACCGAACTTTGGTATCCCTATATTGACTCCAAGCTTAAACCAAGTTTATAACAACTATAAACAATAAGATAAAAAGTATCGGTATATTATCATCTAAACTATTAAAAACAAGAGTACAAAAATGAAATAACCCTGAATTTTCCTCAAAAATTACAACCCTATGCCACTGCTTTAAACACTGTCGTTTTATAACATTACAAAAAATGTTCTAATTAGATTTGACTCACCTTGACCTAAAATAACACGAAACAAAACCGACGGAACCTATCTCGCGTGTTTCTGTGTTGTAAACGCAGAACAAAACAAACCGTAGAAAAAATTAGATGACGAAGATGCTTGATTTTCGTCGACAGCGGTGGAATCAGATGGAGATTTAAGAATCGACTTTCTAGATCTTAAACTTGAACCAAAATTCTAGATCTTTATCGAAGAAGATGGTGATCTGATGATATCGGAATCACAGAGAGTTTCCTTCGCCATCGATACAATTTGCTAAACTGGTTGGGTTCCATTTAATTGAGTTAGCGAATGGTTTCATGCCAATAAACCAACAGTGGTCTATTTTCAGTATATTTTTGAGGGTTTCAATGGGATCTATGAGGGTTTTCTGGTTTTTATGGTGGATCAATTGAGATTGATGTTTTTAGGGTTATTTGGCCGGAGCTTCCTGAGGTAGATGCGGCAGAGAAAGCAATAGAGGTGGAATAATCTGAGAAAGTAGATCAATCGAGTCATCAACGCGACGATCACCAAAGTGATCGACGGAATCTCACCATTTGATTTCGAAATCTCAATCGGAAAAATCTGGCTCGAGTTAGATTCTCCAACATTTCTGTCTTTTCAATTTGGTAATATCTCTGAAACAAGTTTTGGGTTTTGCTCTGTATCGTCTAAGTACCAACGCATGATTGCTCATGTTAAAGTTTCCACCTTTATAACTTTGACGTTGAAAGGAGTGAAAATGTTGAGCTTTATTGATGGGTTTCTTAAGGTTTGGCTGGTGCTATATACATCAAAGGCGTTGCAGTGACTAAGTACAAA
Source organism: Brassica oleracea var. oleracea (assembly GCF_000695525.1). Lineage (NCBI taxonomy): Eukaryota > Viridiplantae > Streptophyta > Magnoliopsida > Brassicales > Brassicaceae > Brassica > Brassica oleracea. The sequence continues at coordinate 42,804,201 of NC_027750.1, forward strand.
AGGTGAAGTTTTATGGAACTTTCTGTTAAGTCATTACATCTGTGTTTGTACAAGTTCATAGAAATGGATAGAACATTGTTTGTATAGGTCTTCTGTAAAGTAACCAGAGGAGTGGTTACTACTTGCTTCGGTCACAAATGAATTCTTTTTTTTTTGGTTTTCAGCTTGATGATGGTTTGGAACTTTCATTTACTAACAAAAGAAAAATTGCCAAAGTTAGATATTTAGGTAATGTGTAGATGCTTTAACTTTTTATCATGCTTTTTGTTACTAAAAAAATTTGAAGTAAACAAATAGTCAAAACAATTACAATACAACTACATGGCATGTTTTATAAGACAGTAATAGAAATTATGCACACTGAAAAATTATACTCATATTTTAAGTGTTTATTAAATTATTTATTGAATAATACTAAAACGTAAACAATATAAATAGTTATAATTAGGTAAATTTGACTTATAATATTTATAATAACACAAGATAATTAAAAGTATATTAATACTATTTGATGAAACTAAAAGATTACCAACATAAAATTGTGATAGTAAAAATTATAATAAATTCAAGTTTTAGCCATTTAAATTGCCAGTGATATCCTTCGACCTTCATGACACATCTCTCAATCGAATACTAGCCTTTTCAGACTCCAATATCTTCGTCCCCTGAACCTTGCGGGTTGCGATCTTCGAGGTGAGATTCCAGCGTTAATATGCAATCTGAACCTTCTAAGACCATAATTATCGCTGTATATTATTAAGGGTTTTTAGTTAAATGAGCAATTAAAGAAAATGAAAAATGGGAATTATCATAACTACTGTATCTTAATTAGAAGACAAAAGACACGATTCTTGTTTGCCACGCATCGCCTTGATATTACTTTTCGGAGGAGAAAACGAGGGGACCAAAGATCAGTTTCAACTCCTCGACGAAGTCAAGGAAATTGTTGGTTCCTTTCCTCCTCGAGCACGAATCAAATCTACGGCGGCTCTCCTACTCGACGACAAATGAAATCGATGGTTGCTCTCCTTCTCGAGGAGGAATCAAATCGACGGCTGCTCTCCAAATCGAAGACGAATCAAATCAGCGGTGGCGCTCTTCCCGGACGGTGAATCAAATCATCTGTGGCCCTCTTACTCTAGCACGAATCAAATCATCGGTGGCTCTGTTCCTCGAGGAATCATATCATCGGTGGCCCTTTGTCTCGAAGACGAATCATATCAGAGGTAAAGCTATGGAATTTTTTTAAATGTTTGAATCCTTCAATTAGCTCAGTCGAATCGAAAGGTTTTTGCATGTGCTCGTCTCGCATGTTTTGTTACTTCAAACTCAATGTCTGTTACTTCAAAACTTTGACACACTTTGATATTGGTTCAATGATCATCATGTCTATTAACTTGGCATATGTTTCTGTGTTTCGGTCTTAATATAGATAGCAATGGTGTACAAGCTTGGAAGGTGTTAGAAGATCTGAACAATCATATTGACATTGTGTTAACCGAGGTACTCATGCCTTACTTATCTTATCTTGAAGGTGTTAGAAGCACTTTCTGTAGTAGTTACACACGCTTTGTTGATTCTTCTCAAGCTTCTGGTTCTGTTGGTGAAGTAGATGCTTTAAACTACATTCCCCTATGAGTTTCTTTTTGTTTGTTTGTTTGTTGCAGTGATGTCATCTCATGACTCAATGGGCCTGATCTTTATATACTATCAAAGGGATCAAACCTTCAAGATAGAAGAGAACCTTCAAGACATGAGCAAGGCTGGTCATAAACAAGCACGAGAAGAGCAATACAGGTAATGCATTTCTCTTTGCTCTGTTAATTGATTAAAGTCTTTCGATTCTGGTTATGGGTGAACCTCGGTAATAAATGGTGCTGGTTAGTGTTAGGTAATGGTTGAATTTCGGTAATTAATGTTCTGGTTAGAGATAGATTATGGTTGAAGCTCGGTAATAAATAGGTAGGAATCGATGTAGTTGTTGTGATGAATGTTTTAGCTTTGTGTCATGTCTTTATGGTTGTGATGAATGTTTTAGCTTTGTGTCATGTCTTTATGGTTGCTCTTCTCTTCCCTCTATTAAACACGTCTCCTTCTTCTCTTCTTTATCATCTTTCAAAAATTGTTCATCTCTTACAAAAATTGTTCATCTCTTCCGAGTTCTCTTTCTTATCCTCCTGTAATAAGAATTGTTCTTCTCGCCCCCTCTTCTTTAAAATTGCTCGGTATGGATACACACCCATCAAATTTTGTTGACCTTCTCAATAGTCAACCCACAATTGTGTTTGGTTTAGGAGAAGATAGTGTCCAAATTCCTTCAGCACGAGTTCCTCTTTTCGGCACTCAACGAAGTCAAGATTCAAACTTTGGTGCCACTCCTGCAGAGCGTAGAGAAAGAAGAACATGGACACATATAGATGATGTAGTACTCATCTCTGCTTGGTTAAACACCAGCAAAGATCCCTTAGTAGGAAATGAGCAACAATCTGTTGCTTTTTGGAAAAGAATTGCCGCTTACTTTCCGGCAAGTCCGAAAATTGCAGTGGGTGAACACAGGGAGCCTGGTACTGTAAGCAACGTTGGCACAAGATGAATTATCTGGTTGGCAAGTTCTGTGGCGCGTATGAATCTGCCACCAGAGAGAGAAGTAGCGGCCAAAACGATGATGTTCTCAAGCTAGCTCATGAGATCTTCTTCAACAGCTATAACAAGAAATTTACGCTTGAACATGCGTGGAAGGAGATTCGAAACGATCAGAAATGGTGTGACCTGTCCAGTTCTAAAGCGGAGAGAAGCTCTAAAAGGAGAAGGTGCGATGAAGGTGCACAATCCTCAACCTCTCACGCCTCTGAAACCAACATTGGTGAAGCTGATCAATCAACCATTTGGCCCCCGGGTGTTAAGGCAGCAAAGGGGCTTGGTAAGAAGACGCATGCATCGGGGAAGGCACTGGCTGAGTTTCAGAGTATGTGGGACATCAAGAAGGAGGATCTGGTTATGAAAGAAAGGCTGACAAAAATGAAGCTACTTGATAGGTTAATTGCAAAACCAGAACCGCTTGCTGAGGGTGAAGAAGCTCTGAAGAACAAGCTAATTAATGAGTTTTTGTCTAATTAGGTCAAGTGAAAGTTAATGTTGTCGCATTAGTTCAAATCTAAGCCTAAGTTCAAATCTAAGTTTGAAGTCGTGTAGTCTTATGTTTGTGTAATCTTGTATTCTCTGTCTCAGCTTCTTGTGGTTGTTATGTGACTGTGGTTCTTAATTATATAAATGCATACTTTGGTGTTCTCTGTCTCTGCTTCTTGTCTTGGTTATTGGTGATATAAAGACTGGTTATTAATCATATAAATGCTTGTTTCAGGTCAAAAAGTCCCAGTGGAGAAAGCACAGTGTCAAACAGACTCACAGACAAGCCCAGTGATCTTCTCGTGTGTGGTAGTGAAGTTTGTGGTCTTGTCGTGTTTGTTTTTATGTGTCACGGAATGTTTGTGGTCTTGTCATGTTTGTTTTTATGTGTCACGGAAGGTTAGTATTCATGTGGAACAGACTTGATATGTCGTGTTTGTTGTTATGTATCACGGACTTGATCACAAGTCATCTTCTCAATTCTCTTACAATTATATAAAGTCATCTTCTCGTCTCTCATTCTCTATGTACCAAACAATTTAAAGACATCTTATCTTCTCTCATTCTCTATGTACCAAGCAATTTAAAGACATCTTCTCTTCTCAACTTTTCTATATAAAGTCATCTTCTGTTCTTCTATTTCTCTACATTTTCTTCACAGATTTTAAACACAAACTTATCAAAAATCAATGGCATCTGCTTCTCATAACACTTTTGAGGGATCAGATGATGAATATTTTGATCAATATTTCGATCAACATTTTGATAAAACATTCGAAAATTTTACCATTGATTATGATAATCAAGAAGAAGCAAGGAAAACAAGGAAAAAAAAAATTCATATCGAAAGGAATCGTGAAGAAGGCGATATAAGTTTATGGAATGATTATATCAGTGAAACTCCAACATATACTGAAAATTTTTTCCATCGACGATTTAGAATGAACAAGCCATTGTTCATGCACATTGTCGGTCGACTCTCCAATGAAGTTGAATTCTTTCAACAAAAGAAAGATGCTCTCGGAAGGCTTAGTCTCTCTCCACTTCAAAAGTGTACAGCAGCCATTCGTGTGTTGGCATATGGTTATGCGGCTGATGCTGTTGACGAGTACCTCCGACTCGGTTCAACTACTACCCGGGCATGCGTGGAAAATTTTGTCGAAGGAATAATATATTTATTCGGCGATGAGTACCTAAGAAGACCAACACCGGTTGATCTTCAACGGCTACTTGATATTGGTGAGCATCGTGGTTTTCCCGGGATGATAGGAAGCATCGATTGTATGCATTGGGAGTAGAAGAATTGTTCCACCGCTTGGAAAGGGCAATATTCATGTGGTTCGGGAAAATCCACAATTGTTTTAGAGGCGGTTGCTTCGTATGATCTATGGATATGACATGTGTTTTTTGGACCTCAAGGTACCTTAAATGATATCAATGTTCTTGATCGCTCACCTGTTTTTGATGACATAATAAAAGGTCTAGCTCCGCAAATCACTTTCTTTGTCAATGGAAGAGAGTATCATTTGGCTTACTATCTCACCGACGGTATTTATCCAAAATTGGCAACTTTTATCCAATCTATTCTAATACCACAAGGACCGAAAGCGATTTTATTTGCTCAGCAAAAAGAAACTGTCCGAAAAGATGTCGAGCGTGCTTTTGGAGTCTTGCAACCTCGTTTTGCCATTGTTAAAAACCCAACACGTTTTTGTGATAAAGCCAAAATTGGGAAGATTATGAGAGCATGTATCATACTCCATAATATGAAAGTAGAAGACGAACAAAATGGATATACTCAATTTGATGTTTCAGAGTTCCAACATAGAGAAGACACCGGAAGTTCACATGTCGATCTCAGTTTTTCTACAGATATGCCTACAAATATCGCCAATATGATGGGTGTTCGAACTAGAATTCGTGATAGACAAATGCATCAACAACTGAAAGATGATTTGGTTGAACATATGTGGCGTAAATTTGGACGTGATGGAGACAACTTCTGAGCTCAGTTTTTTTTTCCAATTAATTCTCAATTATTGTACTCATCTTTGTTTTTATGTTTTTTTCTTAAATCTATGTTTTAAATGTTATCTTTTAATATGTTTTATTTAATAAATAAATTTCTCTTTAATTAAAAAATGTTTAATATTTTTTTAATTAAGAACCTCTAAATAAGAGACTACCATTGGAGGTTCAAAATCATGGTGTTTCTTAAGTAAGGTTCTTAATTACTTTTAATTACTAAATTTAATTATTAAGATACCCAAATGGGTATTTGGGTTAAACATGCTTATTGCATGTTTATTGCATGTCACTTAGATTGGAGTTTTTAGCGTAATATAAGCTACCGTCTCTTAGCTTTTAACTAAAAAAGCTAAGAGACATCTCTTATATCTCTTATTTAAGAGACGTCTCTTAGCTTTTTTTAGTTAAAAGCTAAGAGAGCATATCTTATATTATGCTAAAAGATCCAACTTAAGAAACCTACAATAAACATGCTCTAAGCTATCTTAGTCTCGAGTATAACTATCTCATAGAAGAAACACAATTAAAACAAAATAAATGAATGTGTATCTCACATTAATATCAAAACCGAAAAATTACATGTATGTTTAAAAATAATAATATTAACTGAATTAACTGGGTTAATTTTGATTAAAGCTTTTTAATACCCAAATAAACTAAACCAAACTAAATTTAAACCGATTTTAAATTTAAACCGAACTAAACCCTAATCTAAAGAAATACTAAGTAGATGTCCATTTATTTACTTTGTAAATTATATTAACCATTTAATCTGGAAGCTTATGTTTATAGGCTTATTCTAATGAATACACTAGTCCATTTATTTACTTATAAATTATTTTACTAATATGATCTATTAATATGCTAATTGAGCTTCAGTACATTAGACTATATATATATACCAAAATGGTATAATAGTGAAATTATATGAAAAATAAAATAAGAGCTTCACCATTATAACAAATAATATATTCTATATATGGGTTCCTATATATTATTTTTAATTTATATTCCAAATTCTTACAATGTATAAATACATTCATATAAAAAATCAATTAAAGAAATTTAATATAGAACACTTAAAATTAAGATGTATAAACAATAAAAATGTTATGTGTAAACATATCATATAAAACATATATATAATATAGTAAATGTTATATATCAATAACATTAAAAATATATACTACTCATTTTTTTGAAAAAGAATTGACAGCCTCGCAGACGCACGGGTCAAAAGTTAGTATTTACTAAACTCAAATACAAAAGAAAATATAGTTTGTTTTCAAATCACAGCTGTAAGCGAATAGAGTGCTTTGAAATCACGTATAGTGAAGACATCCCCTTTTATTATTTGGGGAGCACTCTTCTTAATAAACATTAGATTCATGTGTGATTAACACAATTGCTATTGCTTAGGTGTCATTATAAGAGTCTTTCTCACATTTCTCTTTTAAAAAGACCTCCATTCCCTAGACAAATTACATGTAATGCCATTACACATTAAAACTAGATAGTAATTATACTATATGTTTTTTTTTCTTATATGCGTTTGCAGTTTTTTTCATTTGTATGCATATTCATACAGGAATAGCATTATAACATTTTTTAATATCCTAGACGTAGCTACATTTCTCAGATGTGCACGAAGATAATGTTATCAAAGCCTCGACTTATTCTCATTTTCTCATATGTGTATATGCAAACACAAAGCAGTTTTTTTCCTTTGTAGGCATATTCATATAAGAAAAGCATTATAACATTTTTTTAATATCCTAGACGTAACATATATATATATATATAATAAACATTTATAATCATATTAAATATGACAAAACTTATATGATGCAAGTAAATAAATGGGGAATCAACCCTAGAATCTAAATAAATGGGGGATTTTATGTCGTCTTTGAATATCGTCAGCCAATAATATTGGTTTCCCATATTTACTTAATTCCTTTTGCTAATTTTACATTTGACCGTATTTTATGCAATAGACAAAATATAGGAAACTAATATACGCGCATCGACATAACGCAATCCGGTTTCGATTAATATAGGAAAGTTACTAATAATTTATACAAAATTTTGATGACCAATTAAAAGTTATACACGAAATTTTAGTGATTTTTTTGCCATGAATCTCACGATGGAATATATTTGATTGACTCAATTCTTGTGGCGTAAACCCATCAGTTATGACTATATATATCATACTGCACTTTAATCTACGGTATCACAACCTACAAGTTTCAAAACTAGCAAAGAAAATGAGTGCCATGAATTTCATTTCTAACTTGAAGCCAGAGAAGGCTATGTGGAAAATTAAGATGAAAGTCATAAGACTTTGGAAGCAGTACTAGGCTGCCGGTGGAGAGACCATTGAAATGGTTTTGGTAGATTCAAAAGTTAAGTTCTTGATAGTTTATATATTGTTTAAAGCTTAGACATATTTCAGCTGATGCTTTCGTTTGTTTTCTTTTTGAAGGGAGATAAAATCTATACATCGATTAAAAAAGGATTTGGTTTCACAGTTTGATATTTTACTGAGACAAGGAACTTCTATGCTTCTGTTTAACTATTCCTTGACACCCTTTTGTGGTTCAATCGGAGAACCAACCATCCTTATAAGATTGGATTTCTTCCTAACACCCGTGTTCGAATATGTGAAGATCTCTCGGATCATCTCTGGGTTCCAGGGAAGAGTTCTGAAGACACTAATTGGTGCAGTTGTGGTTTTTCGGGTTTTTGTTTTTTGAATTGTTTCCTTCTAATTTGTTCCTTTTATATTTTATTATTACATTGCTTATGTTTCGTTTTATCTTATATTCAGAATTTATATTATGAAAGCAATAATTTTATTGTCTATGTTTCGTTTTATCTTAAATTCATAACTTATTTTATAAGTCTTTGTTTACGCTTATAGATTTGTTTACACAAACTATAATTCAATTACACCTAACCAATAACACAATTTTTTTAAAAAAATTGAAGCGTACCATATATAAACATGCATAATTTCGTGACATCTTTCATTATACAACATGTATTATTTGTGACTACAACTTTTACTTTTTCAATATCTATAAATTAAAAGTTATAATCTCTTTTAGTCCATTAACTCTGCGCAGAACACGGGTTACCACCTAGTATTCCTTTATTTTCAGTGTAAACAATTAAAAAAGTTTCTTAATCCAGTTGTTTTACAAAATCGTGAAATCATCTAGGTTACGATTATAGCTTTGACAAAATATTTTCTTTTTAATCTTTTTTTTGAAACATATCCACTTAGTAGTTAGTACACCAAATTATTTTTCCATATATATACTACTGTCTAACGACACACTGCAGCACATTTGACAACTTTCTCAGCAAAAATGAAAGCAACACAAAAAATCTCATACCTTTTAGAAATCAAACCTTACAAAACCAACTGGTACATTCAAGTGAAAAAGATCCAACCTGGAAGTAATCCAACGCAAATTTTGGTGAAAATCTTGAAATAAATTTTGCTGACAAAAAGGTAAACATGTCAAAATATCGTCAATGATACGATTTGCTTTAATCCTGTAAATTTAATCTCATAAAATATATTATTAAAAAATAATTATATATTAAATATAAATTATATAACTAACCTTTAATTCATGTATTATTTACAAAATATTCTATTAGAAAACTTTGAAATTTTAAAATTCATTAAAAATATTAGTATTTTTTGTCATCAACTTATAAAGACTCATACTGACTCTGTGAACCAAACCGGGAGATCTTGATCCATGTGAACGATGAAAGACGGTTTGCTTCCTGACACTGCGTGCTAGGATATCCGCCTTTGTATTTTGCGTCCTTAGTACATAGATAATCTCTGATTGGAGGAAACTTTCTTTCAGGACCTTAATATCTTCAACATAATATGCAAAAGCTGGTCATTCTTGTGGTTCCGAAACCATCTTCACCAATTGAGAACAATCTGTTACAAACGTAACCTGAAATTGACGTAAGTTTCTCATGCATTCCATTGCCCAAAGTAGTGTTTCCATCTCCGCAGGAAGAGGAGAGAGACTAGCCCGAACATTCATTGCCCCCATCAGCCCATCAAATCCTTCTAAAGTATTGAGCCAACCCTGTCCGGAGAAAATATCATTTTCTTTCCACGAACCATCTGTGAAAGACCATCTTCCTAGAATTGATGGTAGAGTCGTAACCTCTATGTGTGGTACGTTCCTCTGTTCGTTCAATATATGTGCCTCAGCCCAAAGTGTTGATTTTGTTTCTGCCAAATTAAGCGTGTTCCTAGGATCAATGTCCAGATTACTAAAAACTTTATTATTCCTTCATTTCCAAATATACCATAGTATCCATGCAGATTGATGATCATCCATCTGCGGAAAAACTCTCCAGAAGAGATGATCAATGTTTGTGAAGAGAGAGCTTGTTGGGAAAATGTTGGATTTGATGGTATCTTTGAGAAAACCCAAACCTGAAGTGATGGATGACATTAAAAACACATGGTTTATCCATTCTTCGCCGGCTCCGCATCTTGCACAACATATATCCTCATGTATCCCCCGCGGTTGCAGATTCGTCTTGACTGTTATACACCTCGTCACCAATTGCCATAAAATGTTTTATCTTTGGTGGACACCGTATTTTCCAGCAGAACGCCTTCAATACATCAACTGTGGGTCCAAACATTAATGGTGGTTTTTCCCTCTCTGGATAAAGCAGTTCTACCTGATATCCTAATTTAACCGTATGTTTTCCATTGTTTGTGAAATACCATTCATCCCTATCTACCATTGATATACCATGGATTTGACCCACTTTTACCCATGGTTTATAAGTATTTTAACTACTAATTATTATATTATAGTCTATTTAGTATATTTATAGGATCATGAGTGATTTGGAGGAAAGTGATGATTTTGGAGCATTTTGGAGATATTTGGAGTAAGCACCCGAGATGACCATCGGTCGAAATTGAGGAAGAATAATCGATCGATGTTCACATCATATCATCGATCGACAGCGAAGCGCGCAGAAAGCCCGTTTGGTCTCAGCCGACTTAGAGCCCAAGTCTTCACTTATTTACAAGATTACTCCTGATGAGTTTTACCCTAACTATATAAGCTTTGCCAACATGTTAGAGGCAAAGTGTGCTTTCTTGTTTTACTGATTTTACAGACAAGGTTTTCTAGGATTTTTAGTAGATTGGAGAGAAGATCCAAAGAGATTTGTGATTGGAACTCCATTGATATCTATCTATCTATTTATCTATGCAGTTTTTATACCTTATTTCTGTTATGAATTGCTTGGCCATGTCTGAGTAGTTATCTTATTAGATTTTAGATTTTTAAATAGTTATGAGGGATTAGCCCCAACTATAGATTGTTAAGTTGTGATATTCATCTTTAGGATTGTCATTAATGTCTGTTTCTAGATTAACTACCTAGAACTTGCCCTATGAGTTGTAAACATAAGCGATAGCTTGCATCTCACCCTGAATCCATCCTAACTGAGCTAAGATTGCTAGAGTAGGCGAGAGCTGATCTAGAAAGCTTAGTGAACATATTCAATCCGCGCATTAAAGCTTGACCAAGAGCATCGATCGATATTTCAATCGAATAATCGGTCGACGTTTCAACAAGTGTATCGATCGATATTCCTATAGAATAATCGATCAACACTGGTCAATAGACAAACCTAGAAAGCGAAAGCCTAATGGTTGGTTATTAAGTGTTAAGCTCTATAATGTCATGCATACAACTTATTAGGCATCTGTAGGATTATAATCTTGATTACCTGAATAAAAACCCTAAGTCTACCTATTTCCATTTAAGTACCAAAACCTCAATCAATCAATTGAGCAATTACTTGCTCACAAACCTGCAACTTTACATTTAAATCATTAAACAACCTAGTTTAACAAATCTGATTAGATTTATTAGGTTCCCTAGCTCTCTGTGGATTCGATCCCTAAGTACTACAACTGAACCTCTTATTTGAGAGAGTAATTCACTCCTTAGGGTAATTTGAGTGATATCAACCATCTGAGTTCTGCTCACTAGTATGCTTTCTATAATTTTCACATCCTGTGGGTCCACCAAAGCATGGAGTGCCTGCGAATTCCAAGTTTGCGAAGTAGAATCAATGAAAGAATCCACTGTGAGGTCCGAGTAATAATTGTGTTAGTTTTTATTAGTTGGTCTCGGGCGAGTGGTTGGGAGCCATAGATCGTTCCATACAGATCTAGATGATCTTAATCCCACCCTTTTGATTAGTCCTTTGCTTACCAAAGATCTAGCAGATATGATACTCCGCCAGCCATTAGACGGAGAATACAAACGTATCAGTTCCAGGAGTGAGGCATTCCTGTAATACCGACCTTTGAAAACTCAAGAAAATAAAGTGTTTGGCTTCTCTATCAGGCACCATAACTGTTTACCAAGTATTGCTGTATTGAAATCAGTGATGTCTTTGAAACCCAACCTCCTTCACCCTAATTTACAAATATTTTGTCCCATGATTTCTAGTGCATGCCTCATGTGCTTCCCCCTGGACTCCACCAGAATTGTGCTACTGCGATCGTCAGTTTTTTTGCGGTTGCCTTAGGTAAACGATAGCAAGACATCACATGATTTGGTAATGCCGTAACCACTGATTTAATGATCAGTTTCTTTCCTCCTTTTGTGAAAAACTTAAAAGTCCAACCGTTGACCCTATTATTTAGCAGATCCTGCACAAAGCTAAAAACTTGTATCTTGGAGCCCCCAAGATCCTCAGGTAAACCTAGGTGTGATCCTATTTCTCCAAAATTCTGGATGCCCAAAATATCTCGTAACTCCTGTCTGGTAGATTCTTCAATTTTGTGTCCAAATTGAATCAAAGACTTATCAAAATTTATGAGTTGACCTGATACTACCTCATATTCATTTAAGGTTCTGAGAATGGTTTGACACTCTAATTTTTGAGCTTTACAAAAGAAGAGGCTATTATCCGCAAAAAGCCAATGAGATATCGATGAAAATATTAGTAAAAATCAATTTTAATAAAAAATTTATTGTTTATTTACAGTTATAACAAAAAAAAAATTGAAATATATAAAGCAATTTACCAAAAATTTCAAATATTCTTTATAAAATAATGCATTAATTTAGTAAAAAAAGATTCAAAAGTCTTATAATCTTTCAAACTCTAAAATAGTTGTATAATTTTCCAAATATTTCTTGACTAGTATACAATTTTGAATTCCAAACTCATAATGATAATATTCCAAATTTTACAAAAAAATAATATGATATATGCTAAAGTATAATTTTTGAAATGCAACACGAAAAACAGACTATATTGTAAAAATTACAATAGTATAATATTTTGAATCTTAATTTAATAACAAAAATCAGAAAACTTAATACTATAACATCAAAAAGCATCATATATCTATAAAAGTTACTAAAATAGTTTTATAGATGCTACTAATACTATGCATAAAATTTAATATAATAATAGAGCTTAACAACTTAAACAAAATAATGTATTTACTTATAAAATCCTACAATATAATAAAATGATAGATGCTAAAGTATATATATTTTAAATACAATATGAAAACATAAATTATCCTAAACAAATATCATTTCTATAGTATAACAAAATAAATTATTAAAATGTATTGTATGCAAATTGTAGAAATTAAAAAAAAAAGACATATTTTATACGTAATTCTCTATTTGATTATTTCATATTATGAATTTATTGTACCCAACTCAAAAAGATATTAGTATATGATAATAATTAATAACAAAATTTAATATATACAACAAATCATTATATAAATGTCGAATAAAAAACTTAAAACAATAAGATTATATAGTTATACAATATATAACACTAAAATGTAAATCATATATTTAAAACGTTTACAATAATATTAAAATTATAATTTATAAAATGAGAAAATAGCTGCACCGTACGGATTCTAGTTTTTAGATTAAATGTGATATTGATTTTTTTTTTACAACAATTTTGATATTGATAAGGTTTTGATTTTGGATTCAACCGATGAAACGGTACTGGCCTTGGTTTAAAAACAGAAGAGTCAACCGGTTAATCATACATATAAATGACGTCATGAGCCATATCATTACAACCCCTAAGCGCTGCCGTTTAATATTGGACCCTCCTCCCTCCTCCTCTCCCTAGTTGCGCTTCGATTCAGTCGTCTCCACTCTTCTCCGAGGAATCGTCTCACATCTATTGAAGCCATAATTGTTGTTAACAGGTCGATCTCGGTTGTAGTTTTTTTTTTCTTAGAAGAGATGCGGTCCAAGGACAAAATCTCCTACTTTTACGATGGTTCGTATATCCTTCTCTCTCCCCCTCCCTTTTGTCTTTGTTCGTCAACAGTATCACCACACATTCGAAAGGTTGAATCTTTCACGTTGAATTTCAACAATTAGGTCGAAAATTCTCGGACTGGTTTAGTTTTCTTGTAAATTTTTGTTTGATGTAAAGAAAGGGTTTTATGTGGATTTTCTGATTTTTGATTTCTTGGTTCTTGATTGAGCCAACCCAAGAATCCTTAAAAGTACTGAAGAAGAAGACTCTAGTACCTGCGAACTTGTCTTCTTTGGTTGTTTATGGCTAGAAGACTCTAGTACCTGCGAACTTGTCTTCTTTGGTTGTTTATGGCTAGAAGACTCTAGTACCTGCGAACTTGTCTTCTTTGGTTGTTTATGGCTAGAAGACTCTAGTACCTGCGAACTTGTCTTCTTTGGTTGTTTATGGCTAAGTCTCTATTATATATTTAGCTCAAATATGGAACTTTGTAACTTTCTATGAGCTGTAGCTATGTTCCATGTGCATAAGCTGTTTTAAAGATTTGTGATTTGTTTTTATGTGTTGCAGGAGATGTAGGGAGCGTTTATTTTGGTCCGAATCACCCAATGAAACCTCACAGGCTTTGTATGACCCATCATCTTATCCTTGCATATGGCCTCCATAGCAAGATGGAAGTTTATGTCCGTCTCTCTCATCTTTCTTGTCTCTTCATCCTTTACTCCTTTTGCTTAGAATCGCACTGTTCATCTTGTTTATATTCCTTAGCGTCCACACAAGGCATACCCTATCGAGATGGCCCAGTTCCATTCTCCAGACTATGTCGAGTTCCTGCAACGAATCAACCCAGAAAATAAGGATTTGTTTCCCAACGAAATGGCTAGATGTAAGTTTTGCGTCTCCTATTGCAGATTCATATGTTTAGCTGAAATTGGAATCTCACTTTTATTGCAGATAATTTAGGAGAGGATTGTCCTGTCTTTGAGGATATGTTCGAGTTTTGTCAAATTTATGCGGGTGCAACCATAGGTAAAAGTGTCATTGTATGTTTGCTTGTCACTTGAGAGATTTAGAGTTACTGAACAACTACTTTTGTGCTACAGATGCTGCACGCAGATTAAACAACAAACTCTGTGACATTGCGATAAACTGGGCGGGCGGGTTGCACCATGCTAAAAAATGCGATGCATCTGGTTTTTGTTACATCAACGATCTCGTACTAGGAATCCTCGAGCTGTTGAAACACCATCCTCGGGTGCTCTACATTGATATAGACGTTCACCACGGTGATGGAGTTGAAGAGGCTTTTTACTTTACTGACAGGTACGCTCCTAACACGACAACTTTGTTGTTGAAATTTTTTTTTATCATATAAACTGATATCGAGATTTTGTTACGGCAGAGTGATGACTGTTAGTTTTCACAAGTTTGGGGATAAGTTCTTTCCAGGGACCGGCGATGTTAAGGTGCTTTGATTTCTGTGAGGAATGTTTTTCTGATGTGTTTGGATGTATTAGTCATTTGTGATGTATTTTTCTTTGATAAAGGAAATAGGAGAAAGGGAAGGGAAGTTTTACGCCATAAATGTTCCGCTCAGGGATGGGATTGATGACAGTAGTTTCAACCGTCTGTTCAGGGCAGTAAGTTCTTTAAGCCAGAAACAATCGAAGTTCTCGAATGCTTCTTATTTTTTTGTGTGTTTTTATCTTTTTTTTTTTTTTTTGTAGATAATTTCAAAGGTGGTTGAGATATATCAGCCAGGTGCAATAGTACTTCAGTGTGGAGCAGATTCACTAGCAAGGGATCGACTAGGATGCTTTAATCTCTCTATTGATGGTGCTCTTTCTTCTTGTAATCAAAAACCTCTCTTTTGTTTTTTCTATCTCATTGACTCTTTCACTTGGTTCTAAACGACTAGGTTTTGGGTTTCTATATATATGCAGGACATGCTGAATGTGTTAAATTCGTCAAGAAATTCAATATTCCTTTGCTGGTAAATCTATCTATTTACCTTTCTTGGCTTGGCTTATATATAGAGAGAGAATTTAAGTTCCTTTATGATGAAGCTAGAGTTTTTGTTCATTTAGGTGACTGGAGGTGGAGGGTACACAAAGGAGAACGTAGCTCGGTGTTGGACCGTTGAGACTGGCATTCTTTTGGACACAGAACTTCCTAATGGTTAGTGAAGTTCTTTCATTCTTCTTTTTTTAATCTGGAGAAATGTTAGTAATCTTTTTGGCTGAGGGTTTAGTTTTTTATTTTATTTTATTACAGAGATTCCTGATAATGATTATATAAAGTATTTTGGGCCGGATTATTCATTGAAGATTCCTGGTGGTCACATTGTAAGCGTCTCTCTTATAGTATGCTTTATTTAGTTATACAAAATCTACTGAGCATGGTTTGTGTGTGTGCTGCTTAAAAAATAAATGTATTTTTTTTTAAAACAGGAGAATCTAAATACGAAATCGTATATCAGTACGATAAAAGCACAGATTTTGGATAATTTGAGATACATCCAGCACGCTCCAAGCGTGCAGATGCAGGAGGTAAACTCGGATCATCATTATCAAAAAAGAATATCTGGCAGGTTCAAAAACCGATTCACTGTCTTTTAAAAAATGAAACCTGGCAGGTTCCACCGGATTTCTACATACCGGATTTTGATGAAGACGAACGAAATCCAGATGTGCGTGTGGACCGTAAGTATCATCAAACAAACTACTAAATCAAATCTCCACAAATGTTTCATCATTTTAATCAGCAATTGATGCGAATATTGGAAACATAATGTGATCTGTTCCAGAGCGTTCGCGGGATAAGCAGATTCAGAGGGACGATGAATATTTCGATGGTGATAAGGATAACGATGCGTCGTAGCATAGATTATTATTAGCGCAGAAGACTAGACAAAACCAAAGTTGTGTTTGGGAGATTTGTTATAAACTTATAATGATAACATTTTAACGGCTTGTAGAAAATTCTATTTATCTGGGCACCAAAACCCACTCATGATTCTTAAATCGTTCGTCTTTTCTTCAAGAGTCCTTTCCTTTCTATGCTCTCATACTATTTCGTCTCGATAAGTGTTGTGATTAACTTCTAATTGGTTTTTTAAAACTTTAACGTCATATTCTCTAAAAATATGTGTTTATTTATTTATAAATTAAGATTTAATCAAAGACGGCATATGTAAAAACAGTTTTAGTTTGAGGGAATTGTGATGATTCGTCCAGCTTCTTCATCTATGGTCTTTTTGTTTATGAAGGGAGTATATTTAAGTTGATCAGTGTACACTAACTCCTGTAATAATTTCTATAACTAAATTTTCAAGCGTGAAAGCGCATAATTCTGCAGAAATAAACTTTTTCAAGTATAAATCTACTTTTTACATGATTGATAAGGAACAAATTCGCCTATAGATGCTAGGGTTAACCAAAAAGATTGATCTGAAACGCATCCGACTTGTAAGGACCACAGTGCCTAACATTGAAACTTTTAGAGTTAACAACAGGAATCGTTTAAATTAGGGGGGTTATTGGTTTAAGAATTCTAAAGGAATTATAAAATTTTGAGAATCCATCGTTATTGGTTTACAGAATTAAAAATTCTTATTATAATCCATTGTTATTGGTTTAAAAACTTTTAAATTCTATTCAAATCATTTGTTATTCATAAAGCTTAGTTATTATGGATTTTATCATTCTATTGAATTCTATTGTTATTGGGAGGAGAATTCCTTATGTTTTTACTCATAAAACTAGACTTCGAAAATATCATCTATTCTCATAAGATTTTTGAAATCTGTGAAATAAAAAAAATATGCACATATTGCAACTAAACTCAATAATGGTGAAGAAACCAAACTCACATTGATAACAAGAATGGTGTTTCAAAAAAAATCACAAATCACAAAAGTCAAAGACCGATAATTATCATAAGAAAACTAAGAACATGAACACACCAAACATAACACAAAGTACCATAAAATTTATGTGGCTACGTGAACACACCAAACCATAATATCAATAAATAAATTATAAAAGTCTCACCATCACTGTTGACTTCTATTTCCTATCACTGTTGACTTCTATTTCCTACTGCATCGGTCCACATATTAGAAGCTATCATATTTCTCCAGTTATTAGCATACTCTCGTTGCTGAGATTCAAGAATACCTACTTCTTCAGTGCCCACTTCTCCATATTCTTCTTCTTCTTCACGGTTTTCATTGATCACTTCTTCTGGAAAAACATCTGATCGGCACTCTTTACGTAAGAAGTTATGCAATCCAGCCCATGCCAAAATTAACTCCGCTTGTGTCTTAAAAGAGAAAGGAGGAGCAGATTTAAAAATCAGAAACCGAGATTTGAAGATACCAAATATTCTCTCGATCACATTTCTTAAAGACGTATGCTGCAAGTTGAATAACTCGTTCTGGTTACTGGGATCACGACCTTCGCCCGTAAAATCCTGTAGATGATACCGAGTAGTTCTAAATGGAGCTAAATACTTCTGACGGTTGGCAAACCCACAATCTGCTAAATAAAATTTTCCTACAAAATTTAAACATTACAATCTTTTTTTCAGCTTCTTGTTGCTCAGCTTCCAATCTGAGTTTCTCCTCTCTTTTTTCAGCTTCTTTTTGTTGTCTCTCTTCCCTTTGTTGTATGATATTAAGGATCTTATTGTTCACAGCAACAATGGAATCATTGTCATCATTCTTCAGCTCCTCTGAATTGTAGCATGCGTCAGTTCTGGACTTCTTTCATGGGATCAGTTTTTCTCTATGACCTTTCAGATTTTGTTTTGAAACAAAAGCCACATCAGTAACATCATCATTGCTTTCACCAAACTTTTCTTTCACTTGATAATCACCAACAAGGTAAGTACTAGCATCAGTAGTATCACTTAATCCAAGTGAATTGCCACCATTGGCAGTTGTACCATCAAAGATATCTTCAAATCTTCAAACTGTTCATGTGAGTCATAGCGCATATACTGGTGGTTTGGATGTGCCTGTCATTTTTATAAACATACATAAGAAATACAATAATGATTTTCTACAATATCAAAACTTTTATGTAAAACAAAAAAATACCTTCAAATATCCTTGCCACACTTCTTCAGAAGCTGTAAACCTTTTTGTTTCAAAATCCCATCCAAATCCAGAGCTATTACGTTGAAGATCAACATAGCTATTGTATAGGTTTTTCAAAAACTTTATCCTGCTTTGATAATGCTTGTGGAGTTTCTGGCATCCAACTCTTTCATTGAGGACTGGTAGTATTTTATTTTCTACCATTGCCTTGTTTATTATACCACTAGAATCACGCCATACACGTTTAATTCTCTCCACAAGTAATTCAATCAATATTTTCGTTTCATCCTGAGTCCAAGAATTATATTTACCTTTTTCCTTATCCTCCATTGTAATCTTATTCAAGAACTAACTATAGTTAGTATAAATAATTAACAATCGAATAAAAAACATTCAAACTGAAGACAAAAAACACAAGCTAGCAAAAATCAAATGACGAAAGTCACAAAAAGAAGTCAAAACACAAAGCAATACGTAGAATAATAATACACAATGGTCAACAATGGTGGCTGGAAAATAATTTTATTCTACTGAATATAAAAAGAGCAAATCCATAAAAATCAATAAAATCTACAAAAATCAATTCAAAGTATTTGATAGAAATTTAGAGAATATTTGTTAACTCTACTTAACTTCTAAGAATCTGTCAACTTTTAAAATCAAACTCCTTCTAAATTCTGATTCCAATAACCCCCCTTAGCTCATCTGTTGAATTCATCTAAGAAAAATAAAATAGAAGTAGAAAGATGGCAACAGAATCTAATCAATATGCATCAGAGTCATGGAAGTTTATGATTTCCAACACCGCTCAAGGATTTTGAGCTTCTTTTTATCAAATGGGATTAACTCATCATTTGCAACAAAAGTAGTACTATAGATATATACGAAATCAGTTAAATCGATCGACGCCGAAATCAGTGCTGCCGATTAGGGAAAAAAAGAATTAAAAACTGAAAAACATGCTGTATAAATAAACAAATAAAACAGACAGCGAGTTAAAGAAATGGTTTCCTGGTGCGAGGGTGAATGATCGGGGGCTGCCAAGTAGGGCTCATATATTTATATTATACACGGAAGGTGACGCTAAAACCTAGGTTTTAAAACTAATCACGGTTAAGACAGTGTTAACCATGGTTAAGTTGGCGATATCATTCTCTTCTTTTTCATAACCAACGTGGACCAATAACAAGACATTAGCACAATCCTAAGAGATTGAACTAAACAGAAATAGTCAAAACGAAAATGAATATTTGCGGCATTTGGTTATTTTTAAATCATAAGAACCAAATCTTTGAACAAAAAAAAAGAGAACCAAATCAAAACGGATTTTTCTGTAACCGAACCTTATCTAATTGAAAAAATCAAAATTTTAATATCTTTATTATCAATACTATTAATTCAGAAACTCTTTTATGAAATTACCCCTGTTCTTCCTTGGTATATTACTTTTTGTGCTATCAAATTAGCTTTAAAAACTAAATCTCATTAATGGTAGTTTAGGAAAACAAAAAAACTACCACCTACTCTACCACAAATCTCGTCATTTAACTATATTTGTAACGATAACTAAGTTAAAGCCAATTAGGTCTTTACTATTTATTAAGATTTCAATACTAATTATAATTTTTACGTATATGGCAAGATAATAAGTTTCCATCATTAAATAAACATGTTTCAACTAATTAACACATGACATGTTATATCTAAATATTTCTCTTTGTTGTGAAAGGAACTTATACATGATTAGATTAATAGATGTTTCTACGAAAAGATCTACAAAAAAACTTGTTGAACATTTTATATCATTAACGAAATCCTATTTTGATATTGAGTTTTTTTTTTGAATAATCAACATATTAAATATTTGGATGTGGAGGTTTCATATTTATATTTTCTTAAATTAGAAAATTACTTACTCAAAATAGAAAACCACCACATCGAATATTTTGGCAATGTGTACATAAAAAGAATATTCTGATAGTAAACCGATATATCTTCTATAACAATTATCACTTAGGTTATTTGAAGAATATACCTTATCATCAACAAATCAAAATATCTTAAATCCTAACTATCGAATTAGTCTAACAACGAACTCTTGATATATTTGCACAAATTCAAATCTTAACTAAACAAAAATATATTGCACAGATTCAGATCTATTTTCACCTATATATAACCACCGTAATTAACCAATAATCCTCACAAACAACATTTTTTTTCTTCACATCGAAAATGAGTAGAGTGCAAAAAGTTTCATATCTTTCCGAGCTGAAATCTTATAGAATTGATTGCTCCATCCAGGTGAAAGTACTCCACACCTGGAAGCAAACAAATGCAGGCTATGTTGAAACTCTAGAAATCGTGTTCGATGACAAGAAGGTAAACTTTAATCATTTTCGTTTAGTTTAGATTCATGGATATCGTGATGATCCTATTGTTTTTGACATGACATGACCTAGGTTTTGCAGGGTGACAAAATTCAAGCAACATGTAAACATGCCTATTTGATAAGTTTGGGGAGTAAATGTGTTGTGGGTGAGTGGAAGAACATTAGAAACTTCTCTGTGACGGACGCAAAGGGTCATTACCGAACAACAAAACACTTAAAGAAGATAGCATTTATCAATCTCACAAAGATATCCGATTGTGATTATCACAACAAAGATATGTTTCTTTCTTTAATGTGTTTTGAAAAAGTCTTGAGTGGAAAAGAAAAGACCAGTTTCTTAATTGGTACGATTAGTAGATTATCTTTGTTTTGATTATATGTTGCTATTGTTATTTGCTTGGTTAAACATTTCATTTTCGTTTTATAGATGTTATTGGTCAGGATTTAGATGTTGGAGAGTTACAAATCATCCAATGTCAAAATGGAAAGATACTGAAGAAGATCGAATTCACACTAAGAGATATGAGGTTAGAAAGTTTTTTATATTATCAGACTTTTCTGTCTGTAGGGAATACTATATATTGATGCTATTTTAATGTGATGTATAGCGATCAGCGCCTAGCATGTTGTCTTTGGGGTAAGTTTGTTGAGATGTTAGAACCCTATAGTGAAGAATCACAAATGGGTGTTGTTGTATGTCTGATCATGTTTGCTAAGATAGGATCGTTCAGAGGTAAAATATATAATTAGTATCAGTTTATACTATAGTTATATTTTCAAATTAAGTCTCGCTAATATGGAATTCTCCAAGTATCCAATGCATATGATTCTTCAGAGGTTGTTATCAATCCAACAATTCAAGAAGCTGACGATTTGAAAGAAGCGTAAGTTACCAATATTTGTATTAAAAATATTTATATAAGCGTAAGTTGTCAATATATATATTAAATATTTTAAAAAGATTCGATAATTATAATTTTGTTTCTATCACTTTTAATCAGGTTTAAGTATGATGATTCATCAATGTCTATGGTTGAATCAAACCAAGATGATAACCAGATGGTCAAGGCTGAAAAGAAAATTAACATATACAGATGGAATGAGTATGAAGATAAGACCATTGTCGAACTGTTGAAATCAACTCATGTACTTTTATAATTTGTAACGTTGCGATATAGTGATGATGATTAAAAAAAACTAATCTATTATTTGTTTTTTGATTATGGTATTGTTCAGATTGCGAAGTGCAAGGTTATAGCTACCATCTATGTTGTTGATACAAGACCATGGGTCGTATTATTTTGGTTGTGATATATACAACCATAAAACCTTTAAAGTTCCTAATTGCAGCACTGAAGCAAACTTCTGGTGTGAGAAATGCGACATGATTATCACTAATGTTAAACCAAAGTATGTTCCAACCTTAAGTTAGTGATGATCATATATTACTTTATATATCATATTTTATTAATTAGTGATGTGATTTATGTTTCAGATTTAAACTTCACTTAATGCTTAAGGATGATACTGATATAGCAAAATTTCTGCTACTGATGTCATAGCAAACATGATCGTGGATGAATCTGCAACCAAGATTCTTAATGAATCTGCAACCAAGATTCTTAATGGTTCTTTGGATGAGGTGAAGTATATCATTGCGTTTTAATTTTATAATAAAAGATTGAGAAGTGTTTGACCCACTAATACCTATCCGTATCATGTGTAGATCGAAGATCCTGAATTGTTGCCAAGATCAATTAAGGATGTCCTTGGTAAAACTTTCAAGTTTGGTATTACCATTGAAAAAGAAAACATCGATTATGGAGTAGAATATTACAAAGTCTTTAAGGTTTGGTCTATAGCCAATTTGATCACTGTTGGTGAGATGTCTGATACAACCTCAGCAAAGGAAACTACACTGACCATTGGTGATGAGGTATTTTCTAATCAATTTCTAACTTATTAATATTAGCGATGTTATGATAAGTGATTCACCTCTTAAATATTATTGTGTTTTAGGGTTCTCAGATGATTGAGGGTGAAGAAAGCTCAGTTTTGAATACACCTTCGTCAAAATGTGCGCAAGAAGAACGAGATGAAGTTCCTGAGCTTACTTCTACATCAAAGAAGTTGAGCTTACTTCTACATCAAAGAAGATGTGTTCTAAGGCTGTCAAGATTGAGAAGCTTTCAGAAGAGGAGATGAAGAACAAAAAGAACAATTAGGAACTTTCTTAATAAAAGATTTTCAAAACCCTGAGCTTTCTATTGTTGAAATAATAAATTTGCGTGTTTTAATAATAAGTTAACCTGAGCTTTCTATGGTTGAAATAATAATTTTATTTGTGATTATCATAGAATTAAATTTTGTCAAGTTTTATAAATAATTTAACCAAAATATTTTTAGGCTAATTTCCACCACTGCAAGCTTACATCGATCAAATACACAAAAATCAAGAGCAAACACATAGTGACCTAACTACCTTTCTCAGTTCAACTCATACTAAAAGAAATGTGAAAAACGATTTAAACTTACTTGCTTCTGAAAACGTTTGCTGACATTGTTAAATATCCCCTGACCTTCACTAATATATTTCTTCTAAATATGACACATCACAGCCTGTAAATCATGATTTAAATTATTTAGTTCAGAATATGATACACATATGAAAATAAATCTGAACTGAAAACTAATAACTGAATACTCTTATAACAACATCGTAGATATTGGGAATGGTCCGTCAATATTATCTTAGGCTATTGTTTCATTTAAAATAAGTTGGTTAAAACTGACTCGATGCATTACTTTTGTCTACAACAATCTTAAATATTATTATAATAGAAGAATTAACAGTTCTTCCACCAATCACGCCAGATCCAAATGCAAATCCTTTTATAAGATGAAATTTTGTCAAATTTTTTTAGATTCATCTAAATAAACACTCGTATAAAATCGTAACTACATTATGATATCCTATCTAATTTAACAAATTAAAAATCAACAAACATAAATTATTTTCAACAATAATATATATCCATAGAATATTCCTAAATATCAACGATTTACATAATATTTCGTTTTCAGTAATTCGCCAGCGAGTACGAGTATATAAATAACACAATCAAACACGTGAAATTTTACCATTCAAAATCTTCAAACTGTCTACCGTCATTTATTCTTATGGCTTCCATAATCAAAATCAGCAATTTAAGTGATGTTAAGCCTTTCAAGACTGCATGGAGTGTCAAGTAAAAGTGCTTCATACGTGGATCTCATTCAGTCACCAGTTTGGTGCTTCTCTTGAGATGGTTTTAACAGACAAAAATGTAAGAACACACACACTCCCTATCGTCTATTTGATATGTTTAATATATGAACTGATGTTTTGTTTTTAAATGTTTTAGGGTGTCAAAATCCAAGCCAGTTGCAATCAATCGTTACTACAACGACTCGAGAGACAATGTGGTGTTGGAGAATAGAAAGTTATTACTAACTTTACATTAAGTCCAACATCTGGTATTAACCGACACACCAGCCATGTTTTCAAAATGGAGTTCGTGAAACAAACTTTAATAATGGATGATAATCTCGCATGCCACAACATGTTCCTCGAACTCCAGGATTTTGCCAACATTATCAATGGTTTACGTGACCCATATTTTCTTATTGGCAACATCTGTTTTGTTATGCGCTGTTGATTATGTATATATATGAAGACGTTTATATAACTAACATATTTGCATAACATATGATATTGGTGTAGTGTTAGACTTTGGTGGTCTAAATAATGCTCAAGGTGCAAGAAAATAAGTGACCAAATTGGAGTTTACTCTAAGAGATATCATGTAAGTTCTGTTTAAAAATAATTAAAAATATTATTGTTAATTTTAATCTTCTATCACTTTATTTATTATCTTAGCGACATGCGCCTTCAATGCTGCATTACGGGTAGATTAGCTGAGGTTTTGATCCGAGAAGGCAAACAACCAGACATTGGAGATGTTTGTTTAATTAGATTTGCTCAAATAGGCAACTACAATAGTATTATAGTAGTAAAGATAAGTTTTTACATTCAATATTCTATTAATGTTTAGCTTTTAGAAAACGATTTATATATGTTTTAATTCTGTTTTAGAGGAGTTTCGTGTATCCAATGCATTTATTTCTACACTGGTGTTGATAAACCCAGATATCAAGAAAGCACAAACAGTAAAACAAATGCGAGGTATCTCTTATTATAAAATTGCAGTATTCAAATGAATTATAAAATTGCTGATTTTGATGCTCCTTTCATTTAGGTTTCATGGTGATGATTACTCTCTCGATATGTACCAACATGTCAATGACAAGATTCGGGTCCAGGAAAAATGCAAGAAATGGTCGCAGTTTCCATTCAGAACCATTCAAGAGATGAAACGTTGTTATAAGGTTTGTTTCAGTTATAAAATGATCATTTTATTATTTGTTTATCACAATTATTATACGGATTTATGTTTTTTTCAGGGTGGAAACTGCAGAGTGATGTGTTATGTTTATGCTATTGATACAATAAGTGGATGGTATTATTTTGCTTGTATGGTCTGCCACAATAAGGTTTTCAAAAAGTCTATTTCATTTGATGAAAAAGATGTTCCAAGCTGGTGGTGTGAATTTTGCCAATGCGGTGTTACAAAGGTTTCGGCAAGGTCATTTATTTACCATATAAATCTTTCATAAAAATTCTTATTATATAATTTATCCTAATATATTGAAATTGGTATGTATTGTTTTTCAGGTACAAGTTGGGCTTGCTTGTGCAGGATCAGACCGGTAATCCAAATTCACACTTTAAGACTCAGTCGCAACATCTATTGTGAAAACTCTTGCAGCTAAAGTCATTAATGTTTTATTGGATGAGGTGATATATTACTTCTTCTTTTTACTAATTAATTTATTTTTTATTGTTTACTATCTGGTAATTTAATTAGTGTAACTACTTTAAACATGTTGAAGTTCGTGAAATGTTACCACCTGATTTAGTAGAGATAGTTGGTAAAACTTATGGATTTGGCATTTCGGTTGATGAAAATAAGAAGTCATCCGAAGTGAAAAAATCCAGTGCCATGAAAGTTTGGAGTCTTAGTGATAACATGTTGAAAAGAATCAAGTCACGACACCATGATTCAACTTATTCAATGAAGAAGCAATGCACAAATGTGATTAAGACTGACAAGCTAGAGAATGGTGAAGGTGAAGAGACTAAAAGTGGCTTATTTGAATCGTCAAGGTCTAGATTTTTTTTCCATGTTGATTATGTTTTTTTTACGTGTTTGCTTCTTTAATGTTTTTTTCTTTATACCTTGATATTTTATCTTGATTCTACGAATTAAAAAATATTTTCGTTTTCTTAATATATGAATATAAAAACTATTTCGTTGAATATGATAAAATAATCAGTTTATAGCATGTATTCCCAAATTTCCTAACTATCTAGAATCAGTTCCATTCCTAATATATATTTTTAGGCTAATTTTCACCATTGTAAGCATACATCAAACAAATACACAACAATCAAGAGCAAATGATATCACTCAAATTACCCTAAAGAGTGAATTTATTCTCTCAAATAAGAGGTTCTATTGCAGTACTTAGAGATCGAATCCACAAGGAGCTAGGGAACCTAATGAATCTAATATGATTTGTTAAGTAAGGTGGTTTTAATGATTTAAATGGAAAGTTACAGTTTTGTTGAGCAAGTAATTGCTCGATTGATTGGTTGAGATTTTGGTGCTTAAAAGGAAATAGCTAGACTTAGGGTTTTTACTCTGGAAACTTGGGATTATAATCCTACGGATGTCTAATGAGTTGCATGCATGATAATGTAAAGCTCAACTACTAAATTAACAAATCAATCAGCTCTCGAATGTCTGGACTCGTCTATTAACTAGATCTAATGACCCAAACAAATGTGTTCGATCAATAGCAGTGTCGATCGATGATCCTATAGGGATATCGATCGATACACCTTTCACTCCGTCGATCGATTATTCAGTATTGATATCGATCGACGCGCTTCTAGTTAAGCTTTATGCGCAGGTTGGATGATGCTTTAGCTCTCGCCTTGCTCATAGCAAGAAACATAGCTCTATTGGAATATTCTCATGATGAGAATTAAGCTATTGATTTTATCAATCAATCCAAGGGCAGGTTCTAGGTAGCTAATCTAGACACATGCATTAATGAACAATCCTAAAGATGATTATCACAACTCAGCAATCTATAGTTGGGGCTAATCCCTCCTAACCTATTTAAACCCTAAAATCTAACAATGAAACTAATCAGACATGGCCAAGCAATTCATAACAACAATTAGGTAAGAAAAATTCATTAGAATAGTAAATAGATATTAACGGAATTCCAATCACAAATTATAACTTTGGATCTTCTCTCCAATCTATTAAAATCCTAGAAAACCTTGCTGTGAAAATAATAAAACTAGAAAAGCACACTTTGCCTCTAACATGGTGGCAAATCTTATATAATTAGGTTAAAACTCGTCAGGGGCAATCTTGTAAATTGGTGAAGACTTGGGCTTCAAGTCGGCTGTGACCAAACGGGTTTTATGAGCTTCGCTGTCGACCGATGCTTGTAAAATAGTGAAATCTTGGGCTTCAAGTTGGCTGTGACCAAACGGGCTTCCTGCGCGCTTCACTGTCGATCGACACCATGTCTTGTGTATCGAACGATTCTAGCTCTCCAATATCGACCGATAGTCGAGCTCGATGGTCATCTCGGGTGCTTGCTCCAAATATCTCCAAAATATTCTAAAATCATCACATATCTCCAAATCATTCCTAATCTTATAAATATAATGAATAGACTCTATAATAATATAATTATTAGTAAAAACACCTATAAACTATGGATGAAAATGGGTCAAATCCATAGTTTATCAACTCCCCCAGACTTACCCTTTTGCTTGTCCTCAAGCAAAACAAACAGGCAGTCTCTCTGAGAGAAGTTTGAAAACAGCAGGGACTCACACAATTTTAAACTTAGATCATCACCTCTACAATATTGCAATCCGCATCTAAAAAGTCATAATCACAAAAGCACATTATACCATATTCTAGCTTAGTAACCAAATTCACCTAGCTAATAACTTAGCAAATCTTGTCTGACATTCTCCTCTACCAACCTCATTTCTTAGCATAAATAAAAGTGCAGGCTTTACCTTAGGAGTATCGATCACAGCATGCAAGGATTTTCAAAAAAGTTCTGGACCTGCAGGTAAACATTAGTTTCTATCCTCTCTCTCTCCTAACTTTCTCTCTTAGTCAAAGCCTGCTTATATTTGCAAGATCATTGACCAAGATTGGACAGGCTTCCATGAATCAAGACTTAATGGTGGTTGCCACCAAGTCCTGTTCTAATCTTTTACCTATAGAATTCTTATGAAGCAAGCCTTAATGGTTGTAGCCACCAAGTCCTGTTCTAATCTTTTACCTATAGAATTCTTATGAAGCAAGCCTTAGTGGTTGTAACCACCAAGTCATGTTCGAATCCCTTCCTAATAAATCTCTAATAGATATGTATATATATATATATAATATTTTTTTTTAAAATTTATATTTCGAAAATAGTGATAGACCATGGATTATAGGTGTTTTTACTAATAATTATTATATTATAGAGTCTAATTGTTATATTTATAAGATCATGAGTGATTTGGAGATAAGTGATGATTTTGGAGCATTTTAGAGATATTTGGAGCAAGCACCTGAGATGACCATCAAGCTCGACAATCAGTCGATATTGGAGAGGAATAATCGGTCGATATTGGACAGGAATAATCGATCGATTTTCATATCCTTCAATTGTTAGATTTTAGGGTTTAAATAGGTTAGGAGGGATTAGCCCAACCTATAGATTACTGAGTTGTGGTAATTGTCATTAGGATTGTTCATTAATGTTTGTCTCTAGATTAGCTACCTAGAAACTGCCCTAGGATTGATAAATAAAAGCGAGAGCTTCATTCTCATCCTGAAAACATTCTAACTGAGCTAAGTTTCTTGTTATGAGTAAGGCGAGAGCTGATTTAGTGAGCATAGTAAGCATTCATTCAACCCGCGGATAAAGGTTAACTAGAAGCGCGTCGATCGATATCATTATTGAATAATCGATCGGCGGAGCGAAAGGTGTATCGATCGATATCCCTATAGGATCATCGATCGACACTTTCTATTGATCGACATACGATAGTTAAGATCATTAGATAATGATCTAGTTAATAGACAAGTCCAAACATTGCGAACACTGATGGATTTGTTGACTAAGTAGTTGAGCTTTACATTATCATGCATGCAGCTCTTTAGCCATCTGTAGGATTATAATCCCAAGTTTCCTGAATAAAAACCTTAAGTCTAACTATTTTCTTTTTCAGCACCAAAACCTCAATCATCTATTGAACAAATACTTGTTCAATATAAAACTGCAATTTATATTTAAATCTCTAAAACCATCTAGCTTAACAAATAATATTAGATTTCTTAGGTTCCCTAGCTCCCTGTGAATTCGATCCCTAAGTACTACAACTCGACCTCTTATTTGAGAGAGTATAAATCACTCCTTAGGGTAATTTAAGTGGTATCAAATTTGGCGCTGTTGCCGGGGTGCTTTGATCGCCTAATCGATCTTATTTTTGTTAAGTTTCTGACACAAAATTTCTTTTCTTGGATTTTCAGGTACATACCCAGAAGTAGTAGAACTAACAAGGAAACCCAACTACTATTCTCACCAGATCCTTCAAGTTTGGAGGGTTCAGTCCGCAAAGAAGCGCACTGCTCATCGATCCACAACAACACCTGTTCGTCGCTCGATTTCGTTCAACCACCGTCGACCCAGACACTAGTCCCGTCGACCGATACTCGCCCAACACCGTCAACCGAAGACACTCATCTTCCATCGACCGACATCGTCCATCCGACATCGATCGATACTCCATCCCAGACATCGATCGATACTGAGCCGCGAGACATGGTTGCGACTTTGATACTTGTGCGAGATGATAATGGTGACCTGCATGACCAGGAATGTCATCTGCGTAATGCAGCAGGGCAGAGGATAGATGCTCAGGGGGCTGCAATCCCTGAGTCTGATGCCAATGTTACATGTACTACTCTACCTGTACATGAGGCTGCGCGACCCAAGACGTTGGCTGACTACAACCGTCCAGATCAGTTCTACACCAACAGATCAGCCATTCGTCCTCCCACTATTCAGAGGGATTTTGAGTTGATGGCGCAGTACTACTCACTTGTGGGACAGATACCCTACCATGGATTGTCTCACGAGCATCCTATGGACCATCTGGAGAGGTTCGAGGATCTGATATCTGCTATTAAAGTCAAAGGAGTCCCTGAGGATTATCTCCTATGCAAGCTCTTCAAGTTCTCTCTTGCTGGAGAAGCTTCGCATTGGCTTAAGCAGCTACCACCAGGATCTCTCACATCCTGGAGCGACATCAAGAATGCATCTTATGCAATTTCTTTGATGAAGCACGCGCTGAAGACTTGAGGAGCAAGATCGCTACCTTCTCTCAGGGGTCTGCAGAATCATTCAGAGGCTCTTGGATCAGATTCAAATCTTATCAGAGAGACTGTCTACACCATGGATTCAATGAAGTACAACTGCTCAGTACTTTTTACAAAGGCATCGCGGTGCAGTACCAGATGGCACTTGATGCTTCCACCAATGGGAACTTCAACACCAGGAATCCAGAAGAGGCAGTGAAGGTGATTGAAAACCTAGCATCTAAGAACCCTGATTTTGAGAGGAAAAAGTCTGCCACCATTCTTGGGAATGATCAGATGGATGAGGTGAAGAAAAAGCTGGATAGTGTTCACAAGCTTCTAAGGAAGCATGTCTGCTTGGTTGAAGATGCAAAAGCTGTAGACACAGAGGGTAGAGCAGAGGAAGAAGAAGAGGTGAACTACATTGGTGGAACTGGATTCCAAGGTTCTGGAAACAAGGGTGGAAACATAAATTCCTATGGAAATAGGGGAAATTTTAACGAGAGTTCGCAGTACCAGAAACCCTACAACAACAGCTACAGCAACAACATGAATTATGGAAGTTCCTACTACCAGAAGCCACCGCCGCCTACTCAAGAGAGCAAGATTGAAGAGATGCTCGATAGGGTTCTTGAGACACAACAGCGAATGACAGTGGACTTCAATGGGAAGATTGATTCTGTCTACACCAACCTGAACACAAAGTTTGAGACTTTGAGCACTCATGTGAAGAAGCTGGAGATGTACGTTGTGCAGACAGGAGATGTTGTCAAGAGGCAAGAAGCCTCGACAGGATTGGTATAGGATGATGTGATGAAACACCACGTGAATGCCATCATTGAGGATGATTTTTGGCAAGTGGTGAAGGAAGAAAAGCTGCAAGAAGGAGATTTCGAAGTAAAAATTTTGATGAGTTTCGGCGGATCTCATTGGTGTCGATTGACGCCAGACTTCGAACATCGATCGACGTCAGCCAGTCCAAATCGATCGACAGGATCTCCAGAGCATCGACCGATGACACCAACGGAGTCAACCACATCTTGCAATACCGTCAGGATCCTGACTCACGAGGAGTTCGCAGTAAAACACCCACATCCGCCCAGCCCTGATAAAGTAAGAATTGCTCGACGAGCTGATACCTCCATCGATCAACATGGAGAATGTACTATCGCTCGACAAACAGAGGCCAGTATCGATCGACAACCTCCAGCGCCTATCGATCGACGGGCACCTATTTACCTACCGAGTGCAGATGCCAAAGATAGATGTTGCACGTCTTAATGCACTCAGGCCCAAACCCAAACCTTCAGAAAACCCACCAGAGACCGTCAGGACACCTTCAGATGATGGAGGAGATCCTTGGAAGAGGATAGGGTTCCTACTAGAAGAACCCTAAGGAGAAGAAAGGAAAAAGTGGCAAAACATCTGAAGAGGGGGGCT